>NC_067492.1:58804122-59146622 GCF_947179515.1 Apodemus sylvaticus | reverse complement strand
GGCTCCATTTCTTCCATTTGCCTCCCTCCTGTCCTTTAAAGAAGTCCGAAAAAATGGTATGCATGTACAGTCAGGGTTATTTCTGGAGGAAGCCAGGTGCCAGGCTTACAGGGATAGTCCTTGGGGTGTGTGTGTGTGTGTGTGTGTGTGTGTGTGTGTGTGTGTGTTTGGTTGTTTTTTTGTTGTTGTTGTTTTTGTTTTTTTTTTTTTTGTTAGTGAGTTACTTAGGTCTTAGGTTGATTGGTTGGTTTCATTTTTTTAAAAATAGATGCTATAACCATGGAAGACATTTTGTTATGGTGGGAGTCAGAGAGACTCTAAATATAGAATAAGAGGCTGGAAAGATATCACAGCAGTTGAAATCAATTAATGTTCTTCTACAGGATCTGGATTTGGTTCCCACTACACCCACCTGGATAGGCAAAGCTGTCTTCTGGACTACCTCCATACCTGACAACCTTGCAATCTACCCACCCATACAACAGGCAAAACACTCAGATACATAGAAAACCATGGTTCCCTCTTTATTCAACTGGAGCCACAAAAATGTCAGAATCACACAGCCAATCAGAATTACCTGCAACCAGATACTACAGAAATGTTCTAATTTACATAGAAAGAATTGACTGATGGGAAATGATAAGCAAAGGTGCTCACCACAACCATAAAAGGACTCTTCACAGCTGGGTATTTTGATGTGGAACATTTCCACCCAAACACCCAATGGCTGTGGGCAACAACATTGTTGCTGGAAAGTTAGCTCAGGACCATTGGAAGAACAGTCTTAACCATAGGACCACCTCTCCTACTACTAAACAAAAGGAAAGTAAGGAAAATAAAGAGTACTTCTTTCCAAATGCTACATACTCATTAAAAATCCCTATAAATTCCCCAAGTGGCAATGGTACATACATCTCTTAGCTGTAGTGACATTGGCTTCAGATATTGAAGTGGTAGACTATCAGATTTAGAAGGACAATGTAGAGCCCTGGATGTATACGGTATTCTGCCTGCATGCATGCTTATAGACTAGAAGAGGGCGCCAGATCTCACCATAGATGTACCACCATGTGGTTGCTGGGAATTGACCAATGGAACAGCAGCCAACCAGTACTCTTAAAAGCAGAGCCATATTTTCAGAACCATTTCTAATCTGCCTTGTGTTTCCAGTTTATTTTCTCATGAATGATCTCTCGGCAAGATATAGTTTGATCTTACACTGTGCACTTGGAAGGAATACACATCTGCAATGACATGTTCATTTTGCGTGTCATTTACTGAAAATTGTATTTGTAATCAAAGGTTTGTTTCTGTTTGTATTTAGCCTGGAAGTGTATATGCAACCTAGGATGTTCTACTCCCTGATATCCACCTGCATCTGCTCTCCTGCTTGAGCGCTTGGACTCACCATGACAGGCACTTTCTTCTTGTCCTACAGTCACATTTGCCTACTAGGGTGTTTTGTAATTATGCTATTAGCTTAGGTGATTCACGACATCTAACATGACTTGTAGATCAAGAACTTTTAGCAGGGTATTTCGAGACTTTGTTACATTGGAATAAACAGAAGAAGCCTGAACTATCTAAAGGTGTTCAGTGCCCAGGGTTGCCTAGCATTTTCATGAGTCTGAAAATCCATCGGACTTTTGTCCGATTGAGGGATGCGCACAATTCCCACTGGAAATCAAGTGTCTGTCTCCTTTAAAACTAAGGCTGGGTTTCTTTTGAGAGAAGAGAGTGCTTGTGATGAGGGCAATTCAGGTCTCCTCCAACTTTTGGAGGTAACTGTGTTAGAAGACATAGCTCAGGTGCACTAACTTCTTACTTCCACAAGGTGGCGCCCCATACTTGGTAGCCATATCCTCATTTCTTCAGCACAAGTACATAACTACCTTTGGCCAGAAGGGGTCGCAACAACACGACACTTCTGTTTCCCTATGTGTTGAATGTGACCACTGACAGAGCCCTCCTATGAATCAAAAGTAAATTGCAAAAGTTAAAACAAATACATGAATGAAAATCAATAATTTACATTTCACAATCATCAGAATCTTTTCTAAATTTAGAAAAATACATTAAAGAAACATAAGAGTTAACTCTGATATCTCTTCAGTTACCTACTCTAATAGGAACTAATATTGAGATTACCATTAGGAAATTTGTGTACTAACTTGCCAAAGACCAGCTTTGGCATCCATATGGTAGACAAACTGAGGCAGGCAGCCATTGCAAGCCAGTGCTTAGAGCTGCTGACTGGGGAGGATTCAGATACCTACAGATGCTGATGATAAAGGCAGCCAACAGTTAGAGAAATTACTCCACAGAACTTTTTTTATGAGAAAACAAAGCTTACATCACTGGGGCTGGCACTCCCTGATGGTAGTGGAAAAACTATGAACTCTTTTTTACAAGGGGCCCTGAAAGAAAGATAACACACATGAAAATCAAAACAAACAAAAAACAATAATATAAACAATGTCTAAAAAAGTGAAGGAAAATGTTCCCACAGATTCATGAATCCTATGTTCTCTGGTTTTCTAATTCTTTGCAGCAAGCCTGCCCTAAATATAGATGATATAGTAAGTGACACTCTATTGGAGAAAACTGATTTTCCCTATGCCAGCTTATGTCAATGGCAGATAGTTTCTTAGTTACATGTCTGTGACCAGTTTAGACTCAGGCATGGTGATAGAGTTCACCAGGGATCTAGGTTCTAGCTATTTTAACTACCTGAAAGCTATCTAGTCTGACCATATCCCTGTCAGTGTTGAGGTGCCTGTGTAGGTCACGTGCATGATTCCACAGTCACTCTGATTTCATATGTACATCAGTTTCTATTGTGTATGGAAGACACTGTTTCCTTAGAGTCATCAGTCAATACTGTTTCTTACAATGTTTTTGCCTCATCTTTCTTGTAGAACCCTGAGCCTTGAGGGCTGCATCACTCCCTGCACAGTACTAGCTGTGGATCTCTTTATCAGTTAATATCTTCTACAAGAAGCTCCTCTAGTGTGAACTGATCAAGGAACCAATTTATGGGGAGAACAATATGTCATTAGGAGTCATCTTATTGTTTTGTTCCTTCAGCAGAATAAGAGCAGTGTGTTTTCAAAAGATTAATGGCCTATCTATTCCCAGGTCCTGGTCCTCTCCAAAGGACAGAGGTGCCCATGAAGGGGGGAGGGAAGGAGCTTTAGCTTCTCTACCCCTGTGCAGCAGGAAGTGCAGAGGCAGGCTCCTTGTGTCTCTTCACATTGACTATACTATTGGTGTCTTCAACAACAAGGATTAACCATTAGGTTATGAGCAGTATGACGGTAGACATTTAGTTTAAATGATGATTTACTGGGCTGTAAAGGCTTGTGAAAACAAAATTGCTTTTAGCTTGTAGAAGACATGAAGATGTTGCTTCTATCTTGAATGTACCCTGTCAGCTAACTTGCCTAAGAAAGATAACCTCCCTGTGCAGTTAGGCTATTATTAAATGCTGTTGATTGTTGTTCAATATTTCACTGCTCCAGCTTTTCTTACAAAGAATGGGTAATGAGTCACAAGTTTAAACAGACTAACTGCCAAGTTCCACTTTTACATGAAATGATTATTTGCTTGGATGGCTGAGACACCTACTGGGTGTCGGCTACATAATCAATTCTTACCTGCACCCAGACAGGAAATGAGTTAAATTGACTCTCTGAAATTATACCTTTGTGCTTTTGTCTTCCCAATCCTTGAACTGTCCACAGATGACTATAGGCCTTACCCATAGGACTCTTTATGGTTTGTTCCTGCCAATTTATTTTTTAAAAAACAAAAAGCCTCTATTTTTTCTAAAAACAAAACTTGAGTTAGATTGGTGAATCTCTGAATAGACCCAGACCCACAAGAGAAGCTACCACTCTTGGCTATAGCCTCAGGTGTTTGAGGAGAGGGGTATGTCTCAACGCGCAAGACAGTCAACAGGGTCTCCGGACCACCTAGGAGAAGGCAAGAGACAAGAGATGCGAGAGACAGACAGCAAGACAGTATTCTGATCATGCTGTCAAATTTTATTTTTTACACAAGGCAATTTAAAGGGAAGCAAGCAAGGTGTAGGGAAGGGTAAAGGGGGGAAAGTCATTGTATTCGGGGAACAATCTCAGGGGGGCTAGCATCATTTCTCAGGAACAGTTTCTCAGAATTGTCTCTCAGAATCTCAGGGAAAAGCTGGCGATTGCTGCAGGAACTTAGCACAATAAATTGATCATGAGGAAGTGAAGTGGAAAGGAGTTGCTCTGGTAACCTAACCAAAGGTAAGCTGCGTTTGTTCTAGCCCACTCGGGTGAGCCCTGCATATACTGACCATCTAGCTCACTTGGCTAATTTTTAAGCTAGTACATTTCCTTATAAAAGCAAGCTATAAAAAGCAGGCTAGAAATGGCTAAGAGGAGGGGGTTTTGAGATCTATGTGAGAATGGCTCCTGGCAGGGGTGTCTATGGGACCTTTGGAGATTATAATTATTACTCATGGTTATAGCCTCAGATGTTTGAGGGGTGTCTGTCTCTGGGACCTTTGAAAGCTATAATTATTGCACCAACTTAGGCCTGAGTCTGTAAAATATGCACTTTACAAAGAACTTGATAGTTATGATTATTTGCCTTACATGTTAATGGTTGATAAACTTTTAAGTAAACTCAGTAAATGCTTGTGTTACAAAACTTCTGCTTCTCACCCCAGATACAGAGCCCAAAACAGACCAAAGGATGTATACCACACAAGTACAGTTAATAAAACAGTGAGTTTTATTGGCGTTATTTACAGAAATACTGGTGACAGCTTACTCACAGGAGAACAAATGATTCAAAAACAGTTGCATTATCAAAGCCCAACCCAGGACTGGCAACAGCATGAACATTTTGGGAACCAGGAACACTCCTTTCAGGCAGCTCAACATGTTGGACAGAGAGTGCTTCCAAAGGGACGCAGTTGATCTACATCTATTTCACATAGCTAGGTTGGGTTTTGCATCTTTGCAGCTTGGCTTGTTTGAGAGTGATTCACACAAGTGGCTTGCCTTGTTTATTCTTTGGAAGAAAAAGCCTAGAAAATCTGGTTACTTTCAGTGACTCTTGATGCTCTTTGGAGTTTCTCTTCCTGCTGAAAAAGAGAGTTCCTGTGGACTAGAAAGCTTCAATCTCAGATGAAACTGTTACAGAGTAACAGTGCAAAGCTAGAAGGAGGATTATCTGAAGTATCTTGTGAGACAGTGCTTTAGAAAGGGTGGACACAACTTAAGTTACTAATCTAAAGAACAAATACAAAGAACACAAGCCCATGGTGATTCGAGGAGAACCTTCGTCTTATATAACCATGCATGCCACAGATAGATGGGTTGAAATCAATCCTGAGAGTGATGATTTCACAGTTATCACTATCCATTTTCATCTAAGATAGTTTCTCTAGATTTTTTAGTCCTTTTGAAATGTGTGAATGAAATATGTAGTCTTTCTATTGGTCCCTATACTCAGTGGAACATCATTTAAAAAAAAATAAACTAATGATTTTTGTGTTACATATACATAGATTCTTTTAACAACTGTTATTTGCAATATTTTCAGACTGGAGGCTGCCATAAGTCCTTCAAATGTGAGATATTTAAAATTAAATATATAAGAATATGTTACATGGGTATGATCAAACCTACAAATACTATGCAGTAAAATTGATCACTAAATGAACCTCCAATTTTGATTATTGGAAAGAAAATACAAAAGCCCAAATACAGTTTATGCTCCTCAATATACAATGTTCACAGAAAGAAACCACAACAGAAATAGCAAATGGGTTGATAATGACTGTATCTGACTCTTCGTTAGGGGGTGTGACTAGTTTTCAGAAAATAATCTACCACTGATTAAATACTTATTTTGAGATATATGTAAGTGATGCCAATAGCACCTTTTCTGCTATATTAATTTCTGGTAAATTATGCCTTCTTCAAGGGAGGATGTGTGTGTCATCAAACCACAAGGTTTTATATGCTTCAAATCTACCTCAAAATAAATTTAGTAAATAATGGAGTTTTGAATAAATAATATCTAATGTAAAGATTTAGAGAACTTGGTAGTTTCAAGTACTCTTACAATGTACTTGGGATTTAAAGAGTTTCTACCAAATTTGGCTATAGATGAGGCTATTGTAAAATTTTGGAAATTCATATTTTCCTAATATCTCAACCACAACATACCCCCTATAGAAGTGGTAAATACCCTGCCCAGACAGCTTTCTTGCGCCAGAGTGAAAAGGTTAGTCTCTGCCACAAGTGTTCCTTCATCTCCTCTGCTGTGCTTGAGTGAACGAGGATCAGTGCAGTCCCCTGGTGCCTTCTACTTGTGGACTCTCTGCTGATGCTACTTGCCATAAGTCTACACTTCTAGCTCCCTGTCTGCTTTGTCATCCATCCCTGTGTTTTCCTATCTTTCTCATTCTGAGGCCACTCAGAACTGATTGAAGTCATGATAGCCTTTACTCCTGAGTGCTTTGCTATCCATACCCCATTCTCCCACAGTTATCTCAGTAATGTCTAAGCGCAGGAGTCCTGAATTGTGCATTGCTTTTGTCATGTCTCTTCACTTTCTTTGCATTTCTTGATGTTTACAGTTTCAAACAGTAGGGAACCAAGAAAATGTACTCAGTTTAGATGTCCCTAATTCTTCTTCATGATTAGATTCACACTATGAATTTTTATAGAAATATTAGGTCTCATTTCAGAAGGTGCATGATAATGAATTTTTCTGTTGTTGGTGACATTAACTTTATCTATTTTGAAATGCTGTCTCTCAAGTTTCTCCTAGCAGAGTAGCAACTTTTCTATTTGTAACTAGTAAGTATCTTATGGAGAAGTGCCCATGACTACAAACACCTTCCAGCAAACCTCAGATTTCTGCTATAGTAAGGGTCAAAGAATTATTTCATAATCGTATTTTTATATATTTATTGTCTTGCCTTGTACTTTAATTTAAAATCTTTAATTTTCTTTTTTCATAATATACAAGGTCTTACCCTATAGCCCAGGCTAACCTAGAAATATGTGTAGTATAGCTGAAACACTTGTGAGTGAAAGAATGTAAAACACAACTACTATACAATATAAAAATATGACTTATCTAATGATGTTGGTCAGAGTTCAATAGCCAAAATATTACTATAAAATTGGTGTGTGTGTGTGTGTGTGTGTGAGAGAGAGAGAGAGAGAGAGAGATAAAGAGAGAGAGAGAGAGAGAGAGAGAGAGAGAAAGAGAGAGAGAGACCAGAAAATAATATGAGATCCCTCAGAGCTGGAGTTACAGGCATTTTCAAGATACCCAACTGGTTACCTGGGTGCTAGAAACAGAATTCTAGTTGTCATGGTAGATTAGCAAGCCCTTTTAGATACAGAATTGCCTTTTCAGGCCAATAAAAGTGTTACTATAGCAAAAGATGAGATGCAGCATAACTAGAAAAGAAAGAAGATAGGAAAATGGCTTATTAGAGATGTAATGCTGGATTAAATTTATTTCAATAAATAGCTAAGGTAATGTAAGTGTATAGCTCATGAATTATGTTTATCTGCTGTGTATGTAATATTGAGTACATCCAGTCTATTCTTGTTATATTTTTAAGGTTGACAGTATATTTAAAAATTAAACTATCATTGCATTCCTTTCTTATTATCCTTTCCTCCCTTCAGCTTCTACTATACCAACTTCAAAACGACTAGTCTTCTTTAAATGTGATTATCAAACACACACACACACACACACACACACACACACACACACACACGGACACGGACACGCGCAGGCACACACACACACAATTTACATTTCTTTGGGTTTTGTTGTTGTTTGTTTGTTTTCTGGTGCACACCTTTACTTGTAGTCAGGTAGATCTCATGTCAGTAAAGTTCACATACTGAAGTTTAAACTACTCAGGGCTACACACTGAGACCCTGTCTTACAACAAATACACACACACACACACACACACACAAGTATTTAATATAACTTAGTTTATTTGCTTATAGCATGTGGAATGGGGAGAGCATGCATAAGGAGTTAAGATGTCAAGTTGTAGGGAGTCTGTTCCATCCAGCTACCTTGTGGGATTCCAGGGCCAAACACATTCTCTGGCCTGCTTTGAAATGCTAAGCCTTGCTAGTCATAAAACACTTTTTTTATTGAAGAATTTCTTTTGTTTTTCCATTTTTATTTAAATTCCAAGTAAGGTTTTTCTGTAGAAAGAAAATTTCTTATAAGCATCACTTAACAATAAAAAAGCCTATGGCCAATGAGCTGAGGTAGGAAATCGGAGGTGGGGCACAGGCAGGAGAAGAGAGGATTCTGGGAAATAGTGAGAGAATAAAGAGAGATTCGAGAGACACACTGGGAGAGATGCTGAAGGAAGACAGTAAGGAAGAAGCAGTCAGGGACAGAAGGAGTGGTATCTAACCAGCAGGTAGATGAATTCAGGATAAAGGGAGATTCGCCAGGGAACAATGAGGAGGCCCAATGTATGAGATCTGAGCAGAGGTTGCCAGCCACACAGATGAACTCAGAATATAATAAAAGGAGATATTGCCAGGAAACAGTGAGGAGATGTACATAAACTGGTAGGTGGCTGAACTCAGGCTAGAATAAAGAAGGTCAGCACCAGGCTTGATACCAGCACATGAAGCTGAGGATGGGTAAGTAACTGTGGTAGAAAGAATAGTTTGAATGGGTTACATAAGTTATGAGTTAGTAAGGAAATGAACCAAAGCTTACAGCCTAGGAATTTATTAATAAATGATTAGTTTCAGAGTCATATATGGGGAACAGGGTCTGGGAGGAAAAATTGAATTTTTTTATCATTTCTGTATTATTGTTAAATTTCAAAACTGTTGGTGGAGCTGACAAGATGGTTCAGCTGGTAAATTAGGCACTTGTAACCAAGTCTGATGACCTGAATTTAATCCTGGCAGGGATTAAAGTAATCTAAATTTTTCTAAGCTCCCCCCCCAAAAAAAAGAGTAGATTGCATTGGATTTGAGGTATGCAGTCTCAGAACTGATCGTTTTTTTATACCCTCGTGGCTCTGGGCCTATTTCTATCACCCCAAACCATTAAGAAGCCCCTTTTATCTAACTAGTAGCTTAGCCTGCTTAGGACTAAGAAGCAAAGATGACGGCCTCCTCTCCTCTTGTGCCTGGCCTATCCCCACTCCTGGGCTGAATGCTTTCTTGAGGCCAGTGAAACCAAGAATTGGGGCGCGGAGTTGAGGGAGTAACTTCAGTAACCTCAGTTCTCTATGCCAGAGCTAGAGTGGCTCTTGCAGCTTAGCACCACCTTAGACTCTTCTCTGATCTTCCCCTGACTCACATGATAATGACTGAGAAACCAAGTGGACTCAGAACAGGGGCTTGAGAACCATTATTGACTTCAGCTACCTCAGTTCCTGAAAGATCGCCCTGGGACAACTTTGCCTTGGGTGTTGATCACAGGGTCCAGGGACTTTGACCTCATCCAAAAAGTGAAAGGGAGCTAAGAACAACTAGGGGAGGCCTGGGAACTTTTCTACCTCAGTCAGGAAGGGCAGGAAGGAAAGCCTGGTGCACATGCTGAAGCCTGCAAGGACCAGTCCTACCCAGTCTTTGTTCCCTGCTGCTTTTTTTGAAGCCTGGCAGTGGGGTTGCCAATGTCAAAGTGACCTTAACCAGGTAGCTCTTAGGGCCTCTCTCTCCTCAGATTTACCCTTGGTCTGTGTCATCTCTGGGAGGTCCCAGCTCAGTTGTAGCTACTCTGGACTCTCCTGTACTTATTGAGATTAGTGTTTATTTCTTGTTAAGATGATTTTTTTTTCTTTTTTCTCTGGGGTGGGGTTGTTTGTGATTATGTGTGAGGAACTGTTGACTGGCTGTGCACAGGGATGGAACGCTGGTGCCTATAGACTGCAGCCTGCTCCATCTTCCCTAGCCTTGCCTGAGGAAGCTTGCTGGGGATCCTGGCTTCTGAGAGAACAGGTGTCTCCTCCCCCCTCGCTCTACACTTGTTCCTGTTCTTTGACATAATTTTAGTGAAGCTGAAAGCACAGTTCAGTAATAGATTCCTACCTAGTTGTGTAGGAGTCTGCAGAGTTAGGACTTGTTTATTCTTGGCAGGAAGTCTACTCCTGTGGGCTGGGAAAAGAATACAATGAAACATTCTTTTGGTAGTCCCTCGAGGCCTGCTTAAGTACTGCAAAAGCATCCTAGAAAAACTACTGAGAGGGTTTAAGTGTAAAATGGACCCAAAGCATAATGAAATTTGCCTTTATTTTGCCAGAGTCTGGGGTCAAAGGACAAAATAAAACTTAGGGAAAATCCACTTGAGTGTTGGGACCTCTGTAGCAGCATGGGAGGGAGGGACCATAGCAGGTGGGATGGCTTGGGGTTTAGGTACAGGTGTGAGGCCACATGACTTTTCCATTGCTCACCCCACATTGCTCACCCCAGTAAACTCACTGCTCTCCTCACACAGACTTACAAAGAGGAGCACTCCCTCTTGTCCTGGAGCCTTTCAGGATGGGTAGCGTGCCTACATTTGGTACTTCAGAATGCCACCACAAGCCAATCCTGTGGGTGAGGGTGTGTATTAGGTTGAGCAGCACCACTGATTTCTCCCTTTAGATCACAGATTGTGATGTGGCAGTTTATGAGGTGTTGGGAGCATCAGAGCTACTATTCAAGTGATTCATAGTGACAGTAGTCCCCGGGGCTCCTCAGCTGAAGGTTTCTACAACTTCTTTGATCATTCAGTTCCCAGATAAGAGACATAAAAATTTCATATTAATAAAAAGGCTTAGTGAGCACTAGAGCTGGGCAGATATCTATCCTCTCTGCTGTTACGTCGACTTCCCTGCCAATAATCCCACAATATGATTTGTCATATTCATCTAGGCTGCTCTTGCTCCAACTGGCCAGACCTCATGGCCATGTTTTCAAGATTCCTACCCCATGATCTCTTCTCTTCTCTCTACCTTCATCTCTTTCCCCTCGTAGTATTGCCTCAGACCATGAAGATAATAGTATTGTTGTTCTTGCCTGAAGACAGACTCATTTATGAATGAATGTACCATACTATACTATCACAGCTGTTTTCTAAATGTTCATGAATTGTAGTAGAATGGTTATTGGCCAAGGTAACTTCAGCCCACAGTCCATGTTTCATTTCCTTGTTGGTTGATAGTGTTAACATTTTCATATGCCTCTATTGAAATATGAATTTCAGATTGAGTTTACTCAGCTTCTAGTGTAGTGTTTTGTCACTTAGAGGGTCATTAGGTAGCTCAGAACAATTTTTTAATTTACATCTTTCTGCATGTTTCTCATATGCAAGCCCCTTTACATATGAGAATTATGGATGCCTCTTAACAAAACCCTTTACAGCTTTTGAATTTTTCATATTTCAAATTGAGTGTGGAGAATTCCTAGAACTTGAAACATAAAGCAAAAAGAAAAGGGTAAAGATGATCTTTTGAAACCTCAACAGTGATCATAACATTTTTTAAAAAAGTACCTTGCTTTTTTTTTGTTTGTATGTATGTATGTATAAGAGGCATCACATCTCTCCTGAAACTGTCAGAAAGCGGTGCTAACCATATCCTCTAAGCCAAGTCATTTTCTTCTACACCAGATAGATACCTCACATACACGCATATATTTTCATGTTTGGGATCATCCACTTCCAGAGTTCATAATTCAGAAACACTTAAGGAGTTAATAGCTGACACTTCAGTGGGCTATATTAGTTTGCTAATTTTAGCCAAAGAATTACTATAAGCAGAAGGGTTAAAAATAGCACCCCTGTATCATCTTATGGTTCTGTGAATCAGAAGACCATACAGATGATAGGGTTCTCTACTTATGATCTGAAATCTAGTGCCAGTATGGGAGGGCTGGGGAGAATGCCACTTCTAAATTGTTTCTGGTTGTAGAGTGAGGGAACTTTTTCATGCAGCTATAGGGCAGAAGCCTTGCTGACTGTTGATCAGAGGTCACACTCAGCGTGAAAAGCCTTCTCTCAAGCCCTTCTTCGCAGCTCATCATCTTAAAGTCAGCAAGGGCACTCTAAATCAGTCCCAAGCTTCAAATTTCTCTGACCTCTCTCTATCTGTCACCAGCCATAAAGAACTCTCTGCTTTTAAAGGAATGTAATGAGACTGAGCCCAATTGCATGACCTCCCTTTGGATCATCTCAACATCAAGTCACTATTATTTTTAATCACATCTTCAAAACTTCCTTTGACAATAACATAATATGATCATGGATTTAAATATGATAAAAATCCAAGACCTAAGTAAATGTGATCCTCATCAGATAAAAATTTGGGGCACTGATTTCCAGCTGGACATGCACAATACCAAAACTAGAAGAGAGACAACTCAGGGAGCAGGACATCTCAGCCTCAGCACTGTTGACATATGTGTCCAAATGCTGGGCTGGGTTCCTCACCCAGAGGATCCCTAACACTTGCTTATGGGCCCCATTATCATTATTTTGACATTCTTTTTTAAAAAATTATTTATTTATTTGTTTATTTATTTATTTATTTATTTAATGTGAGTACACTGTAGCTATCTTCAGACACAACAGAAGAAGGATCAGATTTCATTATAGATGGTTGTGAGTCACCATGTGGTTGCTGGGAATTGAACTCAGGACCTCTGAAAGAGCAGTCAGTGCTCTTAATCACTGAGCCATCTCTCCAGGCTCTATTTTGAAATTCTTAACACTCTTTAAACTTCTAAGTGAAATACAGGAGGACAAAAGAGTTTTGTCGATGAGCAGGACACATATCTGATAGTCATGGCAATAGTCCTCACTGCCATGTTTGAAAACTGGTGGGTGTTTCAGTCCTTGTGAGCACTATGATAATTTATAAGAATTCTAGTGGACCCATGGGACATGAAAGTTCAGTGAAAATCAGAGATAGCAGAAAAGCAATGTGTTACACTTGTGACTGAGAAATACAGTAATTCTCAACTTTCCTAATGCTCCAATACTTTAATATAACTCCTCCTGTAGTGGTGAACCCAAACTTATAAGATTATATTTCAATGCTACTTCATAAATGTGAATATGGTACAGTTATGAATTCTAATGTAAATATCTGCGTTTTCCGATAGTTTTAGACAACCCTGTTGAAAAGCTCATTCAACCACAAAGGGGTCTTGACCCACAGGTTGAGAACTGCTCAACTTACTCAGTAAGGAGAGCCCTTAATAGGTGTTGAGGTTTGGTCTTGCTGTGTATTGTAATGCTAAGTGTAGGTCCCCAAGTTTTGGAGTCTGTACATAGCTCCAAGTGGCGCTATGTGATCTTGTTCCCAAGTTATTTCTGATTGGTAAATAAAAATGTCAACAACAAATTAATGCCAGTCCCTTGTAGAAATAATGCTTGTCAGTAATGTGGTGTCTTCAATGCTGAATCAGCGGCCAAGCCTTACTCTGAACGCCAAGCTGCGCTCCACTCTTTCTCTGGTAGTTACTGCTTATGTCTAGTTGCTACACACTGTACTTTCCAAAACACCACTATGCACCTACTATGCTCCTAGATGTGGTAGTTTGTGACTGTGTAGGAACACATTAGTGACTGACCATCACCAGTAGAGCTCCTTCTCCCCATCCTCTCTCCTGACACTCATAACGTAAATGGTTTTGGAGACAGAGGTTTGCCAAAGGGATCACAATGCACAGGTTGAGAACCACTGCTACAGATAGATCCAGCATGCTATTTGTTTGTTTATTTATTTATAAAGATGTCTAGCTGTTCCTATTGTTGGAGTGTGAAATGTGCCTTTTAGGCTTATGTGTTTGTAGCACTGCTGGTTGTTTATTTTTTCAAGACAGAATTTCTCTGTATAACTGTGGTTGTCCTGGAACTCGATCTGTAAACAACATTGGACTCAAATTCACAAATATCTACTGGCCTCTGCCTCCCGCTACTGGGAATAAAGGCATGTACCACTACTGCCTAGCAAAGTGGATTCTTTTAAAAAAATATTTTCTTACTTCTAATTGTATGCATGTGTGTCTTAGTGTGGGTTTGTGCCTGTGCTTTCATGTGCCTGTGGAAAACAGGGTTATAGGGGTTGTGAACCACTCAGTATGCGTGCTAGAAACTGAATGTTAATCCTCCAAAAAAGCGCTAATTCTTAACCATTGAGCCATCCCTCAAGTCCCGAGTCTTCTTAATTAAAGAAAACTTAAATGCACAAGGGAAAAGATGCAGATGAGAACAGTTAACAAACGTTTAGAAGCTGGAACTCAGGAGGCTGTCTATAACATGATGCCTGGTAGGAGAAGCTGCACATTAAGGACTTGGGCAAGGAAGCAGGAGGAGCATGGCAGATTCTCTTAAGAACTGGACATGGGAAGGAAAACAAAGTCCAGGAAGATCTCGGGCTTTCTCTCCAACTCCCAAGGAAGCAACCAGAAAACGGTATAAACACTCAAGCCCACCCGTCTCCTTGAGTTGCAGGGAAGAGGGTGCCATTACCATTTACAAATATGTGGTAGAGAGATGGGAGAGAAAGAGAAGTGGAGAGGTTCAAAGCTTTGGAGGGAGGATGGACTGGAGATATGATGGCGATGATGCCCAACAAATCAAAATGAGACCAAAAAGTCTCCAAAATATCCTTGAGTTAGTTTTGTGTTGTCCAACTGCTCTTGGGAATGGGGCCTGCCCTGAAGAAGGCTTAATATAATCACCTGGGTTTACTTCTATGTTTTTGCTTTCTATTGTTTCAATCCAGAATTTGACCTACTTCTTTATGCTATCTATCCAGATAGTTCCCTCTCTATTGTCAAGTGCTTTGATCACTCCCAGTCCTTACATTGAGTTAATTGTAGCACGTGACTCTCTTGGCCTTTCATCATTAAAACATTACCTCCTTTTGTAGAATTGTGTTTCTTTTCCTGTTTTCTACTTCTCTAACAGTTCATCCTTCTAAGTCTACTTAGCTGGTCCTTCATCATCTTGACAGCATCTGAACAGAGTGCTTCAAATTTCAGTCATCTGGTCTTTTTTCTCTGTTATTCGTCTATTATATTTTTGACTATTAACTTCTACTAACATCTACGTGACTGTCTTAGTCAAGGTTTTTATTCCTGTATAAACAATGATGACCAAGAAGCAAGTTGGGGAGGAAAGGGTTTATTCAACTTATACTTCCACACTGCTGTTCACCACCAAAGGATGCCAAGACTGGAACTCAAGCAGGTCAGAAAGCGGGAGATGATGCAGAAGCCATGTAGGGATGTTACTTAGTTGGCTTGCTTCCCCCTGGATTGCTCACCTTGCTTTCTTATAGAACCAAAGACCACCAGCCCAGGGATGGCACCCCCCACAATGGGCCCTCTCCCACCCTTCATCACTAATTGAGAAAATGCCTTATAGCTGGATCTCATGGATTTATTTACTCAACTGAAGATCTGTGGCAACTCCAGCCTATGTCATGTTGACACACAAAACCAGCTATCACAATGACTTTAAAAATAATATGCTGTCTTTAGCCAGAACCCAGCTATACATAGCTTATAAATCTTGTTGGCTACACATTCCTCAAAATTCATCTCTGCCATCCTTTGATATGGCATGGCTGAAGATATATTACCATTTGGTTATTGATCAAGCCAACTCATAAAAAAAAGAGTTGTCTTTTACCTGCTCAAACAGGAAACAAAAATTCATCCTTAACTGATCTGTGCACCTTGCACATTCCATGCAAATATCTTTATGGAACTAAATATTGTTTGTCACATTTTATATTACAGAATGATATACCAAGAGGGCAGCTCTGATAAGTTCACAGTCATGGATCCTGAATTGACCTGCTGTTACAGCTCCTTGCCTGATCTTGACTCAAACTGATGCTGTTTCCAGAGATTTGCTTTGAGAACATCTTCAGGAAGGACTGCTAAAACAAATATTACCTGCTACTTTTATTTTGAATTAACCATTTTTCCAATGTCTTTCTTGCCCCCCCAAAAGAAATTCTTTACCCAAATGATCAGGAAGCAATCATAAGAAGACAGTTGTCCTAATTCTGTAAGTTTTAGTCATTTAATGAATTATAGATATGTTGTCATTTTAAGGAATGATTTACAAATAATTATAGTTTTGAACAAGGATGAAACTAAATAGCGTTCCTTTCCTTTTCACTTCCTTCTTTCTTAGGTAAAGGGAAGGGGGTTGAAAAGATAAACGGGAGATAGCATAATATTATAAGAAATTAAATATATTGGATGAATTACTAGATTTACATTTTTATAAAGCATTTTATAGCTGTAATCTGACACTGGTAGAAATCTTTATATTTTGAGGCAGAATTGTTTTATATTTTCTTACATTGGTACATAATTTATATATTGATACAGACTTAAGGTTTTCCTTGGTATAAATCTTTGTATATTAATACAAAACTTAAATTTTTTGTTATTCTTAGATAGGCATTGTGCCTATGCAACTCATTTAGAATACAAAGTTTCTTCCCAGTCCTTTTAATAACTACTATTACATACTGTTTAGGATAATTAAGTAATGCAAGTTAATAGACTGTCAAACTGATAATTATATTAGACTCTCATTTAGTTAATTACAATAACATGCTTTCAAGGTTATTCAAATAGTAAATAGTTAAAAATAATCAATGTTTAACAATTTGAAAGAGTTAACTCAGAAACTTAAAAAGAGTCAGGGGCTGGGTTGCATTCCTCAGATCACAAGGGGGAGGGAGAGACCGACCTAGGGGTGAGGATGCATTCCAAAGACTGACCATACTGACCATTTGCCATTTACTTCATCCCCCAGTGGACCAATCTGTTTAAGGATATTACTGTTCTGCCAATCACATTGTGCCTAATGGAATCTGCCCTGGGGTCTGTATAAAAAGTCCTAGGTGTGGATGGTGGGGGGGTCACTCCATCTTTATATACAGAGTGACCCTAGCATGCTAGTATTTTTTAATAAAGTTCCTCATGCGTTTTGCAGTGATTCCATCTCCACGTGGTTCACTCAAGGGTCCCTAGTAAATTAAGACTCTTCAGTTTTAACAAATTCAGCATGCTATATATATAGATAGGCACACTTGAAAAGTGTCAGAGATCCACCAAATATGGCATTTAAAGTTACTTCATTATTAAAAGATCTTGTGACTACAAGACCCGTCTGCTCCTGACAGTGCCTGTTGGGTGTTTCATAAAAAAGAAAGAGAGAACCAGAAATGTGTTTGGTAGAGGTAGAAGGGGTGCCTCTGTGGGCCCATGCCGAGACAACCCTTTCACAGAGGTACCAGTCATATGAAGGATATAGTATGGAGTAGAGTTTATTTAGTGTATGGGGAGGGGAGTTGAGGGAGTAGAGACAGAGAAAGCCAGAGAGAAAGGGAGGGAGGAAGAGGGAGGATGAGAAACAGCAAAGACAGAAAGAGAGAAGAGTGGTAGAGGTTGGCCATGAATACATGGAGAGAGGGGGGAGCTGAATGTGGAGAGGACAGAGAGGGAAGTGGGGGAAGGGAGTAAGAGAGTGAGGAGGTGGGCAAACAGCCCCTTTCATATTGAGCCAGGCATACCAGGCTCTTGCCAGGTAACTTGAGTTGTGGAGCTTAGAAGGAATGTGAACAGTACCCACATTCCACTTCAAAGAAGGGGATAAACATCACTACCTACATGTGGAGTTGCTTTGATTCTGTTAAGCTAGCCACTGGAAATGCCATAATTTTAGCTGCAGGCAGAATGGTGTCAAAAAACAAGTGGAATTTGGGCTAGGATTTGTTTGGTTCTATGAGCATTCCCACAATGAAGACTATCCTAATAACAATGCAGTCTCAGATTAAATTTTACAGAGGCCTCCATTGCCTACCAGCAATGCGCCCACGGATCTGCATCGTAAAGTCTCTCCTTCCTCCAGCCAGGTATATCCTGGCCATTCCTTCCCTCTGAGTTGGAGGTCTGCTCAGGCTTTTGCATTCATGGCAGCGACGCCTGGGGCTCACACCACAGTTCTTTAGTTTCCTCCTGCTGAGGCTCATCCCCAAGTGCACCAGCATCTCCCTCTGTCTTGCTCTCAGTATCGGGACACAATGTCTCCCATACTCCTTTTTACTTGTTATTTATTTTTTCCCTTCATATACAGTGCCCCTTTCCCGATGTGACTCTACAGGTGCTCTGTTCACACTTGTGTCTGCTGTTAAAATAGCAGCCCAGGTAGACTGAGAAGGGGGCACTTGTCCCAGTTTGGCAGCACTTTGTCTTGTGGCTGGTTCAGAAAGTCCAGACCATCAAGTAGGAAGTTCCTTAACTGTTTACAAAACAGTACAGGTGATACAAATCTAGGATTTCACTGTTTTTCTTGGGCCAGGTATAATGTAGAATTATGCTTTTATGAGTCTGCTATCTCACATTGACAGGGCTTTGCCCAGGGAAATGCTGCTAGAATCTGCCCTTTCTGCCCTTCCAGTGCTGCCTGTGCTTGTCAGAGCTTATCTGAAGCTCTCCATCCAGGAATTCAGTCTACTAGAGTGGACTCAGCTTACTGCTTAGTCTAGTTATTTGCCATTTTCCTGAATTACTATGTTTTCTTATTTGTGTCTTTAGGTCACTTAGTATTACTTTGTTTATATTGTTGTGAAATTTTATTCTTTTATATGTTAACTAATGCATATTTGTTCATTTTTTAAATGGTGAGCTTTACTTTTGAAGATTAATTTCTATGTTGTCTCAGGAAGAAAAACAAAAATTTTCAGAGTTAATGTGTTTAAATATGTAACCCCATTCCTTTGACACCAATCGAAAACTAATAAACTACATAGGAAAAAAATCTCTTCTCCACAACCAATCAAGTTTCAATGATTACTTATACCTATAAAGTCAAACATATAATCTGCAATGGCTTTTGAAGTTGAAAGGTCAAAATTTAGAAATGGGTTTGATTCTGGCTGTATGACCTTGGCTAAGTTTTTCATTCTTTTTTGAATACAAAAATTTCCTTTAGTTTTTAAAAGGAAGGTATTTCTTAAGACTGAATTTGCAGGTTCTACGTAAGTGTTTTCTATGGAACACTCTAATAGCTATGTACTAAATATAGCCAGATATGCTGGAGAAAAGACCATGAGAAGAAACTAGTCATAGGAGACCTTAGGTACCTGCTGTCTACAAGTGAACAGATCCTGAAGTCTGGTATGGTCCTTAGTGTTTTATTAGAATGTAAGGGATTGTAAATCATAGTATAAACTGGCCTTGATTAATCTCAGCACTAAGTAGGTAGAGGCAGGGGGATCTCTGGTAGTTTGAAAACAACCTGATCTACATAGTGAGATATAGACCAGTTAGGGCTTGCATAGTTAGACCCCATCATAAATAAAGACCAACATCAATCGAAGGGCAAGTTAAACAGAATATTGAAACACAATCAAAAATATTTTTTACTTCTTTTCTAGTAACAATAATGCCAACTGAAGCATTATTAATGTGGATATTAATAGATATCTAAAAATGTAATTTTCTTTGAACAGAACTTGAGAGTATAATATGCATAATTCAAATAGAAGTTGCGGTTTCTTTTAGTATCTCATCTCCTTTTAAACCATGACAGATTCAAGTCTTAAGTTCCAGCGTTATCTTACTTAGATTGCTGGGTTAGCACCCTCACTGCTGTCCTTATTTTGCTTGCTGTTCCTCACATAACAGTAAGAATGGTGTTTTTAAAAAGAACTTGGATTGAACTATTTGTGCTCAAATCCTCCAAAAGCTCTGGGTTACACACAGAATTGAATCTAAGCTGCTTCTCCCTGCCACCAGGGCAGCTTCCAACCTAACCTCAGCCTTACCCCATGACTCTCACTCTCACTATTGGGCTTTAGGATGCTACCCTGGCAGATGTACCAGACACCATTTCTGGCTGGTGGCAGTTGTTCTTGACTTCTATTGCTGTGCTTTACTTGAAAGAACTTTTCATGGTTCCTAACATAGAAGCAAGTCTCTTCCTGTTGTTTGACTCTTTTGTTTGGCATTAAGTTAAATATTTTTTCTTTTTCTTGTTCTTATTTATTATCAGATACAGTTTTCACTTGTTAATTATTCCCATTAGACTTGTTGGCTTTCTCTTCCTACCTACGGGGTAGAGATTGCATTAGATTTATTCATAATTTTATCCCTAGTACTTAGAACTATGCCTGGTACCTAATAGGCTCTTGGTAAAAATTGTTAACTAAATGAATGCTCTAGTTGATTTGAACATTTGACATCTTCATTCCAGATTGTGCCTGCTCCCACTTACTGATTGCATGACTGTGGACCGGTTAATGACTTCTGGGGCTTCATTTTATTCATTTTCTAAGGGTCTGAGCTTAGGTTCCCATGCTTGCAGAGCAGGCACTTTATTTATTTAGCATCTCCTAACCCTTAATAGCAAATCAACCAAACTCCTCCTCCTCCTCCTCTTTTCTTCATCTTCTTCTCCTCTTCCTCCTCCTCATCTCCTCCTCATCCTCTCCTTCCCCTCCTCTCCTCCTCCTCTTCTCTAGCTCCTCTTTCTCCTCCTTCTTCTCTTTCTTCTCCCTCTTCTCCCTCTTCTCCTTCTTCTTTTAGATGCAAGGTTTCTCTGTGTAGCCCTGGTTTTCCTGGAATAGTCTTTAGATTAGGCTGGCCTCAAACACAAGAGATTTATCCACTTCTGTCTCCAGAGTGCTGGGAATACCATTGCCTGTCTTCTGACAACATATTTTTTGTTGTGGTCCTAACTTAAAATAGAATTAGTTTTTATTTTTTATTGTTTTAGGATTTATTTATTTATTTATATTATGTATATTAGTATACTATAGCTGTCTATACATGTCTAACACATGGGAAGAGGGTGTTGAATTCTATTACAGATGGTTGTGAGCTACCATGTGGTTTCTGGGAATTGAACTAAGAACCTCTGGGAGAGAAGTCAGTGCTCTTAACCACTGAGCCTTCTATCCAGCACAGAATTAGTTTTGTTTTGTTTTGTTTTGTTTTGTTTTTGTCTTTTTTTTATTTGATATATTTTTTATTTACATTTCAAATGATTTCCCTTTTCCTAGCCCCCCCACTCCCTGAAAGTCCCGTAAGCCCCCTTCTCTCCCCCTGTCCTCCCACCCACCCCTTCCCACTTCCCCGTTCTGGTTTTGCTGAATACTGCTTCACTGAGTCTTTCCAGAACAAGGGGCCACTCTTCCTTTCTTCTTATACCTCATTTGATGTGTAGATTATGTTTTGGGTATTCCAGGTTTCTAGGTTAATATCCACTTAATAGTGAGTGCATACCATGATTCACCTTTTGAGTCTGGGTTACCTCACTTAGTATGATGTTCTCTAGCTCCATCCATTTGCCTAAGAATTTCATGAATTCATTGTTTCTAATGGCTGAATAGTACTCCTTTGTGTAGATATACCACATTTTTTGCATCCACTCTTCTGTTGAGGGATACCTGAGTTCTTTCCAGCATCTGGCAATTATAAATAGGGCTGCTATGAACATAGTAGAGCATGTATCCTTATTACATGGTGGGGAATCCTCTGGGTATATGCCCAGGAGTGGTATAGCAGGATCTTCTGGAAGTGAGGTGCCCAGTTTTCGGAGGAACCCCCAGACTGATTTCCAGAGTGGTTGTACCAATTTGCAACCCCACCAGCAGTGGAGGAGTGTATCTCTTTCTCCTCATCCTTGCCAACACTTGCTGTCTCCTGAATTTTTAATCTTAGCCATTCTGACTGGTATAAGGTGAAATCTCAGGGTTGTTTTGATTTGCATTTCCCTATTGACTAATGAAGTTGAGCATTTTTTAAGATGCTTCTCCACTATCCGAAGTTCTTGAGGTGAGAATTCTTTGTTTAACTCTGTACCCCATTTTTTAATAGGGTTGTTTGGTTTTCTGGAGTCTAACTTCTTGAGTTCTTTATATATATTGGATATTAGCCCTCTATCTGATGTAGGATTGGTGAAGACCTTTTCCCAATTTGTTGGTTGCCGATTTGTCCTCTTGATGGTGTCCTTTATCTTACAGAAACTCTGTAATTTTATGAGGTCCCATTTGTCAATTCTTGCTCTTAGAGCATACGCTATTGGTGTTCTGTTCAGAAACTTTCTCCCTGTACCGATGTCCTCAAGGGACTTCCCCAGTTTCTTTTCTATTAGCTTCAGAGTGTCTGGCTTTATGTGGAGGTCCTTGATCCATTTGGATTTGAGCTTAGTACAAGGAGACAAGAATGAATCAATTCGCATTCTTCTGCATGCTGACCTCCAGTTGAACCAGCACCATTTGTTGAAAAGGCTATCTTTTTTCCATTGGATGTTTTCAGCCTCTTTGTCGAGGATCAAGTGGTCATAGGCGGTGGGTTCTTTTCTGGATCTTCAATCCTGTTCCATTGATCCTCCTGCCTGTCACTGTACCAATACCATGGGGGAAAATGGGGAAAAGGCTCTAGCAACTAACCCTTTACTTAATCTCCTGCTGTTTTAGGGTGAAGTGCTAAGTGCCTGAAACTGCAGTCTCTGGCTTCAAAGGAACACAGAAGGCAGGTCAGCTACATTAGCATAGTAACTTAGACTTAGATAAGTAACCCTTTTATTATAAAGCAACCCTAAATTTTACATAAAACAAAGTCTTACCCCAGAATTTTGTAAGACAAAGTCTTACCCCTGCAGATGCTCTTCCCCCTTCTGCTGCCTCAAGAAGAATCAAGAAGAAAGAAACACCTCTGCTGGGGCTGGCTCGGGCACTCATTGATCTAGATAATAAATGAAAGAGTATTATTAAGCAATGTACTATCAAGCAATATTTATATGCTGCATACAGTATTCATGGTAGATATTTCTTATTAGGACTGCTATCAACCTGTTTTCTGGATTAAAGATTACCATCTCTCACTCTCACTTTCTCTCTCTCTCTCTTTCACACACACACACACACACACGCGCGCGCGCGCACACACACACACACAGACACTCACACATACCCCTCTTGGTTCAGAGTCATGCCAGCTTTTGTAATTTAATATTAATGCTGTATTTTAGTTGAAGTTGTAAAGTTGATTTCATGGGAAGTCCAAGACAAATAAAGCTAGGTGATAGACTATTCTCCTCAAGGTAGAATAAACAAACAGGTTGAGCATACTGCAGATTATAGGTCTTAAATCTTAATAACCTCAAGGTATATTTTTAACTTGCCACTGAAGTCCAAAAGTGAGCAAAAGTTCCAGTCTCTTAGAATGTAGGAGGTATTTCAATATTAATGTATCATCACATGGAAGAAAATGTGTGGGGGATCAGGTACAATTCAAAGTCCCCACATTCCAGCTCTAACTCTGCAGTCTTGTATAATGACACAGTGAGTACTATAGTAAGGCTCACACTGTAGGTCTGAAAGGGTGGATCTGCAATGGCAGGTACTTGTCTTTCTCCCATATAGGGTATGCTCCCCTCCCCTCTCTCTCTCTTAAAGATTTTATTTATCTTAAGTATGAGTATACTGTAGCTGTCTTCAGACACACCAGGAGTGGGAATTGGATCCCATTATAGATGGTTGTAAGCCACCATGTGGTTGCTGGGAATTGAACTCAGGACCTCTAGGAGAGCAGTCAGAGCTCTTAACTGCTGAGCTGTCTCTCCAGCCCAGGTATGCTCTCTCTTATCAGTGATAAAGACACAAAATTGATATTCAGAGAGTTGGCCAATACAAGATCATGCCAGGCCCTCAAAGAGAAGCTGGACGTAGGAGAAGAAGTATACATACTCAGGGATTCTGCATGCTGTGGCATCTGCTGTAAAGGTTAGGGAAGTTCTAGTATCATAAGGATCATAATGAAGGAAACTCCATTATGAATTATTATATATCTTCTGGGTGCTCTGATAAAGTACCATGACCAAGGCCATTTTAGAAGACAATCTATAATGGCTCACAGTTCCAATGGGATACTGTGGCAGCCTGTGGCACTGACACATGGCTAAGAATAGGCTTGATGTACTGAGGGAATCATATCTTCAATGGCAAGCACAAAATAGAGAGGCACTGGAAGTCAAGCATGCCAATGAAGTTTGCAAGCGTGCATTCAGTGGGAACCCTCCTTCAGCAAGGCTGAGCAACATCACAAAACATTGCTATTAGCTGATGATTAAGGGTTTGGAGATAAAAGATTTGAAGGTGTGAAGAACTGATCACAAGGCTTCAATTTAGAGAAGTTATGATTGAGATTAAATGCTGTACATATCAGGTCTTACTTGTTTGTAATCTCATCCCACCTTCTTAACATCATCATTGAAAAGTACAAGCATTAGGCAGGCAGTGCCTTTAATTAATGTGCCTTTAATCCCAGCACATTAGACAGGCAGAGGCAGGTATATTTCTGATTTCGAGATCAGCCTGGTCTACAGAGTAAGTTCCAGGACAGTTAGGGTTATACAGAGAAAGCCTGTCTCGAAAAATCAAAAATTGAAAAATAAATTTTAAAAAATATATAGGCACAATAATATCAAAATTATTAATGAGATACTCTTTAAAGTACAAATTTGTCCAGCAGAACACTTGTCAAACTCAGAATCCTGTATTTGAGTTCAGTACTGTCTTTCTCATGAAGGCATCATTCAAAAGCTATAAATTTTGAATTAAGAGAACAATTACAAAAATTTGACATTATAAGCAAACATTTGTCTCATTTGAAATCTATATACAAGGACTATTTTGCTCAAATATATTTTAGAGAATTTTTATTCTTAAAAAGAGATTCATCTTCATTTCCAAAACTCTAAAACTCTGTTCTTAGGTTTCTAGTCCCAGTGCAGTAAATCCAAACTTCTGTTCTTACTGTGCCAGACAGTAGAGTTCAGGCAATGTTCTGTGTGGGACTCATGTAGGGATCCGTGAAGGGTTGGGGGCTAAGGTGAATTTTTCAGTTAAATATTTCTCTGTAATTGTTTTCTGTACATACAACAATTTCTTAAAATACATATAAGGATTTCCTTTGTCATATCCTCAGAGGTAATGAGGCACTATTTGTTCATTGAACAACAAACTTTAAGGCTTTATATTCTTAGAGCTAAAATTGTGGCAAAAAATGACACATTTTATTTGCTTCTACATGTGAATAGTGTTTTGTTTTTTTTGGGGGGGGGATTTGGTTTTATCGAGACAGGGTTTCTCCGTATAATCCTGGCTGCCCTGGAGTTCACTCTGTAGACCAGGCTGGCCTCGAACTCAGAAATCTGCCTGCCTCTGCCTCCCAAAGTGCTGGGATTATAGGCATGAGTCACCACTACCCGGCCTGAATAGTGTTTTGAATAAAGAACTATATCCTAAGTCCTGCATGATGGCACATGCCTGCAATTTCAGCACTTTACAGGCTGAGAGTATTTCTTTACCAAGAGTTAAAAGCCAGACTGGGTCACTTTACCATTAATGGATAGTCATGACTACAATGGCAGATACTGCTTCCCAAATTTTATGTACTTTATGTAAAACCTCAATTATAGCAATTCTGACTACTTAGAGTAGCTTATAAATATAAACACCAAAAGCACAAATGCTGTATGTATGTATATATGTATGTATGAGTGTATGTATGTATATATGTTAGTTCTTTTGCTTATTGTATTGACAAAATACCTGCCAAAATCTGAAGAAAGACGACTTTATGTTAGCTCATGGTTTGGGGTTATCCAGCTCATAGTATGTAATAATATCAGGAGCAAGAAGTGCTCTAGTAGCGTAATGTCAGGGCCACATAGCTGCTCTGGGGAGGAGAAAGCTTGCAGGTGCTGCTGGCTTATGACAGCCACTTGCTTTGTTAGTCATGTAGAGCTCCTTGGGAGATGTAAGACTGCTAAAAGTTTTACTTAATGTCTCTCATTATGTACATTGAACCCCGGATGTGTAGGACAGGTTTTGTTACAAAGATTCTACATTAGACAGCCTTGTCTAGTTCCAGGCCTAGGCAGCTACTTGGATGTTTTTGCCATATGTGTTGAGGGACACTATTAGTCTGTTGTTGCTGGTTAGAATTCCTTTCTCCTGATGTTGTACTTCAGTTTATCACGTGATGATGATGACTGCCGCCAACTCCAAGACGAAAGAATCAGATCCATCATTTTAGGTATCCCCATTTTCCTATAACCTGTGAGACTCAGGATATATAGTTCTATAATAGAGTGTTGGCCTGACAAGTTTCAACTCTAGGTTTGCAAAAATTTGGAGTGCTAGTTCATATCATTGGGAATTAGAATCAGGAGGATCAGAAGTTCAAGGACATACTCAGCTGTATAATAAATCCAAGCCCAAGCTTAGTTATTGGAGACTCCATCCCAAGAAAACATGTGCAAGACTGAAATAGAGCATCATTATACAGATCCAAGAATAAGAATGCACTGTTTTTGTGTATAGAATGTTAACCACAGAACAGAAGGGATGCCTGCCTCATTCTAGTACTGCTACATATGGAGTGAGTAGTGGCCACTCTCCAGGGAGCTTGCCTTTGTGAACTTAAAGTACACAGTTTTCTTTTGTTTAGTTTGTAAATGAAAGATTAGATAGATCAGATATGTGTCACACAACAAGTTAGGAGGCACTACACACTGGACCCCCCACCTCATGAATTCACTTTTCTCTTTCCCACCTGCCAGTAAGTTGAAGCCCATATTTGTGTATTTTGGAAAATATCTTCAGAGATATCAATAGGGAGACCGAGGCATTCTCTTGTGGTGTATATTCTAGACTGCATGTTGTGCTCCAGATTTCAAAAAGCTGATTGATGTGCGGGTGATGACATCACAGACATCTTTTATCCTGTGGTCTGGTTTGCATTTGCTTCCATTTGAGGTAAGTAAGAGGTTAAATATTCAATTTTCAGACTTTCCATTTTTTCAATCAACAAAGACCAAGTTTTATAATGTCTGTTCTGTGTAAATTCTTCCCTGATGCGATCTAATAGTTAGAGTGTGTATAATTTTATATTTTTTATTATTCTGTAATCATCAGATAAGACATACTAATTTATTAGGTGTGACTCTTCAGAACTTCTCAAATAACTACTTGTCAAGCCTATGTACATGTGGATGCCAAATTATGCCCCTGCCAAGATCCACAGGGTAAAGCTGTAGAGTTTTTGGATTTTTTTCCAGGGGAGCCTGGCAGTGTGAACCCACGAGAGCATGTGATATGAAACAAGTCCCTACATCTGTGTTGTCTCTGTGGGAACTGCTGTTTGGCATGATAAGCTTCTTTTAAATCTGTCACTGCTCTGATTGAAGGGTTTGTTGATAGTGTGACCAAACTGTGTATATATGTTACAGTTTTATAAAGAGGCTGTTTGTATCTGATAATAAAGCTGGCTGAGTGCAGTGGTTTAGAGCTGGATGGAAACTGAGTTGTTCAGAGAAATAACTACATACAGTGTGCACAAAACATCTCCCCCATTTTTTCTAATTTTTAACCCCATTCTCTTGTTTTCTAAATAGAAAGAAATCCTGTCGTCTGCTTAAACCCCAGCTAACCAAATGTGTTATCTTAGAAGCTTGTTCTGGAATGATACACCCTGTGATGGTTAAACCTGTTTGTCACTTTAATTAGTATGAAACACACTTGAACTATTCCCCTGAATCTGTGAGGGGATTTCCAGAAGCAACTGGAACATGGCTCAGGAAGGAGTGGCATGTCCCCCACAGGCAGCATCCTTGGATGGAGCAGGTACAGAAAGAATGGAGAAGCTCACACAGGAGTCTGTGTTCTGTTCACCTCTCTGGGGTCTGGGTCTGCGGCTCCATCACCCATGGACACCCCACTTGAGTATGTCACATGGTCTCAGACTTCTGATCCCATCCTCAGGTTTCAGGCTTCAATATTATCAATATTATTCAATATTATCATCAAGACTCCATTTTGGGAGGAATTTGGGAAGGGGAAAACCTGATCAAAATATGTTGTATGAAAATTAAAAAAATAAATAAATAAACAAGAATCCACTATTAATTTAGGAATTCTTGGATTGATCACATACACAGAGTGATAAAAGTCTCAGAAGTGGGAAAATTGGTTTCTCAGGAAGAGGAGTGAACTGAGTCTCAGCAAGAGACTCAGTGGTGGCTCCAGATTTCAGGAAACTGAGACAAAGGAGCACAGGGACAGGCTCAGCTCACCTGGATCCCCTGCTGTGACATGAGACAGGATGGCTGCTCTGAGGCAGAGATAGTAAAGCTAAAGCTGCCTGCTTCTTACAAACAGGCAATCAAAGGATAGGGTTCTAAAGTTTAATTGTTCTTAAAGCTAGAAGGGAATATAGACTTTGCTGGAGCCAGGAGAGGAATTCTTCAATTCTTCCTATAGTTTGGAAGGATTAGAAAGAGCTGCTCATGGGTGCTGGTATTCCTTGCTATGCAAAGATAGGCTGTTTGGAGGAAGGCAGAGGCAGACAGTAAAAGGCTGCTGGCCTCCAAAAAAGCACACAGAGGATAGAGATGAGGAAATTGGATTTAATTGTTTTTAGGGACAGAAGGGAGTATAATGGTAATTGTTTAAGTATACAGAGATATTAAGCTCCCACAGAAGAGTGATTGAGTGAAAAAAATGCTTTAGAGGTGATATAAAAAGGTCTTGCCTGGATATTTCTTTTTTATTTTCTTTTTAAATTCTTTTTTTAATTCGATATATTCTTAACTTACATATCAGATGATTTCCCCTTTCTTGGATCTCCCCTCCCCAAAAGTCCCATAAGTCCTCTTCCCTCCCCCTTTTCCCCAATCAACCCCTTCCCACTTTCCTATCCTGGTATTCCCCTACACTGCTGTCCTGAGCCTTTCCAGGACCAGGGGCCTCTCCCCCCTTCTTCTTGGGCATCATTTGATATGTGAATTATGTCTTGGGTAATCTGAGCTTCTGGGCTAATATCCACTTATCAGTGAATGCATACCATGTGTGTTCTTTTGTGATTGGGTCACTTCACTCAGGATGACATTCTCCAGTTCCACCCACTCGCCTAAGAATTTCATGAATTCATTGTTTTTAATAGCTGAGTAGTATTTCATAGTGTAAATATACCACATTTTCTGTATCCATTCCTCCATTGAGGGACATCTGGGTTCTTTTCAGCTTCTGGCTATTATAAATAGAGCTGCTATGAGCATAGTGGAGCATGTATCCTTATTATATGCTGGGGAATCCTCTGAGTATATGTCTTAATCAGGGTTTCTATCCCTGCACAAACATCATGACCAAGAAGCAAGTTGGGGAGGAAAGGGTTTATTGAGCTTACATTTCCACGTTGCAGTTCATCACTAAAGGAAGTCAGGACTGGAACTCAAGCAGGTCAAGAAGCAGGAGCTGATGCAGAGACCATGGAGTGATGTTTCTTACTGGCTGCTTCCCCTGGCTTGCTCAGCCTGCTCTCTTATTGAACCCAAGAGCACTAGCCCAAACGTGGTGCCACCCATAAGGGGCCCTCCCCACTTGATCACTAATTGAGAAAATGCCCCACAGCTGGATCTCATGGAGGCAATTTCCCAACTGAAGCTCCTTTCTCTGTGATAACTAAGCCTGTGTTAAGTTGGCACACAAGACTAGCCAGTACAGTATATGCCCAGGAGTGGTATAGTGGGGTCCTCTGGTAGTATCATTCCCAGTTTTCTGAGGAACCGCCAGACTGATTTCCAGAGTGGTTGTACCAGCTTACAATCCCACCAGCAGTGGAGGAGTGTTCCCCTTTCTTCACATCCACAAACTACTAGAAAAGAAACTGGGGAAGAGCCTTGAGCACATGGGCACAGGGGAAAATTTCCTGAACAGAACACCAATAGCTTATGCTCTAACATCAAGAATTGACAAATGGGACCTCATAAAATTACAAAGTTTCTGTCAAAAGGACAAAACAGGAACCCACCTGATCTTTACCAACCCTATATCTGACAGAGGGCTAATATCCAAGATATACAAAGAACTCAAGAAGTTAGACTCCAGAGAGCCAAACAACCCTATTAAAAATGGGCTACAGAGCTAAACAAAGAATTTTCACCTGAGGAATATCGAATGGCAGATAAACTCCTAAAAAAATGTTCAACATTTTTAGTCATAAGGGAAATGCAAATCAAAACAACCCTGAGATTTCACTTCACACCAGTCAGAATGGCTAAGATCAAAAATTCAAATTCTTTAAAAGTGGACTTCATGGGAATTCTGGGATTGATTCCTGGCATGACAGATTAGAAGCCTAAGAAATGACTTATTCAGTAAACAGAAGGGAATTTATAGATATTAGAATATTGAGGCACTCAATCTTAAAAAATTATAATGAAGGCAGGGAATAGAGTGCCTAGCCTATCTCAGACAGTAGAAACTTAGGTCTTGAGAATTATATCAGAAGAGAGACTGGAAATAGGCTTATACAGTAAGCAGATAGAATTATTAAATAAATAATTTAGACCTTGATCTCATGAAGGTTGGGGCAGGGGACAGTACAAGCACTGTCTCAAAATGTAATATTTGTTTAGAATGCTTTATTTGCTTTGAATTGTTTTAATTATCAAAATGAGTGTGATTTTAAGTTTGGTGGTTATATTAGATTTCCTCTGGGAGAGAGGTCAAGCTAAACATTTAATGATTTCCGGTTGCTGGACCAAAGACTTGCTATTTTGGGAGAAAGGCTGTACATTTGTGTTGACAGGAAAGGAGAACAGGCTCTGGACCCCTTCCAGAGTGATATGCATCCAATATGACAGGGGCAGACCCCTGAAGAAGTAGAGATATTGAAGAGAATCAAAAAGGACAGGTAAAGAGTCACAGTGCCATCCTTCACGTGGCAGGGATAAAACCTGATTATAATTGGTTATTAATAAAATTAACTCATATTACAAAAGACAGCTGTCTTTCACATGCTCAAACAAGGAACAGAATGTCATCCTTCACTAATCTGTCCACTCTGCACAGTCTATATGGATGTCTTAATGGTACTAAATTTTTGGTTGTGAGATTTATATATTACAGAATGTACAGCTTTGGTGAGATTCATCCTCAGACACGCTGAACTGACCTGCTTAGACCCCGTGTGTCATGGATTCCAGGTTGTCTTGCCTCATTCAACCTTTCAGATGGATCTAGTCAGAACTTCAGTCAAGCCCTGAGCTTTCTAAGTGTACAGAGACTGGATAACGGTTGCTAAAGCATTGCTTTCTGAAGTCTAACAACATTTTCTACTTCTCCCCAGCCCTTCAATTTTTCATTGGCCCTGTTCAGCTGGAAGAAGCTACAGAGAGTTTTCAGACCAATTCCCTGGATTTGAACATCTGGTAATGGTTATTTTACAAATTATAGAGTTGTCATTTTAAGGGATAATTCGTCAATGGTCATAATTTTGGAAATAGATGGGACGGTTTGTGTAGTGATAATCTTATTTGGTAGAATCTTCATATTGATGCAAGGTTGAAGTTATAAGTTATTACATTTGTATAGAATTTATTTTGATAGAGATTTGTAGAGAGACTTATTGGGGTGCCATGCCCCCTGGCGGGAACTTGATATCGACCAAGGTGAAATTCCTCTCCTAGCCTTTGAGCGGGAGCTGTTGTGTTAGTTATAATCCCCTCCACTTAGCGTGGACCGCTCAAACCAAGGTGAAGCCCACTGTTCTTCCAGGACCTGCAGTTTCCTGAGATACACTAGCCTCCTGCTGAGCAACCAAACAGGTTCTGTGGCAAGTTCCCAGCCTTTGGGGGAAGGGTTCTCCCCTGCCTATATATTTGGAGTCCTCCATTAAACCTTGAGACCTTGAACAGCAACTGTTGTTTTGTTCTCGTTCTCTTTTTGCAGCTTTCCCATACATCCCCAGCTTTCCTTCCAAGTAACCTGTTCCGTGTAACTGCGGGCAGTTACAGAGATTTAAGGTTTTCATTAGTATGGATTTCTTTTATTGATACAAAATTTGAGATTGATATTGTTACTCTTAGATAGACATTGTGCCATGCAATTACTCTAAGAATAGAAAGCTTAGATAGACCCAGTCCTTCTAAAAACTGCAATTATAGACTGTTCTTAGAGGATTAATCGCTACAAGTTAAGGGCCAGATAACAACTTCATGTTTTTGTTAGATTCTGATTTAATTATAAAAGCATGTTTTTCATATATTTCAATTAGAAATAGCTAAATAGTCAATGTTTAACAGTATATATATATCCTTCAAAAACACCAGAAACCTACAGAATGTGACATTTAATGTTATTTAATCATTTAACAATGAGAGATATCTGCTCCTGAGAGCATACCTTTCTTGGTTCAAAGAAGATATCAAGCATCTTCACCTCCAGGCAAGGTTGCTTATCATGGCAGGGTGACCACTGGGCAGAATTTGCCTATATCATCTGCAGGCAGGATGCTGTCCAGGAAAAGGATACATTATACAGAATAGTATAAACTGTTAGCTCTGCCAATATAGGGTAAACAGTCCTTAATAATTCTACTCTATAAAGGTCTGACAGATGATCCTGGGCCAGAAGGCTGAAGACTGATGCATCAATGTTTTTGAGGAATTGGGGTTGCTGTCCAGGTAAGTCAGCTGTCTCTACAGTTGTTTAACTTTGAGAAGCTACGTTTGGTGCTTCTTATATAAACAGGAAACCTTTGAGTCATTTTCAGATTTCTGACTGGGTTGAAAACTAGTTTTAGTCTTGTAATCAATCTCAAGTTTTTTAACATTGAGAGAGAGGTTATAGAGTGGAGGGCATGGTTTTCAGATGGCATAACAGGCTAAAATCTAAACATAATCAAGGGATAGGATCATAATTCTTGCCGGGTGTGGTGGCACATGCCTATAATCCTAGCACTTGGAAGGCAGAGGCAGGTGGATTTCTGAGTTCGAGGCCAGCCTGGTCTACAGAGTGAGTTCCAGGACAGCCAGGATTACACAGAAACCCTCTCTTGAAAAAAAAAGAGATGCATAGTTCTTTCAGTTAGAAATGATGGTAAAATTACTTTTTCTAATTGACAAATATGATGGATTGAATGTTATTTGTATACCATACTGTGTAACTTACATGATTGTTATGGTTTTGTTCAATTTATGTCTGGGAGAAGAGATTTTGTTTTTTCTTTGGATAGAAAAGGTGAAGTGTAGGGGTAGTTTTTGATGCTAAGTTCCTGTTTCCCAGTTGGTTCTTGATTTGTTAGTAATGGAAGCCATAGTGAGACCTCCAGGTCTCTGGAGATAGGCAGGTAAACAAAAGGATGGAGAAGGAGATTTACAATGCTTTGGAGGGTAAAGAATCCAGCAGGCATGTGAGCACTGGGAGGAGCCAGGGCCTCTGGCCACTACTACAGGAGGATGGTAAGGGATGTTGGCAGGGGCTAAATGAGACTAGCCACTGAAGTTTAGGGCAGATGGGAGGAACAGAGCTAAGGGTAATAATAAGGGTACATTTTCCAGGCAAGAGATAGTAGAGCCAGCAATAGTGTTCAAAGGCAAGTTGAAAAGGAACAACTATCTATGTGTCTTTTATCTGCAAATTTAAGGGAAGCCTGGTGGGAGTGGGTGGTGCGGCCACTTCCTGGAACAAATGGAGGAAGTGCAGAACTACACACAACACTGTATCTTTTCCTAGAGCAATTTCTTTCTTTCTTTCTTTCTTTCTTTCTTTCTTTCTTTCTTTCTCTCTCTCTCTCTCTCTCTCTCTCTCTCTCTCTCTCTCTCTCTCTCTCTCTCTCTCTCTCTCTCTCTCTTCTCTCTCTCTCTTCTTTTGGTTTTTGGATTTGTTTTTTCTTTTGTTTTGTTTTTTTTGTTTTGTTTTGTTTTTTTGAGACAGGGTTTCTCTGTATATCCCTGGCTGTCCTGGAACTTACTCCACCGCCCAGCACTAGGGCAATTTCAAATACATCCTTCCTTTGATGTCCAGTGACTTCAGAGTACATTGTTACCTGCTTGAGGTCAGGTGTTGGGATCCTGTAATACTCAACCTATCGCTAGCATAGAGCAGGCATTTGGTGGATGACATCTGGATGGAATAAAGTTCACAACACTGAAATTTGTTATAAGCCTACTCACAAATTTCTCTTTTCACCATCAGTGTGTTGCTTATGTTAACATTGATTTCCCACAAGATAATGTTAGCAAGAATTCTTCATAAATGAAAGAGTTGTACATTAAAAATATGCTAACATAGACCATATAACTTCGAGAAAATTGTGCTAAGAGAAGGATAGTGGTTGCTGTACTGTCCATCCAACAATTTAGTATCATATACTTGCTTTTCTGCTCCTGTAGGAATTAGTAATGGTTCCCAAAATAGCTTATATTAATTCTTTCTTCCCAGTTCTATTGTATGATAACTCTTGAAATGAACTTTCATTTTAAAGATTTATTTATTTAATATACATGAGTACACTGTGACATGCCAGAAGAGAGCATCAGATCCCATTACAGAAGGTTGTGAGCCACCATGTGGTTGCTAGGATTTGAACTCAGGGCCTTCAGAAGAGCAGTCAGTGCTCTCAACCACTGTGCCATCACTCCAGTCCCCTTGAACTTTTTTTCACAGTTGTTATTTTAGTACGTAAGTTTGCTTGCTAAACATCCAGGAGTTGCCTTGAGGCTATGTCCATAAAGTGAGACTTACTTTCCCTTGGAGGAAGGGAAATTTGGCTTCTCAGTCACCTTTATTGTCATGGATTGCCTTCATTTTTCTCTGTCCTTCCATTTCATTACAGCATGAGTCCATTTGACACCTGAACCCAACATCATTTAGAGTCCAGATTCTTCAACTGTGTGCTCAACCACATATGGCAACCAAACATGAGTGTGGTAGAAAAGTTGATGATACCAAAATATACCTGAAAGTACAAGAGGCAATAGCAGAAGATTCCTGCCTAAGGAAGTTTTTTTTTTATTCAATATATTCTTTATTTACATTTCAAGTGATTTACCCTTTCCTGGATTTCCCCTCCCTGAAAGTCCCATAAGCCCTTCCCCCCCCCTGTTCCCCAATCGACCCCTTCACACTTCCCTGTCCTGCTATTCCCTGACACTGCTGCACTGAGCTTTTCCAGGACCAGGGGCCACTCCTTCCTTCTTCTTGGACATCATTTGATATGGGCATTGCGTCTTGGGTACTCCAAGCTTCTGGGCTAATATCCATTTATCAGTGACTGCATACCATGAGTGTTCTTTTGAGACTGGGTTACCTCACTTAGGATGATGTTCTTCAGTTCCATCCATTTGTCTAAGAATTTCATGAATTCATTGTTTCTAATGGTTGAATAGTACGCCATTGTGTATATATACCACATTTTCTGTATCCATTCTTCCGTTGAGGGACATGTGGGTTCTTCCCAGCTTCTGGCTATTATAAATAGGGCTGCTATGAACATAGTAGAGCATGTATCCTTATTACATGCTGGGGAATCCTCTGGGTATATGCCCAGGAGTGGTGTAGCACAGTCCTCTGGAAGTATCATTCCCAGGTTTCTGAGGAACTACCAGACTGACTTCCAGAATGGTGGTACCAGCTTACAAACCCACTAGCAGTAGATGAGTTTTATGCTTTCTCCAGATCCTCACCAGCACCTTCTATCTCCTGAGTTTTTGATCTTAGCCATTCTGACTGGTGTGAGGTGAAATCTCAGGGTTGTTTTGATTTGCATTTCCCTGGTGAGTAAGGATGTTGAACATTTCTTTAGGTGCTTCTCAGCCATTCAATATTCTTTAGGTGAAAATTCTTTGTATAGCTCTGGACCCCATTTTAAGGGGTTTATTTGGCTCTCTGGAGTCTACCTTCTTGAGTTCTCTGTATATCTTGGAGGGCTGGATTTGTGGAAAGATACTGTATAAATTTGTTTTTGTCATGAAAAATCTTGGTTTCTCCATTTATGGTAATTGAGGGATTTGCTGGATATAGCAGTTTGGGTTGGCATTTGTGTTCCCTTAGGGTCTGCATGACATCTGCCCAGAATCTTCTGCCTTTCATAGTCTCTGGTGAGAAATCTGGTGTAATTCTGATAGGTCTACCTTTATATGTTACTTGACCTTTTTCCCTTACTGCTTTTAATATTCTTTCTTTGTTTAGTACATTTGGTGTTTTAATTATTATATGACAGGATGAATTTCCTTTCAGTTGAATCTATTTGGAGTTCTGCAGGCTTCTTGTATGTTCATGGGCATCTCTTTCTTTAGGTTAGGGAAGTTTTCTTCTATAATTTTGTTGAAGATATTTGCTGGCCCTTTCAGTTGGAGATCTTCACTCTCTTCTATGCCTATAATCCTTAGGTTTGGTCTTCTCATTTTGTCCTGGATTTCCTGGATATTTTGGGTCAGGATATTTTTGCATTTTTCATTTTCTTTGACTGTTGTATCATATATCTTCTATATGTTATTATACATATATTTGTATGTTATATACATAGATATATATTTCTATGTATCTTCTGCATCTGAGATTCTCTCTTCCATCTCTTGTATTCTGTTGTTGATGCTTGGATCCATGACTCCTGACTTCTTTCCTAGGTTTTCTATGTCCCAAGTTGTCTCCCTTTGTGATTTCATTATTGTTTCTACCTCTTCTTTAGAACCTGGATGGCTTTGTTTAATTCCTTCACCTGTTTTGTTGTGTTTTCCCTTAGTTCTTCAAGAGCTTCTCGCTGTTTACTTGTGTTCTCTTGTATTTCTTTAAGGCAATTATTTATGTCCTTCATGAAGCTCTTCATGATGCCCTCCATCAGCCTCATGACCTGTGATTTTAAATCCAAATCTTGCTTTCCTGGTGTCATGACCATGGGAAAACCAGGGCTTTGGTACTCAGGAAGGCATAGGTGTGGCGAGATAATGACAAACAGACACACAAGAGAGCGGTTTGAATCTGCTGCAACTTTAATTTTTCAGTCAGGCATATTTTTAGTATATTGAGGAACAGGTCGAGGTTGGCACACCTCCAGAAACACTCATACAGTTACTAAACAAGGTACACTTCCATCTTAATTAGAACAGTAAGTAGACATGGCATGGTGCCCACAGGAACTATTGCTCTGTGAACCATGGTCAAAAGCAGACTTAAGTCATGAACTTTAGACATGTGGTCTTCGAGTCTAATTTTTGGTCACTTAAAGTTGTGTTAATAATCAATAGGAGAACCTGGGCTTTCAGGCCAATTTGTATGCTATAAGCCTTCTTCTGCTACCAAAAGTCAAAATGCTTTAAGAATGAGCACATATTCATTACAAGAGCCCTCTGTACTGCCCTGGAAAGCAAACCCCAAGGTGGTCTGGCTCAAGCTAATCTATCTCTAAAATTTAAAGTATACTATAGGACCTCTGCCCTTCAATGCTATTACCCATCTGTTACCTTCTTTACTATAAGCACCTGTATAAGGCAATGGCTCATCAGTAGTCCTATATTTTCTCCTACTGTGTTCATCCTGCTACAAACTATCCATAACATTCCCTAATATCTCATATTTTTTGGTCACTACTTTTGCTAAAGCTAGTAATAAAGGGGCGCCCTGATGAGAAACAACCCAAGACCTTCTTTCACTAAGGTTCAACATGAGTTCATTGAGTTCAAGACTGGGAGCAGTAGGCGTAACTGCCACATCCTCTTTTCCTTCTACTGGAACATCAAATCCTCCTTTATCAATTAACCAGCTTGTAGGCTGGGATCGTGCTATATAAAGAATTAAGAATAGGAAGAAGAAAGACACAGTGCAGAACCCATAAGACAGGAAGCGCAGTATCTGTGGAGAACATCGAGGCCCTTTTCAAGGCCAGAGGTAGGCACTCTGCCAGAGACCTCCAGGGAGCCTAGCCCCAAGGGGCATTTATCTCTCATCTGCCTTAATGATGTACTGTCCTGTCACACAGAGGACACTGGAGTTGGTGTGGCATATTTGCACATTTTCCAGAAGACATCTTGAGCTACTCAGAGGAGTTGGTTTCCTATTTGGGAACAGTCTCAAGCCTCCTAGGCCTCAGCTTCTTTGGTTAACCTTGGGAACATCCCCTCTCAGGTAATGAGCACCTGTTTCTTCATTTTTTTGCCCTGCCTCTTCAGCTACAGCTGCCTCTTCAGAGCACCCACGGCCTCCCTTTGTTTCTGGTGTGCCATGTTGATGTCTCCCAGGACTGGATATGTCCGAATGCTTGGCTTGTGGCTGCATATGGATATGGAAATAGCACCTGACTGTGTTGCCCAATCTGGCTTCACATTCCTAGTTGCAGGAGAATCTCCTGCCTCAGGCTCCCAAGTGCTGTGATGATATGTGGGTGCCATCACCTTGGTTAGAAAATACGTTTGATCAAATACAGTAATGGACCTGGCTACTTCCAACAATGGGGACATCAAAATTCGGAGCTTCCAGTCATCTTAGCCTATGTCTAAAAGTGGGGGTCTCCACTGTCACTCTGTGGATGTGGCTTTGTTAAGAAAAAACAAGCCCAGCCGGGCGGTGGTGGCACATGCCTGTAATCCCAGCACTCTGGGAGGCAGAGGCAGGCAGATTTCTGAGTTCGAGGCCAGCCTGGTCTACAGAGTGAGTTCCAGGACAGCCAGGGCTACACAGAGAAACCCTGTCTTGAAAAAACCAAATCCAAAAAAAAAAAAAAAGAAAAAGAAAAAGAAAAAGAAAAAGAAAAAGAAAAAGAAAAAGAAAAAGAAAAAGAAAAAGAAAAAACAAGCTGGGCAGTGGTGGTGCACACCTGTAATCCCAGCACTTGGGAGGCAGAGGCAGGCAGATCTCTGAGTTCGAGGCCAGCCTGATCTACAGAGTGAGTTCCAGGACAGGCAGGACTCCACAGAGAAACCTTGTCTTGAAAAAAACAAAAAAAACCAAAAAACAAAAAACAAAACAAAACAAAAAAAAAAGACAAAACCCCACGAAACCAACCAGGCAGCATGTAATCTTCTCAGAGGTTACAAACAATACTGCCAGGCTTAGGTCATTCAGTGATAAGGTACTTGGCATGGTGAGGGCCCAAGTTTGCAGCCATTACACAGATTGGACAACAAAGTCCAGGAAGATCCCAGGTTCTCTCTCCAACTCCCAAGAAAGAAATTGGAAAACATGTGTAAATACACAGGGCAACCTGTCTCTTTGAGTTTCAGGCAAGAGGGTGTCACTACCATAAACAAGTATGTGGTAGAGAGATGGCAGAGACAGAGAGGTGGAGAGGTTTATATATTGTGGAGAGGGGCTACACTGGAGATGCGATGGCAGTGAGGCTCAGGCTGATGTGGATGGCCTGTGCTGCCACCTAAAGTCTTGTTGATGTAGGAGGGCCCAGCTACCCCTGGAGGCCACACTGATCTGGGAGGCAAGCCCTGCTCTAAGGGTGATGTCTTGGTCCTGATGCTGCTGACAGCCAGGTCTGCTTCTTCCATAGCTGGGGGCTGTGACAATGTCCATAGTCTGTGCTGTGGTCTCAGACCAAGTGGATTCTGTGGGGGTGCTGCTCCTTGAGTCCATGATGGTATCTTGATCAGGTCTGAGTAGGGCCTGTGGCCCCTTATAACACCAAAGGACATGTGGATGTCCATGGCTGCAGCCTGAAACCATGCTGACAGCAATGGCTCTGCTGACTCTGGGGGCCATATTGATGGGAGTGGTTTGCACGACCCCCTGAGGCCAAGGTGATACCCATGGACCAGGTTGTCTCCAAGGGTCTACTGTGGTTCTGTGGTCCTACAGCTGCTGGGGTGTTGTGCTGATGCAAGTCACTTAAGAATACAAGGTTTAAGCCCAGTCCTTTTAATTGCTGCTATTACAAACTGTTTAGGATAGACAGTCAAACTCATGGTCATATTAGATTCTCATTTAGTTAATTATAATAACATTTTTCAAGGTTATTCAAATAGTAAATAATTTAAAAAATTAATGATTAGCAATTCAGTCATGCTATATGTAGATAGCTTCAAAAGCATCAGCGAACCACAGAACATGGCATCAAAAGTTATTTCATTATTATTATTTTTGTTTGTTTGTTTTTTGGATTTGGTTTTTTTTTCAAGACAGGGTTTCTCTGCATAGCCCTGGCTGTCCTGGAGCTCACTCTGTAGACCAGGCTTGCCTTGAGCTCAGAAATCCGCCTGCCTCTGCCTCCCAGAGTGCTGGGATTACAGGCGGGTGCCACCCCCCCCCGGCTATTTCATTATTAAAGATCATGTGACTATAATTTTCATAATTGTTGTAATTGGATTCAATGCATATTTGAGAGAAAAGGAGGTTTGGTCTTTCTGTCTATTATAATGCTAAGTCCGGGTTTCCAAGCCCTGGAATCTGCATGTAGACCTGCGACCCTACCCCCAAGTTATTTCTGATTGATAAATAAAGACAGAAACAGCCAATAGTTAGGCAGAAGATACATAGATGGGTGTTAGGTTTCTCCGGCTTGGGGTCCAAGGAGGACCATGAGAAGAAGAAGGAGGTGCATGAGGGAGAAGGAGAAGCTGCCACAGGTTAGGTGAGAAAAATCACATGGCTCCGCGGGCTGGCAAATTAGAGCTACGAGCAGCCCAGAAGAAACAGAGAAAATAGTAAGTAATAATTTGGGGTTATTAATAGGAAAGTAGATTCTAATACTAAAGAGGATTCTAATCCTAGCTTTTGTGCCATTTAAGGCTCATTGCAAAAATAAAGGCTGTGTATATCTTTTATCGGGGAGCTAAAGGTTGGAAGGTGGGTTAGAAACCTGGGTCGGGATTAAAAACTTCTACAACAATCTGCCTTCAGAGTGCTGACATTAAAGGTGTGCTCCACCATGATAGCTCATTAAAGAGGAATGGCAGCCAACAACCACAGAAGGAATATGTATTTAGAAAAGCATCCTTGCAACTCAATAAAGTAGTTGACTGAGACCAAGTTTATCAATAGAGGCTGAAACATTAGATATCAAGTTGTTGGTGAGAACTTAAGGTTGATAAAAGCATTGTCAAGTTAATGGCCAATATAGAGGAAAATGTATTTTTATATTTTAGTAAGGAAAAAAATTTGGCTGTTACCACTCAACCAGTCAATTCTATTTTGTATTCTATTGGTAGTGAGGAACCTGTCCCTTTCACTATGATAGAATATTAAGTGTCAGCTCTCACCCAGCAGGCAGGTCAGAGGCAGGATGGGGCGGGGCGCGCTAGAGGGATGTGGGGGAGGCGAGGAGCGGGGCGGAGCCATCGTGAAGCCGGAGGCTGAGCTGAGCAAAGGAGCTAGGGGTGCGGCGCGGTGCCTGCCAACGCCCAGGTGCGGTGGGTATGGGGAATGGCGCTGACCCTGGAGACCTCGATCCCCTGCGCCGCTCTTGCAGCTCAGGCTGCAGAATTGTGTAACCCGTGACCTCCGGTTCCCCCTCCGCCGCGACTGCACGGCCACCCCGGCCCTGCTACCCGTGCTGGGTAGTTCGCTGACTTGTGCGCCCGCCCACGGATCTGCTTCTGAGTCCCGCCGCCAGCGCCAGCGAAGCCTCCTTCCTCCAGCGCAGGTCAGTCCTGGCCATTCATTTCCTGTTTGTTCTGTGCTTGGTCGCTCCTCAGGCTTTTGCAGGTCCTGGCAGGGCTCCCTCCCTCTCCTCCCCCAGTCTCCCCGCACCCCAGATGCAGTTCTCCAGCTTGCTGTTCCTCACATAACAGTAAGAATGATGTTTTTAAAAAGAACTTGGATTGAACTATTTGTGCTCAAATCCTCCAAAAGCCCTGGGTTACACACAAAATTGAATCTAAGCTGCTTCTCCCTGCCACCAGGGCAGCTTCCAACCTAACGTCAGCCTTACCCCATGACTCTCACTATTGGGCTTTAGGATGCTACCCTGGCAGATGTAGGGGTCACCATTTCTGGTTGGTGGCAGTTGTTCTTGACTTCTATTGCTATTCTTTACTTGAGAGAACTTCTCCTGGTTCCTAAAAGAGAAGCAAGTCTCCCTCTCTTTGTCATTTGACTCTTTTGTTTAGCATTAAACATTATTTTCTCTTTCTCATCCTTATTTATTATTAGATACACTTTACACTTGTTAATTATTCCCATTAGAATTGTTGGCTCTCTCTTACTAATTACAGGGTAAAGATCTCATTAGATTTATTCATAATTTTATCCCTAGTACTTAGAACTGTGTCTGGCACCTGATAGGCTCTTTGTAAAAATTGCTAACTAAATGAATGCTGTAGATGATTCGAACACTTTGACATCTTCAGTTCAGATCCTGCCTGCTCCTGTTGACTGACTGCATGGCCATGGACCGGTTAGTGACTTCTGGAGCTTCATTATATTCAGCTGTGTGTGATGACTATAGTATTACCTACTCTGTAGCCCTACAGTGAGTAACTGAGTTAACCCATGTTAAAGAACAGAGGCCCGAGTTTCCCATGCTTTGTGTAGAGATCAGAGGTCTGAGGTCAATGTCTTCCAGTTGTCTCTACCTTAATTTCTCACTGAACCTGGAGCTTGTATTTCAGCTTGACTGGCAAACTCCCAGGACCTGTCTCTTGTGAGACAAAGAGTTGGAGTTAGAAAGAAATGTGCAGCCCTGCACCAGATTTTATGTGCATAAGGATTTGAACTTAGGTCCTCATGCTTGCAGAGCAGGTACTTCAGGAAACCCTGGGTTTTCCCAAGTAGCCTATATATCAGGCTGGTTTCCAAGTCAAGTGATCTGGCTACTTACTTCTGTCTCCACAGTGCTGGAATAAACGGTGTGTTACCATTGCCTGTCTTCTGACAACATTTTTTATTGTTGTCATAAGACAAAATAGAATTCGTTTTTATATTTTGTTTTTTTGAGTGAAATTTTGTTGCCTATCAGAATTTATCTGACTTTTTAAGTAGTTTCTCTGTATGTCTAGAATTAAATAAAGTTCTGAGAATGAGAAAGCCACCAGAGTAGCTTTCCTAGGTTTTGCTTTGACGTTGGAAATAGGATTGTGGTGATGAAATAACTTACTGGGGCTTCTTGTTTCCAGACAGGAAATCTCGAAGATCTAAGGGAAGTCTGTTTTTTGAAGTGTTCAGGAACAAGAGGTGTTTTATTATCTTTAGTGTGATGTTTTCTACCATTTTTGTACGAGGAGTTTTTCCTGTGTTGTATTTTGGTTCTTAAGTTGGAAAATAAAGCAACCTAGTAATATTCTACATTCCTACCTTTGCTCTCTTTTTTTACTGTGTTGTTTTTCTCTTTATTGTTTATGAAAATGAAACCATATCTTTGTAATAATAAAAACTTTGAGATGATGCATCAAATTATTCTAATAAACTTATGATTGTGCCTATGTCAATTATATTTCCATAGTACTAGATATTTTTACTTAGCATTTGTCCTGGGCAAAATGGCTTTTTGTAATTCCTTTTATATCTCAGTCTCAACTTTTTTTTTTAAAGATTTATTTATTTTATGTATATGAATACACTGTAACTGTCTTCAGACATACCAGAAGAGAGCATCAGATCTCATTACAGATGGTTGTGAGCCACCATGTGGTTGCTAGGAATTGAACTCAGGACCTCTGGAAGAGCAGTCAGTGCTCTTAACCGCTGAGCCATCTCTCCAGCCCTCTCAACTTTAATTCAGGATTCTAAGCCTTGTGCCTGTCAGTTAAAAATAAACATGAAACACTACTTGTCGTTTTAACATTTGTTCCAAAATTTAATAATTGGTAAATTGCTATGTATGGACTATTTCCACGACTCTTTGCTAAGTGGTTTCCCTTTTGATATTGAGAAGCAGCATATAAATTTGGCACACTCAGCAAGAAACAGATGTGTAGAGATAATAATGGTACTTGGTTGGGTTACATGGTAGGAAAGGAACTGGGATTTTCACTTACTTCCCTTTCATTCATAACCCAGGTCCTAACTCTTTTGTGGGCTACATTTTAATGGAACAGAGTTTTTCATTTTTGCCATACATTTGTAAGTGTTTTTTCCTCCAAATCACTGGCAGTTTTTCATTATTTCTGCCTAAGACAATGTCTGTTTCCTGGAAGCTATACTCATGGGTATTTACAGGATGCTGGAATTTGGACTCCAGGCCTCATGATTGCGCAGTAAGTTCTTTTAACCTGGGGACCATCCGTCTAGTCCCCAGAACAGTAGTTTATAAAGAGTTTAATATAGATTTAAACATGGAGATTAGGGAGGAGAAACACATGCAAGCATGATAGGCATGAGATAAGGAGAGGTAGATGTGGGGAAGCGAGCTATGTAAACCAAAGACAGAAGTGAGTCTGGGCCAACAAGAGATGATGTGAAAAAACCTTTAATTAGTTAATTAATTAATGATTACATTAATTTATTCTGTGTTCGTGTGTGTTAGTGTGCATTTATGGAGGCCAGAGGATAGTGACTGGGCAGGTTATCGTCCTACCACATGGATTCTGGTGATCGAACGTGGATCTTCATGCTTACTAACAAGTGCTTTAACTCCCTTTAAAATTACATTTATTATTTGTGTATGTTGGGGTGGGCAGGAGTTGTATATGTGGATGTTGTAGAAATTATTTAATCCCAACTCAGGTTTTTGCCCTGCCTTTGACCACTTAGTTCTCAGATAAAATATACACACAACCTTTCTATGTACAATTAACCTTAATCAGCACAAGAGCTGGGTAGATTGTGCACCTCTCGCTGTTGTCTATTTCCCAATACTAACCCCATGACAGAATGTGCCATGTTTCATTTGGACTGCTCTTATTTACAGGTAGCCAACCCACATGGTCTTTATTTTATGACTCACCTAACCCATGGTGTCTTCCCCCTTGTGGTTCTTCTCTGATGCTGGAAGTCCTGGGATGCTAAACCCTGCCTGCATGTGTTTCTTCTGCCCAGCTATTGACTGTTGTCATCTCTATTCACCAATCAGAAATAATTTGGAGGGAAGGTCACATAGCCTCACTTGGATCTACCTGTGCACTTTCTTGTCTCTGGGACAATACATACAACAGACCAAACCTCATCAATAGAGGTCCCAGGTATTGAACTGGTTATATCAGACTTGGCTGCAAGAACCTTTACCTTATTGAGCTCTCTTACTGCAGTGGATGAAAATCCTTTTACACGTTAATTTGGTCCTGTGGCCCTGCACATGTGAGCTTGCATGTGGAGACCAGAGGACAGCCTTGGATGCCATTGTTCAGGTGCCATTCACTGTTTTTTGTAAAACAGGATTTTTGATTGGCTTTGAATTGGACAGGTAGGCTCAGATGGCTGGCTAGGGAGGACATGGAGTCTCTTTCTCCCTGGCACAAGTGTGTGCCACCAAACCAGGTTTTATTATTGTTGTTATTATTATTATTGTAATTGGCTTCTTATGTTTGGACTGAGTATCTGACTCAAGGCTTTCCATGAGAGCAGGAGGACAAAAAATGTCTGTGATTGATGTGTGTATTGTATATGATTGTACTTGAGCCTAGTATAAAAGGGAACCAGAATGTTGCTTTCTGACTTAGTCTTGCTTAATCACACTCAAGATTTAACAGAAATTTCTTGAAGGGTTAGTTATACAACAAGGGTTGGATAATTCTCTAAACTCCATCATTCTTACATCTGAGATTACTAAGAATATACTTTGTTTCATTTTTCCCTTTTAGGCACAGTCTGAATTATGTAGCCAAAATGGGGAATAAATTACTAGTACTAAAATTATTAAGTGTTCTTAAGTTTATTAGGGCACAGGCTAGGCTGCTGGAAAAGACTGTGAATGCAGTGCCAACAATATTGAGACTTTGCCTGTTGTAGTCCAAACGTAGGCAGCTAATCCACAGAGGGCAACATTTCTCTGGCTATTCAGGACCACAGGCCAATCTCTAGGGATCACAGTAGAAAGTATTTTACTTTACTGTGGAGAAATGGCATGATAATGCTCCTACCTTGCTAGCTGCAAGGCACCCTAGGATGGTTCTGTCACTCTCAGCATACTGAGATACCGAGGAGGTGCACTTCCTCAAGCAGAGGATCCTGGTGTTCTGCCAAGCAAGCTGCAGACCTGAGGAAGTGGCTTCATGCTCATTTTTTTTTCATGAGAAAGTAACGTTGTTTATAGCTTAATTAGACAACACATCTAACACATCTCAGAGTTGGACTGCTGACAAATTTCTCAAGCTGCAAGGAGGTTTGGGTCACTTTGAACCGAGATATGCTATTGCTAAGGAAAGAGCAGCTGGTGAGAACTAGAAACTGGGAAAATCTTATTCTGCTTTGTCTTTTAAAAAAAGTTGAAACTTTGACTAAACTGTGTATTGGCTGACTGGGCTCTGTATCCCCTGTGTCCAGGTTAATGTGAAACTCTCTTGGGACCTCAATGCACTAGACTGAATTAATTAAACTGCTTTGGCTTCTGACATGTAGTGAAGTCACTGCACCTGCCCAAGAGTTCTCTTGATTGGTAAATGAAAGACACACCAGACACACACACACACACACACACACACACACACACACTAGCTAATTTTGATATGTCTTAACTAAGCTCAATAGCTGGACATTTATAAGCCTGCTGATGGGTAGCACACATTTCCTTCCAGTATCCCTGGTTTAATGCATTTTAAATCTATGTTGTATCTTTGCTGCCTGTCATCTTCTGTGCCCTCTTCCCATAGGGTTGCATTCACTTTCCACCTACAGTGTAGGATGCTTTCCCTCTTTCAGTTCTTAAATCTGATCCTTCTCTTCCTCCCCCCTCTCTCCTTCCCTTGCACTTGAAATTTAAGTCTGCCCCTGTCTTTCTGCCCAGCCCTTGGCTGTATGGCAACTTTTTATTACTCATTCTAACCGGGGGAGGGCAGAAGGTGGGGGAAGGGACCCTCAGATCTGGCAGTGCAGCTTTTTGGGGAGCTGAAATAAGCATTAGAACCAATACCCAACATCAGATGTTAACATTTTACAAATGTGTTCCTTATTTTTTTGGGTGGGGGGGGATTTGGTTTTTCAAGACAGGGTTTCTCTGTGTAGTCCAGGCTGTCCTGGAACTCACTTTGTAGACCAGGCTGGCCTCAAACTCAGAAATCCGCCTGCCTCTGCCTCCCAGAGTGCTGGGATTACAGGTGTGTACCACCACTGCCCTGCTCCCTGATGACTTTGAACTTAGAGATTTCCCTGTCAAAATCTTCTGGGATTCATAGCCACTGTGTCTCAAGATCTCTAAGCCAAGATCCAGGCCAGAGTTCATTCCAGATATAGTCAAGTTGACCACCAGGGATAGCTACTACATGGGATATAGTTGGTCTTACAGTTGCTTCTTGCCAGTTACTTCAGTCCACTTCACAGATAAACTAAAGTGAGGTGGGGTTTAATTTCTGGAAAACTTGATTTGTTTACTTCTAGTTTGTTCTTATTTCTGAGATACTAACCCTTTATATAGAGATCAGAATATTTGGAAGATTTGTAGACTGCAGTCCTCATTCTTTTAGTATGGTGTTTGTTAAAAACATGGCTACTCTTCAGCCACTCCTCTGGAGTTGACAGATTGGTCTCAGAGTGGAAAGAATCCCATTTGGGGAGAAGTAGAAGATCTTTGTAAATTTTGTTCTCTGCTGATACTTGACTAATTTCCATTACTTGGGAGGTGTCTTTGATTGGGAGAATTTTGTATAGAAAACAGTTTTAGTTTCTTGTGGGCTTTGCTTGGTGTTGTTTTTCCTTCAATATAGACACCAAGCTCACAGCCTCTTGAAAGACAGGCAAGTACTGCACTCCTGGTCCATATCTATAGTCTAAGCATCTATCTGAGTATCAGACCTGTCTACCCTCCTCATTACACCATCAATAAGAATTTTCTCACTAGCTTTTCACAGCAGAAACCTTGGTGAGCATAGGTGCTCTTAAATGAGCAATCAAATGAATTACTATTTTTAATTTCTTATTTATTTATTTATTTATTTATTTATTCAGAACGGATACTGTTTCTGTAGTCTAGCCTGGTCCTGAGCTCATTATGCAAATGAAGCTATCCTTGAACTCCTGATTCTCCTCATTCTACCTCCCAGACACTGAAATTATAGGTGTAATACCCCATCCCCGGCTTTAAATTTGAAGATATATTTCATTATCTGTAGAGAAATGGCATGAGGAGATTGCTCCCAGCTTGCTGGTTTCCAGGCAACCTAGGGTCTTTGTCATTCTCAGCCTACCAAGACAGAGGAGACACTTCCTCACGCAGAGAACCGGATGTTCTCCCAAGCAAGCTGCAAACCTGAGGAAGCGACCTTCCTGTTCCCTTTCCCATGAGAAAGGAACTTTGCTTATAGTTTAATAGACATCATGATGGGCAGCAATGCAGCAAGCAGCAGGCATGGCAGCTGGAGTAGAATGCAGAGAGCTCACATCTGCAGGCACAAAGTGTGAAGCAGAGAAAGCAGACTGAATATGGCAACAGTCTTTAACCTCTCAAAGCTGACCTCTGGGGACTCACTTCCTCCAGCAAGGCTCCATCTGTTTATCCCTTCCAAAGAGTACCACCAGCTAAGTGTCCAAATATTTGAGTCTGTGGGAACATTCTTATTCAGTTACATTAATGACTGTGACATACACATTAGCAGAATTCTCAAGTCATTTGCTTTTAAAAGTAGGTGTATAGATTCAGTGTTTCTTGGAACCAGTAATTTTCTAATAGGAATTTCTCTGACTCTTAAGTGATAAAGTCTTCAGGACTGGCAAATAAGGTACTTAGGGAGAATTTAAGAGAAACATATGGCAGTTCTGGGCTTGTAATGAATACATCATTGAACACCCTCATACCTGCCTGGAACAAATTTGAAAGCAAAACTCTTCTGTTTGCAGAATTAGTAATTCATTCTCAGGGCCTTTTCCATACGCTCCTAAAACATTTAAATTTTCTTTTTTACTCCTATGACTTAGCTGACAACTTCTGTGTGTCTTTAGCCATATTTCATGTATATAATATGTCATTAATACAAATTTCAGAAAGAGAAACCAAATCAACGGTCATTTCAAAAACTAAAGAGTCATGTGTGTGGATAAAATATGTTTTAAGTGTTAAAGATTCTTATAAATCTTATAAAAGCTAATTTGGCTTTGATAGGGTATTTAATGCTTTATATAATAATCTTTGATATAAACATGCATAATTACCAAAAGCAGTGTAAATATTGTATTAATTTATGAAATGTAATGCAGTGATAGTCTAAGTTGTGGCTAGAAAAAATTGACTTTGTGCCTCTTTTGATCTAATAATGAGCTTACTAGTTAGTCCCTAAGCCTGAAGCTAGAGACGTGACAGCATTTGGTAATCCTGGTGTTGTATGGTACAGTTTAGTTCTGCCAGTGTTTTCTGTCCTCTGGCCCCCTCTTCCCTTATCTGCCCTCATGGCTCTGCTCTTGTCTGCCTCTACCCAGTCTGCAGGTCCTCACCCCTCTGCAGTCTCCCAGTAAACCTCCTTACACCTGACCTCTTGCATGTAGTTATTTCTTAAGAGCACATCTTGGCATGGGTGTGCAGTAATACCCCCTTGCTGTATTATATTTCAGCCTCATGTATTACATTTGTTATCATGATAATCAGTCCCTTGTGGTGTGTTCTTTTAATGAACTTCTTACGGGGTGCAGTTTGTATGGCAGATGTGTTATACTGTGTGTGTTTTCTTGAGTGGCTAGTATGACCTAGTTTAAGAGCCATTTTCTGTCAGTTGATGAAGGATGTTAGCATTCTGTCTAAACTCCACCCCATAGTTACCTGGCAATAGCCAGGTAGGCCTGACCCACTATAAAAGAGGCTGGTTGCCCCCTCTTTGCTCTCTTGCCTTCTTGGTCTCTTGCTCCTCCCTTGCTCTTTTCCTGCTTCCCTTTTTCCCTTCTCTCATTGCCTTCCCCCCCCCCCCCCACGTGCCATGGCTGGCCTCTACATCTCTACTCTACTTCTCTACTGTCTTTTTCTCTGCCTCTACCACTCTCTTAACTCCCCTCCCCATGCCCTTAATAAACTCTATACTATACCATCATGTGGCTGGTCCTCAGGGGGAAGGGATGCCTTGGCATGGGCCCGCTGAGGCACCCCATTCTCCCATACCTCACCACATCACCATAGAATATATCCCCTCCTCTCTGTATCTTTCTACAAATGCTCCAAAGGGGATATTTTAGTAGATTGTTTAGCTAATTAGTGGTAACAAGTAAGTGACTGTTAATTTGATTTATTGATGATTTATGCAAAGTGAATGTTAAGTGTTGTTATTCAGGAGGGCAAGGATTCATTCTCTATAGACCTCACTCACCCAGTTGAAAGGTTGAAATGTGTTTAAATATGAGGCTTAACCTGTAGGGGGGAAGTTCTCTGGACAGATTGTACTGATAAAGCATCCTGAAAATAATGCATTTGACAAAATTTACTTGGCATTAATCTTTTGTCTTCCATTAATTGGACATTTGAATTTTCAAATTTCCCATTTCCCTTGATAAATATCAATGAAGAGTACATTATGATATCAAATTGACTTAATTTTTTCTACCCACCACGAGGCAGTGCTGTTGGAGGAAGCAATCTGAGAATGATGACTGGGAAAATGGGTGTGTTTTAATGAATAAAGACAGTTACATGTCTAGATAATTATTTTCTTTTTAGTTTATGATATGGTTTCAGGTATGATGTGACTTTATACACCAACTCTGTGTTTTCAGTGTTCATAAACTGTAACCCTTAAAGTTCATTTTACTGTCAAGAATTTTGTCCTGAGGAAGTAGATATTTTGCATAGAACAATTTAACGTATTTTAGTTTATCTCAGCATTGCTGATAATACTGAGAATTAGGAACATTGCACAAGTATCTAGTACATGGTATCATCTGTATATAGTAAAACATTTTCTTTCTATGTCTCTAAATTTTGAAAAAACACAGTGAATGTGTACTATTTTAATAATCTGTTAAAAACAAGTTGTTTGCAGTTTGGACAGCACATACCATTGTTGTCACCTATAGTTTTACATCAAAGACAAAATAATCAAAACAGTGAAGCCTAATTATTTTAGGGTTAAAAACTGAGATTGCACTTGTAAATCTGTCGGGGGTTTTAAGTAAATTGTGTGGCAGGAGCTGTAACTGTTGTTTACTGTCTTGCCTTTTCTTGGTTGTGGTTGAGTCCAGAAGCTGGAGCAGCAGTTCTGCCACGCAGGAAGAGGGACACCGGCTGCAATAGTTAGTGCAGCACAGACTGTGCGTACATTTTACTTTTTTGGTGCCCAATTTTATCATGAATTTTTTAAGATTAAGTAAAAATTGTTTTAATCTTTGATTATTTATAGCCTGTATTATTTACTTTTCTGCTGCTGGAATAAAATACTATGACCAAGGGAATTTATGGAAGAGATTATTTTGGCTTGTGCCTCCAGAAGGATGAGACCATCATGGAAGGGAGCTGGGAGATCACTTGTTAAGCCCCAAACATGAACAGAGAGAGTGAACTGGAATTGAGGCTAGTCTACATGCAAGTCTCAGAGCCTGCCCCTGGTAAGGTACAGCTGTAAAGTCACCACCAGGGTTCTGATATTTGAGCCTATGGGAATCATTCTCATTCAAACCACTACATTCCACACCCAGGCTCCAAAGGCTAAGAGGCCATTATTATAATGCAAAGTGTATTTAATCCTATTTCAGAGGCTCCCATAATCTTCCACAGTCTCAATAAGACCCTGTGAATTCTAAATGTGTATTAATTTCAGCATGCAGTGGCACAGATATGCATTACTATTCCTAAAAGGAGGACTGGGGGCACATTCAGAAAATGCTGGACCCAGCAAGACTGGTAAGGCTGCATGTAAACACCTAATCCCCAGCTCAGCAGCTCCCAGCTGTGGGTCATGACCCATATATAGGGGGGGGTTGCCTTAGAAAAAGAGGACTTTTTATGCCCACCCCCACTTTTGGGACTGAGCTAAGTTTCTCATTGATAAAATAATTAAGAGTTTATAGTTTCAATGCTAAAATAGAAAGTAAAAAAATGGTTTTGAGGAACAAAACCAATTCCAACAGGGGGTACCTCTCTGTACTCACTGTAGATTCTTATTTATTCTTGTTTTATGGGTGTCACACTTGAGTAGTTAGGTTGCCTCCTTTCTTAGTTTTCCAAAGGAGTTTAATACATAGATCCTCCAGTTTACCTTGTTTCTTTAGTTAGGAGTTTGAACCAATGCTGTAAGTGCAACGAAATCCATTTCTTCTAGTCTGTGTTATCTATCTTATTACTGTCCATCATGATAGTATTCCATCTTTCTGTGGGAAGGGAAGTATTTTGAATAGTCTATCAGAGGAAATGGCTAGGAGGAAAAGCAGATCTCAGCAGCTCTCATTTCTGGGATTATGGCTGACTTCTTTCTTTTTAGCACACCTTTCAGGTTGTGTATAATTATACAGAGTGGAAATAAGAAAAATAGTATGTGTGATGAAGTTAATTTTTATACACCAAAGAAGATGTTGCTTGTTCTGTTTGTAGATCCTGGTGGCTTGGTTTCATTCAGTGACAAAGAGAGGTGTGGTGTTATTTGTGTTCTCATGTCGCTAAACCTCAGGAACATGCCAGGACATTTAGATTGAATTGTTATGTGAACATCACTGAATAGTCTTCACAGTCCTAGATGGTGTGGCCTATTCCTTAAGGTTATGTGATACATTATCTTGCTCCTAAGTCACAAGACTATACAGTTTATTTCTGTTCTGCATATTGTAGTCAAATATTTTTATATTTAAAAACATCTGAACACAGAAAAGATACAAAAAGAACACAGTAGAAATGCTGAAAATCAAGCATACATAGGGTGCACTTCTATGAGTGGAGTTTACAAACCTAAAGCCGTGGGTGAGTTGGTGAGTGAATGGTGTGTGACTTTGAGGACCTGGGCCATTATAACAAACTACTGTAGACTTTGTAAGCCCTCTGCACTTAGTTTGGTTTTTTAATTAGTTGTATTCTTTATTTACATTTCTAATGTCCCCATTCCTGGTTCTGCTTTCCCTCAAAACTCCCTAACCCTTCCCCCCTCCCCCTGCTCACCAACCCACACACTCCCTCTTCCCTGTCCTGGAAGTATAGATCCCCTATACTAGGGCATCTCACCTTCTCAGGACCAAGGGCTCTTCTCCCTTTGGTGTCCAACAAGCCATCCTCAGCTACATATGCATCTGGAGCCCTGGGCCCCTCCATGTGTACTCTTTGGTTGGTGGTTTAGTCCTGGGAGCTCTGGGAGTACTGGGTAGTTCTTTAGTAATTAATCAAATTACTGAATCTTTGCATTTTATAAAACTTACTTTTAAATGTTTGAATCTTATACTTAGATTAATATATGGATACATTGTACAAGATTATTTGACTGTTGTCAAGACATTTTTCATTTAAAACCTTTTTCTGATTAAAAACTAATATAAGAGCTGAAGTCTAAACAATGTCAGGATCATATCTTGTCATCCTGGAAAGTCGTCCGTGGGTGTGACAAGATGGAGATGCCCATTTGCTTAGCACCGTCTCTCAAGCCCTTCTGAGGACTGCCTCCTCCTCAGGCACAAATGTGTCTGTAGTAGTTTTTCTGGTTTCTCTCTTCTTCTTCTTTTTAATCATAGATTTATTTGTAAGCAGATAATTTACCATCAATATTTTTGCTCCAACAATAAGGCCTTTGTTTTCTTGTCCTTCAGTTTCTTTTTTTTTTCAACTATGTGTACATTAGATCATTTTATAAAAATTGCTTCATGTCAGTCTGTGGGACCACCGTGTTCTCATGGTCCATTGTCAAATGAAGCATTGTCTGAACAAGCTAGCTGTCACACACAGCCATTTGATGTTTAGATTGGTAGTGTATATAGCCACAGATCCTATATCCATAGGGTTTCTGATCACCAAAGACAGAATGTTTTAAACTGATGTATTTTAACTTACCATTACTGTGATTATTACGACATAGGTCTTTTATATATTATATGCATACATATGTATCTATAAATTTATTATATTTACTTGTATTTATATTGCTAATCAATGTACTTATGTAAAGGAAACAGACTTACATGGTAGGCAGCATTGAGGGGGAATTTTAGAATGCCTTTGTCACGTCTGTAGTTTAGTGGAGTATGTAAAATAAACAATGCCTACTGTGTGATGAACGCCAAAGAGATAATCAATTTTGGATATTACTCCTGGTTAGAACTCATGTAAGCTGTCCTGTATTATAGTTACTTGGAAAGATGTGTAGAAGCCTAATGTTTTGAGTGGGTAAATTTGTTTTGTAACCTGTGAAATGTGTTCCTGGGGATAGTGCATCTAATCTCTGAACTTTCCACTCATTGTCTATGCAGTGAGGATTCCAATAATGCTTTTCTTTTGGATGATATGAAGATATAGGAATACCTTTTGTAAATTTATATGCAGTTTGCTAATTTACTAAGGTATTCTTGCCAAATTAGAAGGAGGGTGATTTGGATCAAGTCCCCAAGCTCACTGTCTAGAGTCAGATTACATTTGTCCATTCTACTTGGAAGAGGTGTGGGGGGGGGGCATCAAAGATGTATGGTTTTAATCTTATTTTTGTTAGAGGCTATGACTACTCTAACCCCCATAGCTTCAATTAAAAAACTTGAAAATAGTTCATTTTCTATTCTAATTACTTGGCAGAAATTTAGAATAGCAAGAAACTAGTAACAACCAAACCTTTCCTTTGCACTTACAGATCAACAAAAGAGATTCTTGGGTCCTAGAGACCAAAGAAAGAATCAGCAGGAATGCCCATGGTGAATGATGGATTGCAGAGCCTGGCTGGTAATTACTTTCACTGAGCTAAAACATTAACTTGATACATGGGAGCAAGGCCAGATGAAAATCGGGAGGTAGACCTTTTCCTCCCCCTGGAATGCCCATACTTGCCTTGTGGAGGTAGTTGTTTCTTTGGTGGGAGAGTCCAGCTCAGCTTCCTTTCCTGAGGCTCAGCATGGATTTTCATCTACCACCCCGGTAGACAAGGAGTGGTACCTTTGTTTGGTCCATTGTAATGATAGGTGTTTAAGTCAGCCTGCTTTCTGAGATGGCAAGAACTCACAGTTTCTCAAGACTTTTCAGTAGGATACCCGATATTAACAGAGATTTTCTCCTCTTGGGGTTCAGCTTTTTTGTAATTTTTTTTTCATAATGTAGGCTCTGGAACCCACATGGTTGATAAGCATTTTAGCATTAACTTAGCTTTTGGATTTTTGTAACATGGCTACTGAACAGATTCCTTACACTGAGCTAGAGAATACTGTTCTCTTCAGAAGAGCCAGGGGATATTTTTAATGACATATATAGTTATTAATACTTCACTACTTTGCTATCTAGGAAAGATTGTGATGTGCTTATGACACCACGTATGTTTTCATTCATGCATGGTTTCAGATGGCCATAGAATGTAAAGTATGTGAGAACTCATTCAGTGCCACTGTGCTCTCTGTGACTACCGTCTCAGCATACAGTACACTTGAACTTGAATTTTCTGAGTTCAAGTTGATTATTACCTCATGGGAATAATAGTTATTGTTTTGAGAGACTTAGAGTAGATTAGATCTTAAAATCTATACTAAAGATAGAAATGGCACTAGATCATGAACTCTCCCGTATTGTTTCTTTTATTTTAATCATGCTCCATTTCTCCAACCACCATGTTTTGTGCTGGTCAGGAAGTTCTCTGTTGTGTGCCATATTGTTGAAAATCTAACTTTCTGATATCAGAGTCCATGGTTTCTTGCCATCTGCCAAACAGGCTGACCTGAACATCTATTGCCATGCTAGCCACAATGGGGTACTTAAAAATCTAGCCGGCAATTGTGGGCATGCGCTACAGACAGTGAAAAGGATGCTTATCAGTCTTGTTGTTTTTGATACCCATGGAGAGCCAGAAAGGCAGATAATGGATATTGAATTTACAGATGCTCTAATTCTAATGTTAGATTGTGTTTTGTGTATTTATGAGTTAGTTACATTTCTGACATATAAACATTTCTCACATGTGATTTTACAGATATATTCTCTTGCAACAGACATTCTGTGGAAGCATGATTTTGTTGTTAAAACATCTACTATACTTTGCTCTCTTAGACATCTGAATTGAAGGTGTACTATTTTGAGTATCTATAAATACTCAGTCTAGCTAGCATAAGCGTTTAAGTTGAAAGGCTTCAATTATAAAAAGATTCCTTTAAAGAGCTGATTTTTGTGGAATTTTTAAGTAACATGAGAATATTATTGATAAAAAGGAACTTTTATTAAACACTGTTAGTTTCTGTGGGATGTACTTGTTGACTCATTGACAGCATGGAATACTGGTTTGGTAGTTTATCTATTTTCTTTACTTACGTGCTTTGAGAGTGGGTGTATTGTTTTTTCAAACCTTCATTGTCACAAACTTGGAGCACAGGGCTGGAGATGGTTCAGTGGTTAAAGACACTGTTCCTCTGGAAGAGGAGTAATCTGGGGTTTGATTTCCAGCACCCAGGGTGGCTCACAACTGTCTGTAACAGGCACTCGTGGTGCACATATATCTATGCAAGCAAAGCACCCATACACATAAAATAAAATAAATGCAATTTTTGAGTGAGGGTGCTATCTTTTTTGAAAGATTCCTAATCTTGAAGTGACCTGCTGTATTTTTTTTTTAACCACAACATTTTCCTCAACCCCATTTCCTATATTACAGAAGGACCAAGTCATGGCATAAGGAAAATTGGAAAGTTTTTGTTTTTATACTAGCATTTTTTGTAGTTAGACTTGTAAATCATGTCTTTACTGGCTTCTATAAATCTCAGGCCCTTGGGAATGAAACCCATGACATGTCTTACTTCAAAAGGTGAGAAAACCAAGGAACCCAAATGTTCTCTGCAGCAGAGCTGTGTTCATGCCCCTCCTTAGCATCATCACCTGGGGAAGTGAGGAACAGCATTCCCATCCACCTCTTACTGGGAGTGGCTTGCATGGCTTGGAGGAAGCTTTGGGACTGTGCAGAGGTTTATAACTGTACTGCTGTCTGGCCTTCCTTGACCATTGTTTCCCCTTCCAGGATTCCTGTAACTGTCAGCCGATGGTTCATACTCCCAAATGTTTCTAATACTGCAGTGATGTCAGAAGTATTTTTTTTAAAGGCTAGGATTAGCAGTTACAGTTTTTCTTCAAACATCTTTGGAGTGGAGAAACTTCTGTCAAATGTGGAGCCCTCTTTTCCTCTTTTCTATCTTCCTGCAGTTTTCCCACTTCTTTTGCTAACTTATTCTACCTACATTGCTTTGGAATCTCCACCCTACAAAAGTTAGTCAACATTGATTATATCAATTATACTCTGTCTCCACTTTGGTACCACTCTTTCTGGGGATCTTTATTGAGCATTGCATCTTTCTTAAGTTAGTTAAAGGCCTCAGAGAGGTTGAAAATTGGTCTAGACAGTGGATGAATCCTGTGAAGGGTGATTCAAGTCTTGGGGTTTTCCTGAGATAGGTCCTGATTTAGACCTGGTAATATTTGAATGCCTGAGGTAAAGGCATTAAGTGTCAGAACAGATGCTCCAATGGAAAGAACAAGCTACAGGGCACAGGAAGAGAAGATGATTGTGTTCTGTAGGGGGTATGTGCTATATAGTTCAGCTTAAAATTAAGAAAGACTTCATACATTTACATTCATACTTGTTTCCATGCTTAGGGTAGATGCTGTCTGTATGACATAGGAGAGTGTCTGACGCTTTTTACTCTCTGGCTTTTAAGGTAATAGGATTTCATCATTGTCTTAGTCACTTTTATATTGGTGTGTTAAAATACCATGACCCAGGCAACTTGTAACAATTTTTTGAGGTTCATAGTTTTAGAGGGTTAGAGTCCATGACCAGTGTGGTAGTGCGTATGGCATCAGGAGGCAAGCATGGTGCTGGGGCAGTAGCTGAGAGCTTACTCTCATCCACAAGTGTGAGGCAGAGTGAGAACTAATTAGTAATGGTATGGACTTGTGACACCTCAAAACTCACTGCTAGTGACACATCCTCTACAGCAAGGCCACACTTCCATCCATCCTGAACAGTTCATTGACTGGATCACGAGCATTCAAATACATGAGCCTATGAGCCTATGTGGAGGAATCTCATTCAGACTACCACAGTCATCATAAATGTGAGAATACAAAAATATAACGGCCATATGTGTGTCCCTGTGCACCACATGTGTGTCCAGGTGCATGCATGTGTGTATACCTATGTGTTTTCTGTCATATGACTTGATCCTGATACTACTTTTTACTTATTCTTGTCTCATACAATGAATTCTGACTACAGCTTCCTCTTCCTCTACAGCTCCCAGTTTCTCCCCAACATCCTTTCTCCCCAACCCACCTTTCAGAAAAGAGCAAGCCTCCAAGGGATATCAACTGAACATTCCATAAAAAGATAAAATAAGACTATGTACAAATCCTTATTCATATCAAGGCTGGAAATGGCAACCCAGTCAAAGGAAAGATTCCTAGGAACAGGCAAAGGATTCAGAGACATCCTTACTACTGCTGTTAGGAGGCCCATTAAAACCCCAAGCTAAACATCCATAAGATGTATTCATAGGATCGATTGAAGATCCATGAAGGCTTCATAATTGCCACTTCAGTCTCTGTGAGCCCCTCCCCTGCTTAGTTGAATTTGTGGGCCATGTTCTCCTGGCGTCCTCTAACAATGCTCCTGCAATTAATTCTTCCTATTCTTTGGTGCGCTTTCTTGAACTCTGTGTAATCTTTGGCAATAGGTTTCTATGTCTACTCTCATTAGCTGCCTGAGGAAGCCTCTCTGGTGCTAGGTACAAATCTATGAGTGTAACAGTGTTCGTTAGCAACTATTTCATTGACAGGTTTTTTTTGTTCCAGTTGTGTTTGGTTCTACCTTAGGTCTCTGGGTCATTTAGCATCTGCCTATCCAGGCAGTACTGGCATGGGCCCCTCTCCTGGTGTAGGCCCTAAGTTAGAGTAGTCATTGGTTGGCCACTTTCACAAGCTCGAGTCATCATTTCCCCAGCACATCTTACAGGCAGGATAGTTTGTACATTGAAGGTTATGTGGTTCAGTTAGTGTCCTAGTGCTACTACGAGAAGCCTTGCCTGGTTACAGTACAGAAGATGACCAGTTCAGGCTATGTGTTCTTCACTAGTAGGAATTCTTGCTAGGATCACCCTTAAAAATTCCTAGAAGTTTCTACTATACTGGGTTTCTCCATCACCCTCTAAATGCTCTCCAACTCTAGTTGTCTCTCCCTCTCTCCCTCCATCTCCAACCCAACTCCACATCACATAGAATTCTAATATCTAAAATACATAAAGAACTCAAGAAACTATGCATCAACAAGCCAAATAACCCAATTAAAGATAAGATACAAATCTAAACAGAGAGTTCCAAATAGTGGAATCTCAAATGGCTGAGAAACACTTAAAGAAACATTTAATATCCTTATCCATCAGGGAAATGCAAATTGAATCTACTTTCTGATTTCATCTTATATCTGTCAGAATGGCTAAGACCAATAACACAAGTAACAACCCGTGCTGGTGAGGATGTGGAACAAGGGGAACACTCTTCCATTCTTGGTCAGAGTGCAAACTTGTACAGCTACTTTGGAAGTCAATATGGATGTTTCTCAGAAAATTTGGAATTGATTTACTTTAAGACACAGCTATACCACTCCTGGGCATATACCCAAAGACACTCCATCTTACCACAAAGACACTTGCTCAACTATGTTTATAGCTGCTTTATTCATAATAGTCAGACTCTGGAAACAACCTAGATTTTCCTCATCCAAAGAATGGATAAAGGAAATATACACTTAAACAATGGAGTATTACTCAGATGTTAAAAAATGACAACGTGAAATTTTCAGACAAATAGATTAGACTACAAACCAACCAACCAACCAACCAACCAACCAACCAACCAACCAACCAATCAACAATACCATGATCCTTAGCAAGGCAACACAGACCCAGAAAGGCAAGCATGATATATACTCACTTGTAAGTGGATGTTAGTTGTTAAGGATAATCATACTGCAAGTCACAAACCCAGAGAGGGTAAGTAACAAGGAGAGATGACTGTGGTGGGGGTGGGTACATGGATCTTCTGGAAAGGGAAAACAGAGTTTGTAGGTGGACCAGGGGCAGGTAGGAATAGGAACAGGATTGACACTATTTTTCAAGGAAAGGAAAAGTTGCCTAATCAAGAAAGGACAGTTCATTTATCAAATACATATACACACACACACATACATACATACATACATACATACATACATACATACATACATATATACATACATCATGCAAAATTCATTGACTGATCTAAATCCCTATATTCTTCCCCCAACCCTAATTCCCCATAGCAAAGACTTACTACAGAGAAGAGTGGGCCATACTGGAAAGTGTAAAATTAATGATAACATAGACTATTGTTCTGATTGCTTTTGTTGGCTGAAAAATTCAGCTTTTTAAAAGCTGTGTTGAGTCTTACAGTAGGAAAATAGTTCCCTGTCCTCTGATCTTTCTGTTATGTAATTGTAAAGTGTTTTCTTAGCCACCGCTGAATAATGATGCAACTGTTCTTTTACTTCCACAGAACAACCCCTTCACAGTTTTCAAATAGATACTTAAAAATAATCGAGGCAGATACTTGTACCTAATGTGAAAACACTGATGCCTATGCCTGCCCCCTCTTTCCTGGGGGCATGGTGTAGACTAGGAGCATGAAAGCCCTAGCTCTCAACAAAGAGAGAGATGCCTCGTGATTTTAGTCATGGAGATGAACAGCCTTGAGAGTAGGCACTGGACCAAGTTTTCTCCAGTGCTTCCTGAGAGGAACTATGCTAGGAGAGGGTAGTGATTACTTCCTATCTGAAATTTAGAAAATTAACTGCTTGCAATAAGGCTGTGGAGCTCAAAAAGGCAATGAGACAGCCCTACCTTCTGAGGGAGACTCTTACCACAGTAAGAGGCCGAAGCTGTGATGGATACCCAACACTGGGCATCACCTCTGACCTACTGTTTTATTATCTTACGTTCCCTTCCTGGAATTCGCATCCTCGATGCAGAAGCTACAGAGCTACCATCAGCTTATGCTGGGTCTGCCTGCCATTGTAAATTCTGACTCAAAACGGAACATATATATTCCTCCTTCTTCTCTTCTGTCTTTAGGTTGCTGGCCAGAGCTAAATATGTTTTCTCTAGTCCTTTAGGTCTCCTTTTCTTTAAAGCTTTTGTGTCTGCCCTGTAGCTGTTATCTGCCAGGTGGCTGACCTCCATGTTGGCTTAACTCAAACCCTTCCCTGTTCAATTCTGTGACAGCTGCTGAGGTTTACAGCTTACCTGCTTTCAAGTTTCTCTTTTCAATTTTAGTAAAATTGTCTTTGAACATCTAACAACAAGAAGTCACACCATGCATTCCATTTCTGTAGAATTTATTTATTTATTTATTTATTTATTTATTTATTTATTTATTGTTGCACTACTTGGTTGGCAAGCTCTCCTTTCTGGTGAGATGGCGAAGTAGACAGAGTTTTCCCCACATGGAAGCCCACTGATAGTGAAGTTGCCTTATTAACTGCCTTGATTTTACTTCTTGTGTCACCTTCATGGAAGATGTGTTAGAGTAAACCGTTATTATGTGTCCTGCTGCTTACAAACTGAGTCTCTTTTTCTCAGTCATCTTACTTGTGCTTTGGGTTGTTATGATGACAGAGGAAGAAGCATGTTTTGAGAAACATGAAAAGCCATTGTCACTCTGAGAGCAGTTAGTTAGTTTTCATTGTGTTCCTTTAGCCTGCCGTGTTTGTTTTAGTGTCTGAGTTTGATGACAGTTCTGTTATTATATTAAAGATGTTTCCTGCCATACATTTTCCATTTCAGTTACGAAAACTCACTTTATTTCCTAAGATGAATTATAATTAGGATTGTTTGGTACTGAGACTCTTTTCCTCACTTAATACCCCTAATGAGATAAAAATGTTCTAAATGTCCTTATGAGCGGATTATATTTAGAGAGGAATCCACTTATTTTAGTTAACTAATCCCTTTGCTCCTGTATCATACATCCTTATTAGGCCCTCACGTTCCTGCTCCTTATGGAATTCTTGTGAGATCAGACCTCTGCAAGCAGTATGATTAACTTTCAGGGTCAGAGGTATTGAAAATGTCAGTGGAATTTGTTGATGCTCCATACCTTGTTGTAACAGTACTCTTCTTAGACACATTTATGATAAATACAAGACTTTTTCTAGTCTTACAAATTAGTGATCTTCTTGTATTTATGTCAGTTTTCCATAGAAGAATGGACTTATTTTGAATTTTTTTCACTCTGTTCTCCTGCCACCCTTAGCATCTTGGAATGGTTTTTCTAACTCAGTGGGTCATTGTTTGTTGTACTTGATGTCCCAGGAGAGCAAACTGTGTGTGGTGTTGAACATCACTAAGTGATATCTGTGCAACATCTAGGGATCAGTACTGGGTACCCTTCCTGATGACTGTGTTTATTTTGTACAGAAAGCAGAGAGAAATAGCATTTTGAACAGCTTGATTTGTGAAGTTGTTTTTGAGTTCAAATCCTGGCTTTATTGCTTACTGTTGGCCTATCTGTAGAAGAATTATTGGACTTCCTTATTCTCTGGCATTCTGCTATACATACAGGTGATTATAATGCCACTTGCCTTGTGGGTGGCTATGAGGATTCTGTGAGCACATTAGAGAATAGTACCAGTTGCAGTCACTGTGTATATTTGTATGATAGTGTCTGGTTGAATTTCTACAAGTATTGTCTAATATTATTCTCTCTTGGTCCATTCAACCAATGAAAAAATATTACTGACTTTGTAAAAGGAATGTCATAAAAACATAATAGTACCCATAATTTTGTTACTGGTATCAGAGTTGGAATTGTAGGACAAATTTCTTCTCATTTATTAATCTAGATGGAATTGCGTCTTCAGGGACCTCCCCACTTCTTTGATTATTATAAGATGTAGGAAGGTACTCAAGTTATATTTCTTAAATCTCTGGTGATTCAGTTCATTCATTTTAAAATTACTTTAAGTGTAATTGTTTCTTCTTTTACATGACACTGGCTTTTACTTGCCATGGTTAATTAACACCAGTTCCCTATCAGTATAGTCTAATTATATCAGAAGTCATGTTAATGAGTTATGATTCACTGTATTATTGGTGTTAGTTCTTTCTGTTGGTTTATGAGCAGACAGACATGTAGTTATGTTGTCCCCTTCTCTTTGATAAACTCATGTGACAGGTCAAAAGAAGTGATAATAGAAAAGAAATCTGTCAAGAAAGCTCAAAGTGAAGCAAAGAAAAAGTATTCACACTGAAAATAAGATTTGAACTAATTATAAACAGGATTCCTGGAACAGGGTAACTGACCAAGGGCACATCAAGCCTCACACTGGTGTCAGAACTGTGTGGAGTTGGGAAAGCAAAGAATTCATCAAGGCACAGAAGAGCTACCTAGTGAGCACTATGCACTATTCAATATAGTGTTCTTGTTTGTAAATTAAACAACACACCTTGAAAGTACCCCTATGTGATGGAGAAAATAACGTCTATTCTCCTGCCCGTTATTGGTATCACCAATATTTTCCTCACCTCTGTAATTTAGTCTTTTTCCGGAATGTGATACAAATGTAAATCATACAGTGTGTATTTGTAAGTGTGGTGGTTTCATCTGAGATTCATGTCTGTTGTTGCATGTAAGAACCTTTGGGGTTTAAGCCAAACTGTAAGACTTGCCTGTAGATAGAGTAGGGAGGGCTCTTATTGTAACCTGGCTAGGCTCTGGTCGGGGAGTACACATTCAATATTCAGCGTGAGTCCTGGCTTCAAGAATCCTGTGGGAGCTGAAACATGTCTCAGCTGAGGCCCTTAGGAGCTACCACAGGTGGTGGTGGGGACTGACCTAGTGTGGTGAGGAGAGAGGATTATCCAGAGGTGAAGCCCAGCAGGCTATGGAGCATGTGAGGAAGTTACTTTCTCCCATTGTTCTCTGCTCTTTGCCTAAATTACTTTTCTGGCATTACTTTTCTGATTTTGCTTCATTAAATGGCTCCTTTTCTTTCCATTCCACCTCGTCACCACAGGAATGTGTTTCCAGTACTGGTACCGCACTTTGGATCACTCCTGTTGTTAAATCAGGCGTCATGTTTATAGGGACCAATCTTTGCTGCCTTCGGGCGATAGCAATGCCATTGTGCTCCTGAATTCACACTGTTGTACATGTGGGGAAGGGGCTTGTGCTGCCTGGTGAAGAGCTGTTGGCAGTTAATGGTTGCTAGAAGAGGAAGAATCATTCTTCTCATAATTATAGCCATTGCCAAATTGCCCATGCTTCAATAAAAAGCCACTAACTCATGCCCCTGCAAGCAACCTTAATTAAATTGAGTTGGTCACAGAAAGAGACAAAGAAAAAAAGAGAGGAAAGGAAAGAAAAGGAAGAAGGATATGAAAATGGGAGAAGTGAGAATGAGGGGGCTCAGTGTTGAGAGATGATAATGGGGTTAAAATGACTAAAACTCAATATAACGCATGTATAAAGTTGTTAAAGAATAATGAAAAGGGACCTATCTCAGTTTATCTGAAGTTTTCCATTGCTTCCCACAGGGAACAACAGCATAAATGTCACTGAGATGTTGGTGAATTGGGGGCCCCTTAGAGCTGCAAGTCAAGGGTTCCGTAGTCCCAAACCAGTTATAGGCTCTTTTGTAAAGATCTTGGTAAATCTTCTACCAATTGGGATTCTATGGATTTTTTTTAACCTTTATTTTTAGTACTGGGGAATCAAACCCAGAGTTCATCATATAGTCATGTATTTTCCAAGTGTCCATCAACTGATACACACTCCCTGTTCCTGGGACCATATTTTTAAAGGTACAGTACACAAACTAGATTGAACTCTTTGGCAAAGGCATAATGGTAAAGTAATGAAGCATTGGTAATTCTTGGGCCATGATCAACTAACTCATCCTTTGTGGAATCCTCATCAGCAGACTCCTGAAGCTGCATCAAGCTAAGTAGGAGATTCTAGCTTGATTAATAGTTGTCTGTCTGTGGCATAGGGGGTGAAGTACTCTAAGAAGTGGTATTCAGAATAGCTGTACTTCCCACAAAAACATTTACCAAAAGGTAGTTTGTTCATATAAATACTCATGCTGGAAAGATACTATCATTAATTACAAAATAGTAACTAGAGTTACAGCTGAAGTACATTATATCCTTAGGGATAGGTCCATTAGAGAAAAGACGGGTTCTTGTCTGTTATAGGCAGGAAACTGAGGCAAGGGCAATTTAGCCTGAGGTCTGATCGCTGGTGGTAGGGGAACAGAGACTCACACTCAGGCAGTCTGCTTGAGACTCTGTATTCTGCTGTGTATATGTGTGGCCTTCGGAGTTCTAGCATATTAGTGAGTGCCTGAAGGACGCTCAGGAAACTCATTGTGTGTTCTTCATTTTAAGAGCAAGGTCTTCAGGAGACTTTAAGATGACCATGGTGTCTTGGAGTAAACTCGATTCTCCTGCCAGAGGCCCTGGTCGCTGAAGGAGGTGTTAGGTTGGCTTGTTGCTGGTCTCATGTCAGGGGACAGAGAGATGGCGCTCATCTAGGAAGACTCACGAAATTGGCGTTCCTTTCCATTCTATGCCTTGGCCCTGGCCCTCTCTTGCCTGGGAATATGTTAATTTGTTCTCTTCCTGTGCTCTCTGCCATTTATTTTTCCCAGGGAGCCTGGAATCTCCATTATCTTTTCTAGACTGCCCTCTCTATTTGCTTGACCCATCCACCAGGTCTCTGTATGTAAAGTACTGTTCTAGCTGCTGCCAGATACCCATGCTCCTGGCTTGCTTTCTATTGTGTTAAACATCGCTTGTGAGCACTTGTGGGGGAAGGCCTTCCTTGGCTTACACATTCCAGATCACTGTCCATCACTGACGGATGTCAGAGCAGGAGCTCCAGCAGGAACAGAGATGGGAACCTCAGCAGAACGACACTTCCTGCTTGCTCCCAAGCCCATGTTCAGTTACCTTTCTCATACCTCCCAGGACCACCTGCCTACAGATGGCACTGCCCGCTGTGGTCTGGGCCTTCCAGGTAGCTCAACCCCCAAGAAGCTGTCACATAGACATGCCTACAAACCAAACCGATAGGAGTCATTCAGTTCATTCTTCCCCAGTGACTAGTGTGTGTCAAGCTGACAAAAGCTAACCCGCATGCCCTGGATGAAGGAGAATACCAGTGCATTATATTCACTAGTCGCTGACTTTTTCCTCCATATTTTCTATAATTAAGAATGTCTTTCTCAATTTCAACTCAAAATACCTGAAAAGAATCCTTGTTTAATTAAGAGAGAGTAAATTTCCCCAGGTAAGTTCCCATATGTTTTCTGTAAAAACCAGCACACACTTTCTTTGTATTTCACCCCCTGTCGATGAGAGTATTAGAACAGTAATCAGCCAGGATAAGCCACTCAGCTCCTGTTGCCTTGCATTTTGTTGGGCAATTTTAGCTCTTTTTTTTTTTTTTTTTTTGGTGCTATTCAGAAGAGTCTGCTTCTTGTCACAACTCTGGCATCCCAGGTTCTGTGATCCTTTTCTTTGCAGGTCCTGGAGCAGTTAAACTGTAGGTCTGCTCACCTAAGTAGGTACAATGGTACAAGATGCTCGGGAGGGGGTGTGTGGTTCCGTTCTGATTCCGGTTCTGGTTCCAGGAAGGCCTGGTAGTGTGTGCACATGGCCACTGCTTTTGTAAGGTTGGCATGTGTGTGTTTATATCCCCCCTGGCCTCTGTTCTTCCCTTCCCTTCTAGAGCCTTTCCCTCCTTTTGTTGGCCCTTTACTCCCTACTTGGGGCTTTGTGCGTGCTAAGTGTGCACACAACTGTCTATGTGTAGCAATAGCCCTGCATGCTTTCTCTTACAGCTTTTTATGGTTTATCCAAGGAGTGGCTAAAGGACCTGGTAAACATATGCTCCTCCTTCCCTCTGCCTCTTCCTTCTCTTCCCTCCTGCTCCCCTCTCTTCCTTCTTTCCTCCTCCTTCCCTCTTCCTTTGCATCCATTTAGTTCCATCTCTGGCTCAAGAATGTGTTCTTGAATAGCTCCTTCAAGAAGTAAACAGTGTGAACCTTAGTGCATCTTAGTTCATGACCCATTTATGTGTTTGTGGCCCAAATCCTTCCATGTGTGATATTACCTTCTTAGAATAATTGAGGCCTTCGTGAAATACAGAATAGCTGTGTGCCCTGTCAGATAGGATGTGAAGGCCCTGTGGAATCCTTTGCTAGTGGGATACTTTAAGGCACGTTTGCACTACACTGAAGGCTTAAGTATGGGCACAAGTTTAACCTTATCTATTAGGTAAATGGGTTAGACACAGTTTGTTTAAGGTCCTAGGCCTTTCTGTGAACTGAAAACGAGCTCTTTCCCCCCCCAAAAGTCCGCACTGTAGAAGTGCGGATTCTGTGCTAACGTTCAGCTCTCACCGTTCAGACATTAAATACATTGTTTTCATTTCACCATCCTTTGCAGCTGCTTCCCCTTTGAATGTCTTTTGAACCCTGAGTTGTAGTGTCTGTAGCTGGAGGGCTGGGGTTGGTTGGTGGTGCATTTATATCCCTGCTCAGAGCCCTTTCTTGGTGTGTTACCTTGCTGCTCAGGTCGCCTTCAGTTTCTCTACAGGACAGTCTTCTTGGGGTTGGAGACTTCAAAGATAATCTTCTGACAGTGTCGTTGCTCTTCCTTGGGCAAACTCCTCAGCTGTGTAGCCAGAGCCTCTTTTGAGTGTAGGGCAGCTTACCTGTCTGCATTCACTTTTCTCTGATAGTCTTTACCTGTTTGGTACCAGGCTTAGTGTTCCCTAGTTTCTTAATCTTGTCCTTTCCTTATCACAATTGTTCCTTTAGTAGAGTTGCTAGTATATTTATGTACTGCTCTGAACTAGGTTTTAAAGTCCTGGAAGAACTTTAGCCAGGTATGGTAGAGGTACTGTATAGACCTTTTATGGTGACATATACCTGCAGATTCCATGCTGAGAGGTAGAACAGGTTACCCTCATTCACAGGATAACCTAATTTAAGGTTACCTTCAGCTATACAGTGAGTTCAAGACCACCCTGGCTATTTGAGGCCCTGCATCAAAACAAACACTTGCAATAAAGATTTTATACATTTAAAAGGATTTTAATATTTCTGTCTGGAAAGATTACCAATATTCTTTTGGCTAATTGTGTTGTCAACTAATATTAGTTAAGACTGATCTAATTTAAATATGAATTTGATGTTTGAATTTAATATTTTAGGGCAGCATGGAAAGAAGGTGAATGGTATAGTGGCTTCAATAGAGGCTGAATTTATGAATGAATTTTAAATTCAGGTTTGTTGTATAGACACTGTGATCAAGTGAGTAATGTGAATGATATTGTTTAAAGCTTTTCCCAAACAGATCTTAAATCTTAATCAATATCTAACTGTCTGAAATGTAAAATTGTTTCAGTAGACCAACTGAGCTATTGGTAAATGTGTAGAAATCTTGTAGAATGCAAAAGTGCAGGCTTAGATATGATACAAGCGTAAGCCATTATGATTTACATAATTTATCTCCTCAGTATAAATATTGTACTTGTAAAGTTAAAACTGCTGTCCTGGAAATCAGATTTTGGTTGTCTTGAGTATTTGTGGGCCTGGTGGAGGTTTTAGGGTTATGTTTGTGTATAGATTAAATTTGAATGGTAAGTTACGATTTATTGTGAACAGTATGTAGAAAATATTATTTGCTTTTTCAGAGCTTATGAGTAAAAGCAACATCTGAATTTAATGTTTGAGAACCAACCAAATTCAAGAAATATGATACAATTCTATTTTAATTGTTTCCCTTAATTGTTCCTAACTTCTGATCATTTATGGTTTATGTGTTTATGATATTAACATATTTAGTACCCTGTCACTGGTTACATTTAAGTTTCTGTAGTCATACTTTCAGGATTTTTTTTCTCTTAAGACAGGAATAATATGAGACCTCTGTTTGCCCAGAGTCCTTTAGGATTGTATTCTGATTTTGTTCATTACATGAATATGCTCACATGGTTTGCTTCTGAATAAATCCTTTTAAGAATTAGTCAGTCTTTTCCCTGAAATGCACCTTTTACCTATTCATCCATTCATATATGAATCTTGTGTCTCCCTCTCCCTCCCTTTTTTCTTCCCTCTTCCCCTCCCCCTCTCAAATATTGGTCATAGGCTTGCTGTAGCTCTAGGGTAAAGGCTGTCCTTGGATCAGAAATCTGTAAAACAAAACAACAGCAAAAAATGATACTGCTTGGTAAGAACTATGGCTGTGAATAAAACAGAGACATTGTGTGTGCTCTAGGTAACTGTGAATGAAGCTGAGGAGAGAAATAAAGGAGATAGTCACCAGTCTACACACTATGGACCTGTCTACACAGACAGGGTGTAGTCCAAAGACTTCCAGGAGGAAACGGCACCTCTGCCTCCATATTCTTTAGTTAGCTAGATGTAAGTTCCAGAAAAGTGAAAATTGACACACCGTTAAAACTCAAGGCAACCAAAGCTCCATGTCCTCAAACAGAGCTCTCATTTTAGGTCAGGAAAGGCTTTGCTCTGCATCTTACCTGATGAGAAGATGAGAATGTGTTCTTTGAGATCCTTTCCTCCACAACAGAAATAAGTGTTTGTTTTAGAAAATTTGAATTGGATATTTTTAACCATCAGTCTCTAAGATGCCTTGTTGATAGAGCAAATTTAAAAATTAATCTCTATTGAATCTGGACAAATAAACCACAGTTTGAAGCTCCAAAAGAAATGCATACCATTAACTGTCATCTTTCAATATTAGTTTTCTCTGAATGTATGTGGTCATAAATCTTTCTTTATGTTTCTGTCTATTGGTAATTTCATACAAATGGAATTGTCTATGTTATTTTGCATTAATCTTCTTTCATTTGCATACCATTTTTAAGCATCATTCACAACATATCTGTACATAACTGTGGATAATTATGTAACTTCAATATGGGGGTTGCAGTAAATTTGGCCAAAGCAGAGGACCCTGAATATACAGCAACAAAATCCCTCATGATTCAAAAGCAAACACGTGATGAGTTTATTGTGTGTTTGTGGTCTTGCTTGCACTGTGGTGCCCTGTCACTTCATTGCAGTCTGCATTCGGAAGCACAAGATTTGCAACGTCTTCTACAGTCCCTCACACCCTGTGGGCTCACTGGTGGCCTGACATACCTCAGCTCAGGATTGAAACTATCGTATGCAATTATTAAATTCAGTGCTTTTACGAAACCTTGAAGTTTCTACTTTTACAGAAACAGGATGGTTTAATTATGGTAATAAATACTTTTAGTATTTTTCTACCATCGTTTTTTTAGCATTTAAGTACAAATGAGTATTAATGAGCATTTGGGATTTTATTGTGTTAGAATGTTTGATTTCAAAATTGCTGTTTGTTGGTGAGTCTTAGTGCACATTGGGAGGTGGAGGCAGAACCAGGTGTGCAGTGTGCTTGTGAAGAGCTGGGGGGGGGGGTAAGACCCTGTCTTACCCACCCTTCCTCAACAGGAAATAGGCATCATGAGTAGCTTTTCTGAATTTCATGAAAAATTACTATGGCTTGGGGTAGAACAGAATTTCCAACCATTTCTAAGATGGCCCAAAACATCCTTACATCATGTTTTATCATGTATTATGTGAAGTGGCATCCTCAGCATTGGTCATTATAAATCAAAGACCACCTCTCCCTGAAGAAGTTTAATCTCTGCATCCTGCAGTGGCCAAGATTTAATTCCCTATGTAAAAATAAGCATCAACAAAAAACCATGTCCATCTTTGTATGCAAATTTCCATCAATAAATGAACACACTTGTATATGTGCATATATATATATGCACCAAAGAATCTTTTAAATAATTTTATTATTGCTTTCAATATGCATCTTATGCATCTGTACACTTAGAATTATATAAAAATGTTTTGATAGAAAATGAATTGTGAGTAGAAAAAATTAGAAGCCTTGGCTGATGCCAATACTTTATTCTACCACCACATTCTATCAATATATCATGTCTCCCTTATCTATTTATCAGTTGATGAACTAGATATATTTTAACATTTAAGATAATTGGGGGAGTCGTGCAGAATAAAATGAGGAAGGATTGAAGTTCTCAGAACCTCAATTAAGAACCTTAGGAGCTTGAGAGTTTGTTAGGGTTGAGAGTGCTTGTGAGTAAATACTGAGAGAATGCAGTGAGTGGCAGAGGTCTCATGTTGAAAACAGGATCACATGACCAGTCGACCTGTCAGACTCACCAGAGTGCTTAGTCTCCTTTGCTTCTCCATATACTGAGTAAATACTGAATCAAAATTACTCGTTGGTTGTAGTTTGTTTGTAGTCTTAGAGTCAGTGTCTGTTCTATAGCCAACCTATTGCCTTAAATTCATGATTTCTGGGATTACTCTATCAGCAGACAGCAGCCGCAATATATTTTGTTTAGTCATTGGATTTTTATTATTATAATAATACTGTCCCTAAAAGCAGGCAAAAGAATACACACACACACAAACACACACATACACACACGTACACACATACACACATAAACACACACAAACTCATACACACACACAAACACACACACGTACATACACACACATATACACACATATCCCTATCCTCAGGGATCAGAAATCCTTAATATAATCTCATGGCTGTCTCACATTAAGACCTGCTTCCTTGTCCTCTCTTCTATTGTATGTGAAAGTTTCTGACATAATACAGGCCTAGTAAATTGTGACTTTTGCATTTTTATTTTAGGTTATTGATTTGACTACAGTAACTCAGATCAGTTTGATAATAACATTTTAAAACTGAAAATGATCTATATATTATGATAATATATCATTGCATCCTGTAGATGTATTTTTACATTTATCTGTCTCTGTGTGTGTGGGTGTGTGGTGGTGGTGATCTAAGGACAGTCTGTTGGAGCTACTGCTTTCCTTTTACTGTGTGGATTTCAGGCTGGTTAGCAAGCACTTCTACCTGCCAAGCTGTCTATCTTAGGGCTTAGCTCCCAATGTCTGCATCGTTGTCTCAGAATATTGTTTTCATGACGCTTGAAATTCTGTGTAATATCCTTGCCTGGCTTCAGTACACCCTGAGGTCACGGCTTGCAGAGACCATAATTCCTCCTTCTAAGTCTTTATGATGTTACTCTTTAAAGGTAGAACAAATGTCCAATTCTTTCACTTTATTTTGCTCTTCCTCAGGTCCATGTTTCCAGTTTTCTCACTCTCTTACCTCTGTTTACCTGGGCAAAGCTGTCCTTGTCACCTTTACCTGTCACACATGGCTGCTCCTGCTTAGCGGTTACCTTTAAGCAGTCCTTCCTTCAGAGTGGCTGTGGCTTCTTCCCAGACCCCTACGATTAATTTCATTACAGTGTTCCCATTATTTTTCTATCACATTATCTCAGATTTGAAATTAAGTGTTTAATTGTATTAATTATGTGTAGAGTGCTTTGTTTCATTCAAATAAAAAAAATAATTGAGTGGTTTACATTATGTAGTACAATTGAAAGACAGTTTTAAGGTTTATCATCTATTGCTCTAAGTTTGGATATTAAATAATATTAAAGATATTTTCAGCAATTGAGTAGTGTTTTTTTCTTTTTGTATCTTTTACATTTGCCTGTGGCAAATTAATAAATGTTTAAAGAGTATTAAATATCTTAAACAGTACACACTTAAGCATATCACATTGAATAGTTTAAGGGCATGGTTTTTATAGTTAAGCATGTGTCAGAATCACATGCTCATGGAGTTTCATATGGGTTCTGGACCTTGAACCCACAGTTGTGTTCATACTCGGTCATGCTGATTGAACTTGACCTCATTCCTAGCACATCATGCTTGATTCCAAAGTGCTGGGCCCTGTTCACATTCTCCGATTTGTAGATCTGTGCCACAGCCTGAGAATTTACATCCCAATGAGATGCTGTTGCTGGTTCCAGTACCATACATGGGGCTATGGCATAGCAAACAAGTACTCTACCACTGTGCCACACAGCCTCTTGAGACCATGTTTTGAGAGTAATTGCTATAAAGGAATGTAGAAATAATGTTTAGATTATCTGTAATTTTTTATCCTTATTTCTTTTCTCTTTATAAGAGTACATAAGACAAATGCCTGGCCCTGTTTTAGAAGATATGGCATTTAAAAAAAAGCAGAAGCAGGGGCTGTAATGATGTCTCAGTGGACAGAACAATGACTGCTCTTCCAGAGTAGCTGGGATCAATTCGCAGCACCTGCATGGCAGCTCCCAACCATCTGCAACTTCTAAATTTAGGGGATCCAATGCCCTCTACTGGCTTCTGAGGACACTTCACACACATGGTGCAGATATATATGCAGACAGAATACCCAAACATATAAAATAATAACAAAAATTAAAATAAAAATCATATTGATAAAATATAGGAAGGGCTAGTGGTGTGGAGAAGACTCAGGAACAAAGTCTTACTTAAAAATCTAGGGTTTTTTCACCCAAGACACATACCTTTTCATTCCTTACACTCTTAAGAGTTTGTTTTTGTTTTTTGGAAATCAAGTGATTGCCACGTGATTCTAGTTCTGCAGGCATGCTCTTAGTATATTTAAGCAGTTTATAGAATTAGAACTGTCACCACTTAAATGCCTTCTATATAGGCATTTAATAATAGTCAAAGTAGCTTTTTTTTTCATTTTGGTCATTTATTTTTATGTGTGTAGATGTTTTGCCTGCATGTTTGTTCATGTACCTTGTGTATGCCTGGTGCCTGTAGAGTCTAGACAGAGATGTAGGAACTGGAGATACAATCGGTTGGAGGCTGCCACGTTCATCCTGGGAATTGATCCCAGGTTCTCTGGAAGAGTAGCCAGTGCTCATAACTGCTGAGCAGATACCCCAGATTCCTCAGAGCATTTTTAATAGGATTTTGTAAAAGTTTTTTTTTTTTTTTTATCAACTTTGTGATACATGTCTTATATGAAAATCTTCAACTTTATCAGAAAATGTTACCAATTCATTTATCAATTATATCTTAAATGTATTTGTATGCCTATTATTTAATCTGAGTTTTTATTTTAAAAAACTTCAATATTGTAAATTATTCTATGTAATCCTCAATTTTCATAAACAGGATAGAATGAAATCTACATTATATTCTAAAATATCTAAACTCATTTGTCAATTATGTTCTAAATGCATTTGTATACCTAGAATTGTTTCTGAGTGTTTTTCTGAATAAATGTTCAATTTTATCCAAAACACCATGTAATCCTCAATTTTATCATACATATGTTTTATGAAAATCTTCAGTTTTTTCAGATAACTCCACTTCATTTTTCCTTTATATTCTAAATGCATTTGTATGCATAGCTTTCTATCAGAGTGTTTTTCAAATAAAAATGTATTTTATAAAATATAAAATAGTCTTTTGTATATCTGAGTGTTTTTATAAAAAAAATCTTTGATTTTATCAATAACATTATGTAATACTCAATTTCATCATGCATATGTTTTATGAAATTCTTCAGTTTTATCAGACAATGCCTCCACTTCCTTTTTCATTTATATTCTCAATGCATTTGTATGCCTATAATTTTATCTGAGTTTTTATTAAAAATATTCAATATTATCAATTATCCCATGTAATCCACAATGTTATGATACATATGTATATGACAATCCTCAGTTTTATCAGAAAAGGTTTCCACTTCATTTTTCAAATATATCCTACATGTTTTTATACCCCTATTATATTTTCTGAAATTTTTTCTGAGAAATCTTCAATATTATCTGTTATCCTGCATAATCCACAATTTCATCATATATGTTTTATGAAAATATTCAGTTTCTTTCAGAAAATATCTCCACTTCCATTTTCATTTATATTCTAATGAATTTGTATTACTAGCATTTTATTTTAATATTTTTCCAAAAATATTTTATATTATCAATAATTCTAAGTAATCCTCAATTTTTTGATATATAAATTATATGAAAAATTTCAGATTTAACAGAAAATATTTCCACTTCATTTGTCAATTATATCATTAATCTATTTATATGCCTATAATTTTATCTGAATTTTTTCCAATACATCTTCAATATTTTGAATTGTCCTGTGTAATCCACAATTTTACCACAAAAAAGTTAAATGTCAATCTTCAGTATTATCTAACAATCTTGCCACTTCTTTTTCAATTACATTCTACATGCTTTCGTATGCCTATAATTGTATCTGAGTTACTTCCAAAATTTTTATATGATCTATTATTTTATGTAATCATCAATTTTATGAAACATGTTTTATGAAAATCTTCAGTTTTATCATCAAGTATTTCCACTTCATTTTTAATTCTCTCCTAAACGTATTTATATGCCTATTATTTATCTGAGTTTTTTCCAAAAAATCTACAATATTATCAGTTATCCTATGTAATCCTCAATTTTCTTACACACAGATTAGATGAAAATCTTCAGTATATTAAGAAAATATCTACACTTATTTTTCAATTGTATTCTAAATGCATTTGTATCCCTAGAATTGTATCTTAGTGTTTTTCTGAATAAATCTTCAATTTTATTAAAAACACAAAGTAGTCCTCAATTTTATAATACATATATTGTGTGAAAATCTTCAGTTTTATCAGAAAAGGTTTCCACTTCATTTTAATTATCTCCTAAATGTATTTATATGCCTATCATTTTCTCTGAGTTTTTGTCCAAAAATCTTCAATATTATCAATTATCCTATGTAGTCTTCAATTTTTTTCACACTCAGGTTAGATGTAAAACTTCAGTATTATCACCAAATATCTACACTTACTTTTTCAATTATATTCTAAATGCATTTCTATGCATAGCTATATCCGAGTGTTTTTCCAAAAAGGAGTTATATTATCAGTTATCTTATGTAATCCTCAATTTTATGATACATTTGTCATATAAAAATCTTCAGTTTTATAAGAAAATGTTTCCAATTCATTTTTCATTATCTCCTTAATATATTTATATGCCTATTATTTTATTTGGTTTTTTCCAAAAGATCTTACTTATTAACAATTATCCTATGTAATCCTCAATTTTCTCACACACAGGTTTGATGAAAATCTTCAGTATATACAAAAAATATCTACACTTATTTTTCAATTGTATTCTAAATGCATTTTTATGCCTAGAATTGTATCTGAGTGTTTTGCTGAATAAATCTTCAATTATATCAAAAACACTAAGTAAATCTAAATTTTATCGTACATGTTATATGAAACTCTTCCATTACTTCAGAAAATATCTCTACTTCATTTTTCATTTATATTCTAAATGCATTTGTATGCTAGATTTTTATCAGAGTGTTTTTCAAAAAATTATATTACAAATTCTTATGTAATCCTCAACTTTGTAATACATATATTATAAAAAATTTACAGTTTTATCAGAAAATATTTCCACTTCATTTTTAAATTATATTCTAAAAGTATTTATATGGTTATTTTTATCTGAGTTTTTTCCAAAAAATCTTCAATATTTTCAATTACCTTATGTAATCCTCTATTTTCTCACACATAGGTTAGATGAAAATCTTCAGTATATTCAAAAATTACCTATAACTTTTTCAATTATATTCTAAATGCATTTGTATGCCTAGAATTTTGTGTTTTTTCTGAATAAAACATAAATTTTATCAAAAACACTATGTAATCCTCAATTTTATCATACATATATTGTATGAAAATCTTCAGTTTTTTTCATAAAATATCTCCACTTCATTTTTCATTTATATTCTAAATGCTTTTCTATGCCTATATTTGTATTAAAGAGATTTTCAAAAAAAATTATTTTATAAATTATCCTATGTAATCCTCAATTTTTTGATACATATCTTATATGAAAATCTTCATTTTGATCAGAAAATTTTACCACTTCATTTATTAATTATATCCTCAAATTATTTGTATGCCTATTTGTACAAGGCCATAATAGGGAGTCATTCCACATGGTACACCAGGAATTTTTATTTTTCGGTGGAGTGATAAGAGTGTACTTGACATTGGCCAGGGACAATCCCTGGCTTTGGACAGGAATCTGCCTTTAGTACATAATAGGGAAGTAGGATAAGTCAGGAACTTTTATCCTAGGGTGGAAAGGCTCAGTGAAGGTTAAACTCATTGTTTCTTCAGGTCCAGGAATTCCTGAATTAAGCAGGTGACCCACCCAACTGCTGGAGCAGTGAAGACAAGGAGAACCTCCAGGTGAAACTAGACAACTACCACCATAACTCAGCCCTGAGTCTGGGGGGAAGGGTTTGCCCAAATTGTTAAAAGGTCTGACCAACATTAAAGCTTTAGCCTCAATCAGTGAAACATTGTCCTGGCCCTTCTTTCTTTTCTACCCTTCCACATCTATTCCTCAGCTTCTGTTCCAGCAATCCAGTTCACAATAGCTACAGGCAGCTATGCAATACAACATCTATTTTTTTTTATCTGAGTTTAAAAAAAAACATCACAATTATCACATTTCTACGTAATCCTAAATTTTTACACACAGGATAGATGAAAATCTTCATTATATTCAAAAATATCTATACTTATTTTTCAATCATATTCTCAATTCATTTGTATGCCTAAAATTGTATCTGAGTGTTTTTCTGAATAAATCTTCAAATTTATCAAAACCACTATGTAATCCTCAGTTTTATCATGCATATGTTTTAAGATAATCTTCAGTCTTCTTCAGATAATACCTCCAATTCATTTTTCATTTATATTCTAAATGTATTTGTATGCCTAGATATGTATCAGAGCATTTTTCAAAAAAATTTTTATAAATTATTTTATTAATTATAAATTATCTTTTTATATCTGAGTGTTTTTATAAACAAATCTTTGATTTTATCAATAACATTATATAATCCTCAATTTCATCATTCATATGTTTTATGAAAAATCAGTTCTATCAGACAATGTCTCCACTTCCGTTTTCCTTTATATTCTAAATGCATTTGTATGCCTATCATATTATGTGAGTTTTTTATTAAAATTTTTCAATAATATCAATTATCCTATCTAATCCTCAATATTATGATACATATGTATATGAAAATCCTCAGTTTTATCAGAAAATGTTTCCTCTTCATTTTTCATTTATATCCTAAATTTATTTATATGCCTATTATATTTTCTGAATTTTTCCAAAAAATGTTTAATATTATCAGTTATCATGTATAACCCTCAATTTTATCATACAGCTGTTTTATGAAAATCTTCAATATTTTTTAAAAATTGAAGATTTATTTATAAAATATCAGAAATAAAAATAGCATAATTTATAATATATAAAATAATCCTATTTTATATCTGAGTGTTTTTATAAATAAATTTTGATTTTATCAATAGCACTACGTAATCCTCAATTTCATCTTACATATGTTTTGTGAAAATCCTCAGCTTTAGCAGAAAATATATTCACTTCCTTTTTCCTTTATATTTGAAATGTATTTTTATGCCTATAAATTTGTCTGAGTTTTTATTTAAAATATTCAATATTATCAATTATCCTTGATACATATGTATACGAAAATCCTCATTTTTATCAGAAAATATTTACACTTCATTTTTCAATTATATCCTAAATGTATTTATATGCCTATTATATTTTCTGAATTTTTTTTAAGAAATGTTCAATATTATCAGTTATCTTGTATAATCCTCAATTTTATCATACAGCTGTTTTATGTAAATTTATTCACTGCCTTTTTCCTTTATATTCTAAATACATTTTTATGCCTATAAATTTATGAGTTTTTTATTAAAAATATTCAATATTATCAATTATCCTATGTAATTCTCAATGTTATGATACTTATGTATACGAAAATCCTGTTTTATCAGAAAATATTTCCACCTCATTTTTCAATTAAATCCTAAATGTAATCATATGCCTATTATATTATCTGAAATTTTTTCTAAAAACTCTTCATTATTATCAATGATTTTATGTATTTTTCAATTTTTTAACCCTTACGTTAGATGAAAATATTCAGTATTATCACAAAATGTGTACACTTACTTTTTCAATTATATTCTAATTGCATTTCGATGCCTAGCATTATATCTGTATGTTTTTCCAAAAAAATTTATATTATCACTTTTCCTTTGTAATCCTTAATTTTATGATAAATTTGGCATATAAAAATCTTCAGTTTTATCACAAAATGTTACCATTTTATTTATCAATTATATCATCAAAGTATTTGTATGCTTATTATTTTATCTGAGTTTTTAGAAAAAAACTTCAATATTTTCAATTATTCTATGTAATCCTCAATTTCCACACACATGAAATATGAAAATATTCATTATATTAAAAAATATCTAAAATTTTTGTTCAATTGGGTTCTAAATGCATTTGTATGCCAGGAATTGTTTCTGAGTGTTTCTATTAATAAATCTACAATTTTATCAATAACACTATGAGAATCATCACTTTTGTCAGAAAATGATTCCACTTAATTTTTAAATTATATTCTAACTTGATTTATATGCCTATCATTTTATCAGATTTTTTCCAGAAAATCTTCAATATTATCAAATATCCTATGTAATCCTCAATTTTCTCACACACAGGTTAGATGAAAATCTTGAGTATATTCATAAAATACCTATACTTCTTTTTCAATTATATTCTAAATCCATTTGTATGCCCAGAATTGAATTTGAATGTTTTTCTAAATAAATCTTCGATTTTATCAAAAACACTATGTAATCCTCAAATTTATCATACATATATTGTTTGAAAATCTTCAGTTTCTTCAGAAAGAATATTTAGTTTCTTCAGTTTCTTCAGAAAGAATATTTATATTCTAAGTACATTTGTATGCCTAGAATTGTATCAGAGTGTTTTTCCAAAAAAAATTATTTTATAATTTATCCTGTTATTCTCAATTTTGTGATACATATGTTATATGAAAATCTTCAATTTTATCAGAAAATGTTACCACTTCATTTACCAATTATATCCTAAAGTATTATTTGCTTATTATTTTATGTGAGTTTTTTCAAATAAACTTCAATATTTTCAATTATTCTATGTAATCCTCAATTTTCACACACAGGAGTAATGAAAATCTTCATTATAATAAAACATATCTAAACTTATTTTTTCAATTTTATTCTAAATGCATTTGTATGCCTAGAATTGTTTCTGAGTGTTTTTTCTGAATAATTCTTTAATAATTCTATCAATATTTCTTCAATAATTTTATCAAAAACACTATGCAAGCCTGAATTTTATCATACGTATGTTATATGAACATCTTCAGTTTTTTCAGATAAAACTTCCACTTCATTTTTCATTTATATTCTAAATGAATTTTTATGCCTAGATTTATATCAGAGCATTTTTCAAAAATTTTTTTATTAATTATTTTTTAAATTCTAAATTATCCTATTTTATATCTGATTGTTTTTATAAATAAATCTTGGATTTTTATCACTAACAATATGTAATCCTCAATTTCATATACATACGTTTTATGAAAATCTTTAGTTTTCAGACAATGTCTCTACATCCTTTTACCTATATATTCTAAATGCATTTGTATGCCTTTCATTTTATCTGAGTTTTTATTAAAAATATTCAATATTATCAATTATCCTATATTATCTTCAATGTTATGATCCATATGTATATGAAAATCCTCAGTTTTATCAGAAAATGTTTCCAATTCATTTTTCAATTGTATACTAAATATATTTATATGCCTATTATATATTCTAATTTTTTCCAAAAAATCTCCAATATTATCAGTTATCCTGTATAAGCCTCAATTTTATCACACATACATTTTATAAAAATCTTTATTTTTTTCAGAAATTTTTCCACTTCCATTTTCATTTATATTCTAAATTAATTTGTTTTCCTAGCATTTTATCTGAATGTTTTTTCAAAAAATTTTCTTATTATCAATAATTCTACATAATCCTCATTTTTTGATACATAAATTATGTGAAAAATCTTCAGTTTTAGTAGAAAATGTTTCCACTACATTTATCAGTTATATTGTAAATCTATTTATATGCCTATATTTTATCTGAAAATTTTCTAAACATCTTCAATATTATGAACTGTACTATATAATCCACAATTTTGTCACATACAAGTTAAATGTAAATGTTCAGTATTATCTAAATGTGTTTCCACATCCTTTTATAATTATATTCTACTTACTTTCGTATGCCTATCATTGTATTTGAGTTTCTTCTAAAATTTTTTATATTATCTATTATCTTATATAATCATCAATTTTATAAAGCATGTTATATGAAAATTTTCAGTTTTATCAGAAATTGTTTCCACTTAATTTTTAATTATCTTTTAAATATATTTATTTGCCTATTATTTTATCTGAGCTCTTTTCCAAAAAATCTACAATATTATTAATTATCCTATGTAGTCTTCAATTTTCTCACAGTCAGGTTAGATGAAAATCTTCAGTATTATTACAAAATTCCTACACTTACTTTTTCAATTATATTCTAAATGTATTTGTAAGCCTAGCATTGTATCTGAGTGTTTTTCCAAATAAATCTTCAATTTTATCAATCACACTATGTAATCCTCAGTTTTATTATACATATGTTTCATGAATATCTTCAGTTTTATCAGAAAGTGTCTCCTCATCCTTTTTCTTTATATCCTAAGTGCATTTGCATGCCTATCATTTTCTCTGAATTTTGTGGAAAAATATTTACATTATCAATTATCCTGTGTATTCCTCAATTTTATGATACATATGTTATATGTAAATCTTCAGTTTTATCATTAAATGTTTCCTGTTCATTTGTAACTTATATACTATATTTATTTATAAGCCTGTTTTTTTATCTGAGATTTTTTTCCAAAACATCTTTTATAATATCAATAATCCTATGTAATCCTCAATTTCACAGATTAGATGAAATTCTTCAGTATCTTCAGAAAATGTCAACACTTGCTATTTCAATTATATTTTAAATGCATATGTATGCCTGTCATTGAATCGGAAATTTTTCCAAAAAAATTTTACTTTATCAATTATCCTACATAATCCTCAATTTTGCAAGACATATATTATTTTAAAATCTTCAGTTTTATTAGAAAGGTTTCCACTTCATTTTCCAATTGTATCAAAATGTATATATAAGTCTATTATTTTTATCTGAGTTTTTGCCAAAAGCCCTCAATATTATCAATTATCCTCTGTATTCTTCAATTTTATCACACACATGTTAGATGACAATCTTCAGTTTTATCAGAAAATATCTACAATTCTCTTTTCAATTAAACCCTAAATGTATTTGCATGCCTAGCATTATCTTTATCAATAACTACATGTAATTCTCAATTTTACATTATATATGTTGTATGAAAACATTCATTTTATCAGAAAATGTCTCCACTTCCTTTTTCATTTATATTCTAAATGCATTAGTATGCTTATCATTGTATCTGTGTTTTTCCAAAAAATAATTATATTATCAATTATCCTATGTAATCCACAATTTTATGATACATATGTTATATGAAAATCTTCAGTTTTATCAGATAGACTATAAATGAAAAATGAAGTGGAAATATATTCTGAAAAAACTGAAAACTTGCATACAACATATGTATGATAAAATTGAGCATTACATAGTGTTTTTGATAAAATTGAAGAAAGGATTCAGAAATACACTCAGATACAATTCTAGGCATACAAATGCATTTAGTATAAAATTGAAAAAGAAGTGTAGGTATTTTATGAATATAATGAAACTTTTCATATAACATGTTTGTGAAAATTGAGGATTATACAGGATAATTGATAATATTGAATATTTTGGAAACAACTCAGATAAAATAATAGGCATACAAATACTATTAGGATATAATTGAAAAATTAAGTGGTAACATTTTCTGATAAGACTGAACATTTTTATATGACAAATGCATCATAAAACTGAGGATTACATAGCATAAGTGATAATATAAATATTTTTTGGAAAAACACGCAGATACAATGCTAGCCATAGAAATGCATTTAGAATATAATTGAAAAAGTATGTTTAGACATTTTGAGATAATAGTGAAGATTTTCATCTAAACTGAGTGTGAAAAAATTGAAGACTACAAAGGATAATTGAAAATATTGAAGATTTTTGGAAAAAAACTCAGAAAAAATAATAGGCATATAAATACATTTAGGAGATAATGAAAAATGAAGTGGAAATATTTTCGGATAAAACTGAAGGTTTTCATATAACATGTTTCATAAAATTGATGATTACATATGATAATACATAATATAAAAATTTTTGGAGAAATCCAGATACAATGATAGGCATAGGAATGCATGTAGAATATAATTGAAAATGGAAGTGGCAATATTTTTATATAATACCAAAGATTTACATCTAACTTGTGTGTGATATGATAGGACAGTTCATAATATTGAAGATTTTTTGGAAAAATTTCAGATAAAGTAATAGTCATATAAATAAATTTGCGATATAATTGATAAATGAAGTGGAAACATTTTCTGATAAAACTGATGACTTTCATATAACTTATGTATCATAAAATTAAGGATTATGTAGGATTATTGATAATATTAAAAAAGGTTGAAAAAACACTCCTATATAGTGTTAGGCATACAAATGCAATAAGAATATAGATGAAAATGAAATTGGAAACATTTTCTGAAAAAACTGAAGATTTTCCTAAAACATGTGTATTTTACAATTGAGGATTATAGAGGATAACTGATAATATTGAAGATTTTTTTTTTTGGAAAAAATTCAGATAATATAATAGGCTTATAATTACATTTAGGATATAATTGAAAAATGAAGTGGAAACATTTTCTGATAAAAGTGAGGATTTTCATATACCTATTTATCATTGTACACAGCCATATTGGGGCAGTCATGCACATGGTTTGACTTTGATTTTGGTCAAGGACAATCCCTGGCTTCAGGCCGGAATCTGCCATTAGGACATAATGGGGAAGTAGGTTAAAGCAGGAATTTTTATCCTTAGATGGAGTGCTAAGAGTTTACTTGACTATGGTCAAGGTTAACTTCTCCCAGATAGCCAGGATCCTGCTCCACCTAGGGTGGAGTGCTCGAAGTAAAGGTTAAGTTCATTGTTCCTCCAGGTCTAGGAATTCCTGAATTAAGCAGGTGACCCAAGCAGCTGCCTGAGCAGTCAAGATGAGGACCTCCAAGAGAAGCTAGACACCTTCCACAGCAACTCAGCCTGGAGTCTGGGGGGAGGGGTTTGCCCAAACTGTTAAAAGGTCTGGCGCCATTAAAGTTTCCGGCCTCGATCAATGAAATATTGTCTTGGCCATTTTTCTTTTCGCACCTTCCCTATCCATCCTTCAGCTTCTGTTCCAGAAACCCACTTTGTAAAAGCTGGAGGCAGCTATGGAATCCAACAATCATAACATTGAGGATTACATAGGATAATTGATAATGTATGATATTTTTATAAAAAAACAAGATAAAATGATATGCATAAATATGCATTGAGAATATAAAGGAAAAGGTAGTGGAGATATTTTCTGATGTAAGTGAAGATTTTCATAAAACATGTGTATGAGAAAATTGAGGATTACATACTGTTATTGATAAAATTGAAGATTTATTCAGAAAAGCACTCAGATTCAATGCTAGGCATACAAATGAATTTAGAATATAATTGAAAAAGAAGTGTAGCTATTTCTTGAATGTACTGAAGATTTTCATCTAAAATGTGTGTGAGAAAATTGAGGATTACATAGGATAATTGAAAATATTGAAGATTTTTTGGAAAAAACTCAGATAAAATAATAGGCATATAAATACACTTAGAAGATAATTTAAAATGATGTGGAAACATTTTCTGATAAAACTGAAGATTTTTATATGACAAATGTATCATAAAGTTGAGATTTACATAGGATAATAGGTAATATAAATACTTTTAGGAAAAACACTCAGATACAATGTTAGACATAGAAAAGCATTTAGAATATAATTGAAAGAGTAAGTGTAGCAATTTTTGATAATAATGAAGATTTTCATTTAACCCGACTGTGAAAAATTTGAAGACTACATAGGATAACTGATAATATTGAAGATTTTTTGGAAAACTCAGATAAAATAGTAGGCATATAAATACACTTAGAAGATCATTTAAAATGATGTGGAAACATTTTCTGATAAAACTGAAGATTTTTATATGACAAATGTATCATAAAATTGAGATTTACATAGGAAAATAGATAATATAAATACTTTTAGGAAAAACACTCAGATACAATGTTAGACATAGAAAAGCATTTAGAATATAATTGAAAGAGTAAGTGTAGCAATTTTTGATAATAATGAAGATTTTCATTTAACCCGACTGTGAAAAATTTGAAGACTACATAGGATAACTGATAATATTGAAGATTTTTTGGAAAACTCAGATAAAATAATAGGCATATAAATACACTTAGAAGATAATTTTAAATGATGTGGAAACATTTTCTGATAAAACTGAAGATCTTTATACGACAAATGTATCATAAAATTGAGATTTACATAGAATAACAGGTAATATAAATAGTTTTAGGAAAAACACTCAGATACAATGTTAGGCATAAAAAAGCATTTAGAATATAATTGAAAAAGTAAGTGTAGCAATTTTTGATAATAATGAAGATTTTCATTTAACCCGACTGTGAAAAATTTGAAGACTACATAGGATAACTGATAATGTTGAAGATGTTTTGGAAAAAACCTCAGATAAAATAGTAGGCATATAAATACATTTAGGAGATAATTAAAATGAAGTGGAAACATTTTCTGATAAAACCGAAGGTTTTCATACAACACATGTATGAGACAATTGAGGATTACATAGTGTGCTTAATGAAATTGAAGATTTATTCAAAAAAACATAGAGATACAATTCTAGGCATACAAATGCATTTAGAATATAATTGAAAAAGAAGTGTAGATATTTTTTGAATATACTGAAGATTTCATCTAACCTGTGGGTGTGAGGATTACATGGGATAATTGATAATATTGAAGATTTTTTGGAAAAAGACTCAGATAAAATAACAGGCATATAAATACATTTAGGAGATAATTAAAAATGAAGTGGAAACATTTTCTGATAAAACTGAAAATTTTCATATAACATGTTTCATGAAATTGATGATTACATAAGATAACAGATGATATAAAAATTTTTAAAAGAAACTCAGATACAATGATAGGCATATGGAGGCATGTAGAATATAATTGAAAAAAAGAACTGGTGACAATTTTAGATAATAGTGAAGGTTTTCATCTAAGTTCTGTGTGAGAAAATGTGGATTATATTGGACAATTCATAATATTGAAGATTTTTTGGAAAAATTCAGATAAAATTATAGGCATATAAATAGATCTATGAAATAATTACTAAATGATGTAGAAACATTTACTGTTAAATCTGAAGATTTTCATATAATTTGTGTATTAAAAACTGAGGATTACATAGAATTATTGATAATATAAAAATTTTTTGGAAAAACATTTAGATAAAATGCTAGGAATACAAATTCAGTTAGAATATAAATAAAATGGAAGTGGAGACATTTTCTTAAAAAAAACTGAAGAATTTCATAAAACGTATGTATGATAAAATTGAGGATTGTACAGGATAATTGACAATATTGAAGATTTTTTTGGAAAAAATTCACATAATATAATTGGCATATAACTACATTTAGGATATAATTGAAAAATGAAGTGGAAACATTTTCTGATAAAATTGTAAATTTTCATATAACATATGTATCACAAAGTTGAGGATTACATAGGATAATTTATAATTTTTTTAGAAAAACACTTTGATTCAAATCTAGGCATACAAATGCATTTAGATTATAAATGAAAAATTAAGTGGAGATATTTTCTGAAAAATTGAAGATTTTAATACAACATAAGTATGATAAAATTGAAGATTGCATAGTGTTTTTAATAAAATTGAAGAAATAATTAAGATAAACACTCAGATAAAATTCTAGGCATACAGATAAATTTAAAGTGAAATTGAAAAAGAAGTGTAGATATGTTTTCAGTATAATGAAGCTTTTCATCTAACATGTTTGTGAAAATTGAGGATTACATAGAATAATTGATAATATTGAAGTGTTTTTGTAAAAAAATCAGATTTGTGCCTTGAGTATTCAGGGCTTCTGGGCTAATTAATAGCCACATATCAGAGATTGCATTCCATGTGTATTCTTTTGGGATTGGATTACCTCACTTAGAATGATATTTTCCAGATCAAACCATTTGCCTAAAATTGAGGATTACATAGGATAGTTGATAATATTGAAGATTTTTTGAAGAAAAACTCAGATAAAAAAGTCATATAAATACATTTAGGACATAATTAGAAATGAAGTGGAAACATTTTCTGATTAAACTAAAGATTTTCATATCACATGTAACATAAAATTGATGATTTCATAAGATAATAGATAATATAAAAATTTTTGGAGAAACTCAAATACAATGATAGGCATACGAATGCATGTAGAATATAATTGAAAAAGGAAGTGGTGAGATTTTTATGTAGTACTGAAGATTTACTTGTAACTTGTGTGTGATAAAATTGTGGATTATATAGGAAATTTCAAAATATTGAAGATATTTTGGAAAACATTCAGATAAAATAATAGGTATATGAATATATTTACGATATTATTGACAAGTGAACTGGAAACATTATCTGATAACGCTGAAGATTTTCACATAACTTATGTATCATAAAATTGAGGATTATGTAGGAATATTTATAATATAAAATTATTTGGAAAAATACTCAGATATAATGCTAGGCATACAAATGCATTAAGGATATAAATGAAAATGGAAGTGGAGACATTTTCTGAAAAAACTGAAGATTTTCATAAAACATATGAATGATAAAATTGAGGATTATGCAGGATAACTGATAATATTGAAGATTTTTTGGAAACAATTCAGATAATATAATAGGCATATAATTCCATTTAGGATATAATTGAAAAATGAAGTGGAAACATTTTCTGATAAAACTGAGGATTTTCATATACATATGTATCATAACATTGAAGATTACATAGGATAATTGACAATATTGAATATCTTTAATAAAATACACAGATAAAATGATAAGTATACAAATCCATTAGAATATAAAGGAAAAAGGAAGTGGAGATATTTTCTGGTAAAACTGAATAGTTTCATAAAACGTATGTATGATGAAATTCATGATTAAGTAGTGTTATTGATAAAATGGAAGATTTATTTATAGATTCAGATATAAAATAGGAAATTATATAATTTATAAAATAATAATTAAAGTTTTCTTGAAAAATGCACTGATACAAATCTAGGCATACAAATACATTTAGAAAATAAAAGAAAAATCATGTGGAGGTATTATCTGAAATAACTGAAGATTTCCATACAACATATGTATGATAAAATTGAAGATTTTATAGTGTTTTTGACAAAATTGAAAATTAATTCAGAAGAACACTCAGATACAATTCTAGGCATACAAATAGTTGAAATATTTTCTGATAAAACTGACGATTTTCATATAACATGCTCCATAAAATTGATGATTACATAAGATAATAGATAATATAAAATTTTTTGGAAGAAACTCAGATACAAAGATAGGCATACGAAGGCACGTAGAATATAATTTAAAAAGGATTTGGCGACATTTTTAGATAATACTGAAAATTTACATCTAACTTTTGTATGATAAAATTGTGGATTATATTGGACAGTTCAGAATATTGAAGATTTTTTGGAAAAAATTCAGATAAAATTATAGGCATATAAATAGACTTAACAATATAATTGATAAAAGAAGTGGAAACATTTTCTGTTAAAATTGAAGATTTTCATATATATAAGTATCAAAACATTGAGGATTACACAGGATAATTGATAATATTGAATATTTTTAATAAAACACTCAAAATGATAAGCATAAAAATATATTTAGAATATATAGGAAAAAGGGAGTGGAAACATCATCTGATAAAAGTGAAAATTTTCATCAAACATATGCATGATGAAATGGAGAATAACACAGTGTTATTGATAAAATCAAAGATTTATTTATAAAGACACTCAGATATAAAATAGGATAATTAATAATGTATAAAATAATTTATAAAATTATTATTTTTTTAAAAATGCTCTGATACAAATCTAGGCATACAAATGCATTTAGAATAATTTGTAAAATAAATTTTTTTGAAAAATGATCTGATACAAATCTAGGCATACAAATGCATTTAGAATATAAATGAAAAAAGAAGTGGAGATATTATCTTAAAAAACTGAAGACTTTCATATGACATATGTATGATAAAATTGAGAATTACATACTATTTTTGATAAAATTGAAGTTTTATTCAGAAAAGCCCTCAGAAACAATTCTAGGCTTACAAATGCATTTAGAATAAAATTGAAAAATAAGTGTAGATATTTTTGAATATAATGAAGATTTTCATCTTTCCTATGTGTGAAAATTGAGGATTACATAGAATAAATGATAATATTGAAGTTCTTTTTGAAAAAAACTCAGATAAAATAATAAACATACAAATACTTTCGTGATATAATTGTTAAAGGAAGAGGCAAAATTTTTAGATAAAACTGAAGATTTTCATATTTCATATGTATAATAAAATTGACGATTACATAGTGTTTTTGATAAAATTGAAGATTTATTCAGTAAACACTCAGAAACAATTCTAGGCATACAAATGCATTTAGAATATAAATGAAAAATAAGTTTAGATAATTTTGAATATAGTGAAGATTTTGATCTATTCTGCGTGTGAAAATTGAGGATTACATAGAATAATTGATAATAGTGAAGTTTTTCTTGTGAAAAGTGTTAGATAAAATAATAGGCATACAAATATTGTTAGGATATAATTGAGAAATGAAGTGGTAACACTTTCTGATAAAAGGGAAGATAACATATGTATCACAAAATTGAGGATTATATAGGATAATATATAAAATATTTTTTTGGAAAAACACTCTGATACAAATCTAGGCCTGAGATTTTGAAAAAAACTCAGGTAAAATAATAGGCATACATATACTTTTATGATATAATTGTTAAATGAACTGGTAACATTTTTAGATAAAACTGAAGATTTTCATATTTCATATGTATGATAAAATTGACGATTACTTAGTGTTTTTGATAAAATTGAAGATTTATTCATCAAACACTCAGAAACAATTCTAGGCATACAAATTCATTTAGAATATAAATGAAAAATGAAGCAGAGATATTTTCTGAAAAAAACTGAAGATTTTCATACAGCATATGTATGATAAAATTGAGGATTGCATAGTGTTTTTGATAAAATTGAAGATATATTCAGAAAAACACTCAGATAAAATCCTAGGCATAGAAATGCATTTATAATATTATTGAAAAAGAAGTGTAGATATATTTTGAATATACTGAAGATTTTCATCTAACCTGTGTGTGAGAACATTGAGGAATAGATAGGAAAATTGATAATATTGAAGACACTTTGGAAAAAATCAGATAAAATAATAGGCATATAAATATATTTAGGAGATGATTAAAAATGAAATGGAGACATTTTCTGATAAAACTGAAGATTTTCATATAACATGTTTCATAAAATTGATGATTACATCAGATAATAGATAATATAAGATTTTTTGAAAGAAACTCAGATACAATGATAGGCATATGAAAGCATGTAGAATATAATTGAAAAAGGACGTGGTTAAATTTTAAGATAATACTGAGGTTTTACATCTAACTTGTGTGTGATTAAATTGTGAATTATATAGGACAGTTCAGAATATTGCAGAATTTTTGGAAAAAATTCAGATAAAATTATAGGCATATAAATAGATTTATGATATAGTTGATAAATGAAGTGGAAACATTTTCTGTTAAAATTGAAGATTTTCATATACATAAGTATGAAAACATTGAGGATTACATAGGATAATTGATAATATTGAATATTGTAATTAAAAACTCAAAATGTAAGGCATAAAAATATATTTAGAATATATAGGAAAAAGGAAGTGGAGACATTGATAAAACTGAAAATTTTCATAAAACATATGCATGATGAAATGGAGAATTACAAAGTGTTATTGATAAAATTGAAGATTTATATAAAAAACACTCAGAAATAAAATAGGATAATTAATAATTTATAAAATAATTTATAAAATTATTTTTTTTGTAAAACGCTCTGATAAAAATCTAGGCCTACAAATGCATTTAGAATATAAATGAAAAAAGAATTGGAGGTATTATCTGAAAGAAGTGAAGTCTTTCATACAACATATGTATGATAAAATTGAGAATTACATAGTGTTTTTGATAAAATTGAAGTTTTATTCAGAAAACCACTCAGAAACAATTCTAGGCTTACAAATGCATTTAGAATATTATTGAAAAATAAGTTTAGATATTTTTGAATATAATGGAGATTTTCATCTTTCCTGTGTGTGAAAATTGAGGATTACATAGAATAATAGATAATATTGCAGTTCTTTTTGAAAAAAATCTCAGATAAAATGATGGTCATACCAATACTTTTATTATATAATTGTTAAATGAAGTGGTAATATTTTATGATAAAACTGATTATTTTCATATTTCATATGTATGATAAAATTAACAATTACATAGTGTGTTTGATTGAAGATTTATTCAGAAAAGCACTCAGAAAAAATTCTAGGCATACTAATGCACTTAGAATATAAATGAAAAATAAGCTTAGATATTTTTGAGTATAGTAAAGATTTTCATCAATTCTGTAGGTGAAAATTGATGATTACATAGAATAGTTGATAATAGTGAAGTTTTTCTTGTGAAAAATATCAGATAAATATAAGGCATACAAATACTGTTAGGATATAATTGAGAAATGAAGTGGTAACACTTTCTGATAAAACTGAAGATTTTCATACAACATATGTATCATAAAATTGAAGATTACATAGTGTTTTTGATAAAATTGAAGATGTATTCATGAAAAATCTCAGATACAATTCTAGGGATACAAATGCATTTAGAATATTATTGAAAAAGAAGTGTAGATATATTTTGAATATATTGAAGATTTTCATCTAACCTGTGTGTGATAAAATTGAGGATTTCATAGGATAATTAAATTTTTTTGGAAGAAACTCAGATACAATGATAGGCATACGATAGCATGTAGAAAAAATTGAAAAAGGAAGCAGCAAAATTGTTAGATTATACTGAATATTTACATCTAACTTGTGTGCATTAAAAATGTGGATTATAAAGAAAAGTTCATAATATTGAAGGTTTTTTGGAAAAAAATTCACATAAAATTATATGCATATAAATAGATTTATGATATAATTGGTAAATGAAGTGGAATCATTTTCTGTTAAAACTGAAGATTTTCATAAGATTTATGTATAAAAACTGAGGCTTATGTAGAACTATTGGTAATATAAAAAATTTGTGGAAAAGCATTCAGATAAAATGCAAGAAATACAAATTAATTTAGAATATAAATGAAAACAGGATTTTTTTTTTAAAACTGAAGATTTTCAAAAACATGTATGATAAAATTGAGGATTATACAGGATAACTGATAATAGTGAAGATTTTTTGGAAAAATGCAGAAAATATAGTATGTATATAAATACATTTAGGAAAATATTGAAAAAGGAAGTAGAAATATTTTCTGATAAAACTGAGGTTTTTCATATACATATGTGTAATTGATAATTTTGAATATTTTTAATAAAACTCAGATAAAATGATAGGCTTTCAAATGTATTTAGAATATAAAGGAAAAAGGAATGGAGACATTGTCTGATAAAACTTATTTTTCATAAAACAAATGTACAAAGAAATTGAGGATTACATAGTGTTATTGATAAAATCAAATATTGATTTATAAAACACTCAGATATAAAATAGGATAGATTATTATTTATAAAATAATATTTTTTGAAAAACTCTCTGATACAAATCTAGGCAGAGAAATGCATTTAGAATATAAATGAAGAATGAACTGGAGGTATTATCATAAAAAGCTGATAATATAATTTTTTTTGGAAAAACATTCAGATAAATTGCTAGGAATACAAATTAATTTAGAATATAAAGGAAAATGGAAGTGGAGAAATTTTCTGAAAAAGCTGAAGATTCTCATACAACATATGTATAAAATATTTTCTCATAAAACTGAGGATTTCCATATACAAATGTATCATAACATTGAGGATTATATAAGATAATTGATAATATTGAATATTTTTAATAAAAAATTCAGATAAAATGATAGGCATACAAATACATTTAGAATGTAAAGGAAAAATGAAGTGGAGACATTGTCTGATAAAACTGAATATTTTCATAAAGGATGTATGATGAAATTGAGGATTAAATAGTGTTATTGATAAAATTGAAGTTTTATTTATAAAAACATTCAGATATAAAATAGGATACTTTATCATTTATAAAATAATTCATAAAATAAATTTTTTGAAAAATGCTCTGATACAAATCTAGGCATACACGTGCATTTAGATTATAAATGAAAAATGAAGTGGAGCTATTATCTGAAAAGACTGAATATTTTCATCCAACATATGCATGATAAAATTGAGGATTACATAGTATTTTTGATAAAATTGGAGATATATTCATAAAAACACTCAGATACAATTCTAGGCATCCAAATGCATTTAGATTGTAATTGAAAAATAAGTATAGATATTTTTTAATATAATGAAGATTTTCATCAATCCTTTGTTTGAAAATTGAGGATTACATAGCATAGTTGATAATATTGAAGTTTTATTGAAAAAAACTCACATAAAATAATAGGCATACAAATACTTTTAGGATATAATTGATAAATGATGTAATATTTTCTGATAAAACTGAAGATTTAATATAACATATGTATCACCAAATTGAGGATTACATAGGATAATTCATAAAACATTTTTTTGGGGGAAAACACACTGATAAAAATGTAGATATACAAATGCATTTAGAATATAAATGAAAATGAAATGGTGATATTTTTCTGAAAAAACTGAAGATTTTCATGTAGCATGTTTCATAAAATTGATGATTACATAAGATAATAAATAATGTAAAATTTTATGAAGAAACTCAGATACAGTATTTGGGATATGATAGCATGTAGAATATAATTGAAAATGGATGTAGCGATATTTTAAGATAATACTGAAGATTTACATCTAACTTTTGTGTGATAAAATGGTGGATTATACTGGACAATTCATAATATTGAAGATTTTTTGGAAAAAATTCAGATAAAATTATAGGCATATAAATAGATTTATAATATAATTGATAAATGAAGTGGAAACATCTGTTAAAACTGAAGTTTTTCATATATTTCATATATCAAAAAATGAGGATTATTTAGAATTATTGATAATAAAAACTTTTTTGAAACACATTCTGATAAAATGCTTGGAATACAAATTAATTTAGAACATAAATGAAAACTGAAGTGGAAACTTTTTCTGAAAAAAACTGAAGATTTTCATAAAACATATGTATGATAAAATTGAGCATTATAGTAGATAATTGATACTACTGAAGATTTTTCGGAGAAAATTCATAAAATATTTTAGGGGTATAAATACATTTAGGATATAATTGAAAAATGAAGTGGAACCATTTTCTGATAAAAATGAGGATTTTCATATACATATGCATCATAACATTGACGATTACAAAGGATACTTAATAATATTAAATATTTTTAATAGTTTTAATAAAAATATATAATAAAATAATAAAAATAATAAGAATATTTTAATAAAAAACTCAGATAAAATGATAGGCATACAAATGCATTTAGAATATAAAGGAAAAAGGAAGTAGAGACATTGATCAAACTGAAGATTTTCTTAAAACATGTATGTTAAAATTGATTATTGCATACTGTTATTGATAAAATCAAAGATTTATTTTTAAAAACACTCAGATACAAAATAGGATAATTTATAATTTATAAACTAATTTATAAAGTATTTAAAAAAACGCTCTTATACAAATATTGGCATACAAATGCATTTGGACATAAATGGAAAATGTAGTTGAGGTATTATCTGAAAAAACTGAAGACACATATATATGATTAAATTGAGTATTACATAGTGTTTTTGATAAAATTGAAGATTTATTCAGAAAAACTCTCAAATAAAATTCTAGGCATTCAAATACATTTAGAATATAATTGAAAAAGAAATGTAGGTAATTTTTGAATTTACTCAATATTTTCATCTAACATGTTTGTGAAAATTGAGAAATACAAAGAATAGTTGATAATATTGAGGTTTTTTTGAAAAAAATCTGAGATAAAATAATAGGCATACAAATGCTTTTAGGATATAATTGCTAAATGAAGTGGCAACATTTTCTGATAAAACTGAAGATTTTCATATAACATATGTATCACAAAATTGAGGTTTGCATAGGATAATTTATAAAATATTTTTTGGAAAAATACTCTGATACATATCTAGGCATACAAATGCATTTAGAATATAAATGAAAAGTGAAGTGGAGATATTTTCTGAATAAACTGAAGATTTTCATACAACATATGGACTGGATAAAGGAAGTGATCTTGGCTACTGCTAGTAGTGTGCAGGCTATGGATCTGAATTCAACCCAGAGGTGATACTGCTGTAACAGTGGGTTAGAGGAATGGAAACCAGGGTTTTGAGGAGGCATTGTTTGTGGGCTCTGGACACCACGAGAAGGTAGCAGGAAGGGCATTTCATAGATTCCAACACAAACCTGAGAGCTTCACCTGGCTGGGAAGGCAAGGATGTAGCTGGCTGCATCTGCCTTGTGAAAGCCTGTCAATGGGACAACCAAGCCCCCAAGTTCTAGCCTCATGGTACCTCTTCTCTCTAGCAAGTGTTCAAAATCATGAATGGGGTACAAGATGACTCAATGTCTACACTCCAAGACTTCCCTTTGCCCATGTGAATTATCTTTACATGTTCCTTCCCCCCTCTTTCCCCCACAACATAAGCAATCTCAAATGGGATACACTCTCATCACTGAAGTTAAGTTAAATGGAACTATTGATAAAGTGAATTAAGAGTTTATAGGAACCAGTCAAATTGTGTACCTATCTAGCCAACCCAAAGACATTGTCTCTGGAGTGGAGAGGCATGGGAAGAAAGGACAGGTGCCAGGGCCCTGGGGGAATTATCCTCACTGAAGTAACAAGCCAGAATCCCTTGGTAAACTGCCTATCGGCACTGACCACATCACTCCAAATCACGATTTTTTGGCTGACTGCCCTATAAGAGATATGGCAGAGTACCCAACCCCCGACTCAAGGACAGGAACTGCAGGATGGGTAAATGTATATGTAAGAGAGAACCACAATAGATAACCATTATGAAGGGACCATGGACCCTCAAAGCACTCTTCCTTTTCTTCCCTCAGATTCTTCACTTCTGTGGACAGCTAAACTCCATCTGAAGTAGGGAGGCTCACAACAGGTAGCTCTGGGCACTCAGAGTACTTCATTAGGAAAGGCCAGCTGCTTCCTCCTATTCTCCACATTGTCCTTAACTGAACCCAATCCAGAAGTGGCCGACTTGGGCCTAAGGTTCCTAATCTTCAAAAGCCTATTCCCTGCATCTGTAGGAGGTCATGCAAGATTAGTGGGATGATACGTTGGAAACCAAGGGAGTCCCTAAGATGTCCCCTTCATCAGTGGGGCAGTCCATCCCAAGCCCTATGGAGAAGAGGACAAGGCTTGGAGAGGGCCCACAGATATCTACTGGAGAGTCATGGAACTTCTAGGGTCACAGTTCTCCCTGATGGTACAGGTATTGTTTTCTCTTGTGTTGCAGTTCTTAGATGTCTTTCAGGGCTGCTTTGGAACTTGAAGTTGTGATTAGAGAGAACCATCTTCACTCTACGAAAGAGGCTAGGCACAAGCTCTCCCTGACAGGCAGAGCCTGCTTCCACAGCTAGTCCTGTGCATCAGGCCTTGGCCAATGTCATAGACCTCCAATGTCACAATCCAGTGTCTGTGAGGACCCAGATGCAGATGAAACCCTTCAAAACATGGGATGTCCCAGCAGAATAGCACTGCACTGGCCTAGAGCCAAGTCAGAAATGAGACAAGTGATATCCAGGCCCTCCATCTTCTGTGGTGGGCTAGAATCTTTTAACAAATATTTGAAGATACATGCATCCTTTTTTTTCCCATTTTCTTTTATTCTTTTTCTTTCTTTTCTTTTCACTATCATAGTCACTCTGGTGAACCCAGACAAACAGACAAATCCAACTACAACGCAACAGGATGCAGACGGGGAAGAAAGGGCTGAATCTGTGGAGATGGCTGGCTGCTCCAGCAGGGAGAGGCAGCACCATTTCCATGGGACTAGAGGAAAAACACTTCAATCAAGGGGTATGATCCATAAACTGGGGTGTGGGGACTGATTATGTGCATGGGGATTTAATGGCGTCTGAGCTCTGGGAGGCAAGCAATCACAAGATGGAGTGGAAGCGGAAGATGGAAGAAGTGTGGCCATGTCCTGGGACACTTCACTGTTCATACTGATGCCAGGACACTGGCACCTCACTTGGCTGCCTCCAGACAAACACAAGGAGGAGTCAGGCCTAGGAAGCAACCACTTCAGGTAAAAACAGTAGAGCATCTCAGGGTCATTTTCAGGCCCACACTGGCTCCTGTCCAGGATGGAAAGTGATGGAGCGGGCCAAACAAGGTTATAAGGTTCCTTGTGGGAGGCACACTCGTTGGACTCGTGGAACGTAGGACTAGAGACTAAGGCCCAAATCTGCCTTCCCTGGACTTCCCTAGAGTAAGCAGGTATTGCCTATATCTACCCAGGGGCCAGGGAAGGGTCTGGGGAAGGCTGTACCCTCAGGACAGTGAGACATGATGTACGGATGGCAGTGACTGATTCTTGTGGCAGACATGGGCATGATAGGAGAGGTAGAGGGGATACAGTGGCTGTGTGAGGGATGGGAGGCCTGGGACCCACAGCCCAGAATACCACCCCCATCCCTCACACTGCAAAGTGCCAGAGGACCAGGCTTTCAAACAGACAGTTGTCCCCCAAGAGGCACACGGCCTTTCAAAGAGAACTGGTTATCCCTAAAGTCCCAGGTCTGTATGGTGGCCAAAATCATGGCTGTAGTTCCAAATTTCAGAACTCAGTAAAGCAGGTTTTCCTGTGAGAGTAAAGGGAAGCCCAGGACCTCCCACCCTGAAGGAGGGAGAAGAATGAAGCCAGTGCCCTGGGATACCACAGTCAGCCTTCAGAGAACCAGTCTACAAAGTGCCACATTCTGGCTTACATTCTTCCACAGGCTGCCCTTCCAAAGGGGCACACTGCCCACTATACCCACTGTGATTTATCTAGCTGGCATCTGTTATAGCTAAGACTGCTGCAAGCAGCTGGGGTTACCTGTCCTTCCCAAGCTACTTGGCAAGGAGCCAATGGCCCATTCTCCCAACCTGTCTTCCTCACTTCTCACCTCTGACTCCAAGGCATCCCACATCTCAGCCTTAGTTGTTTCAGTCCTCCCTCACACCCACACAGCATTAACACTGAAGATTTTCATCTAACTTGTGTGTGAGAAAATTGAGGAATACATAGGATAATTGATAATATTGAAGATTTTTCGGAAAAAAACTCAGATAAAATAATAGGCATAAAATACATTTAGGAAATAATTAAAAATGAAGTGGAAACATATTCTGATAAAACTGAAGATTTTCATTTAACATGTTTCATAAAATTTATGATTACATAAGATAATAGATAGTATAAATTTTTTTGGAAGAAACTCAGATACAATGATAGGCATACGAAAGCATGTAGAATATAATTGGAAAAGGAAGTGTCGACATTTCTAGATAATACAGAAAATTTACATCTAACTAGTGTGTGATAAAATTGTGGATTATTACAGGACAGTTTATAATATTGAAGATTTTTTGGAAAACATTCAGATAAAATTAGAGGCATATACAGATTTACAATTCATTGACAAATGAAATGGAAACGTTTTCTTTTAAACTGAAGATTTTCATATAATTTAAGTTTCAAAAAAATTGAGGATTACGTAGAATTATTGATAATACAATTTTTTTTGAAAAACATTCAGATAAAATGCTAGGAATACAAACTCACTTAGAATATAAATGAAAAAGGAAGTGGAAACATTTTCTGAAAAAATCTAAAGATTTTCATAAAACATATGTATGATAAAATTGACAATTATACAGGATAACTGATAATATAGAAGATTTTTTGGAGAAACTTCAAAAATATAATAGGCATATAAATACATTTAGGATATAACTTTAAAATGAAGTGGAAACATTTTCTGATAAAACTGAGGATTTTCATATACATATGTATCATAACATTGAGGATTACATAGGATAATTGATAATATTGAATATTTTTAATAAAAATCTCAGATTAAATGATAGGTATACAAAAGCATTTAGAATATAAGGGAAACGGAAACTGGAGATATTGTCTGATAAAACTGAAAATATTCATAAAACATATGTATGATGAAATTGATGATTACATAGTGTTATTCATAAAATCAAAGATTTATTTATAAAAACACTAAGATATAAAAGAGGATAATTTATAATTTATAAAATAATTTATACAATAATATTTTTAAAAAATGCTCTGTTACAAATCTAGCCATACAAATGCATTTAGAATTTGAATGAAAAATGAAGTGGAGGTATCATCTCAAAAACCAGAAGATTTTCATACATCATATGTATGATAAAATAGAGGATTACATAGCGTTTTTGATAAAATTGAAGATTTATTCAGAAAAACACTCAAAAACAATTCTAGGCATACAAATGCATTTAGAATATAACTGAAAAATCATTTAGTTATTTTTGAATATAATGAAGAATTTCATCTATCCTGTGTGTGAAAATTGAGAATTACATAGAATTATTGATAAGATTTAATTTTTTTAAAAAAAATTCAGATAAAATAATAGGCATACAAATACTTTTAGGATATAACTAATGAATGAAGTGGTAACATTTTCTGATAAAACTGTAGATTTTCATATAACATATGTATCACAAAATTGAGGATTACATAGGATAATTTATAAAATAATTTTTTGGAAAAAACTTCTGATACAAATCTAGGTATACAAATGCATTTAAATATTGATGAAAAATGAAGTGGAGATTTTTCCTGAAGAAATTGCAGATTTTCATACAACATATATATGATAAATTTGAGTTTTACATAGTGTTTTTGATAAAATTGAAGATTTATTCAGAAAAACACTCAGATACAATTCTACACATAGAATGCATTTAGATTACAATTGAAAAATAATTGTAGATTTTTTGAATATATTGCTGATTTTCTTTTTTTATTTCATTCAAAATATTTTTATTTACATTCCAAATGATTTCCCCTTTTCTGGTCCCCCACTCCCCAAAAGTCACATAGCCCCCTTCCCTCCCCATATTCTCCCATCCAACCCTTCCTACTTGCCTGTTCTGGTTTTGCTTTATACTGCTACACTGAGTCTTTCCAAAACCAGGGGCTACTCCTCTGTTCTTCTTGTGCCTCATTTGATGTGTGTATTATGTTTTGGCTATTTCAGTTTTCCAGGCTAATATTCACTTATTAGTGAGTGCATACCATGACTGATCATTTGAGAATGGTTTACCTCACTTAGTATGATATTCTCCAGCTCCATCCGTTTGCCTAAGAATTTCATGAATTCATTGTTTCTAATGGCTGAATAGTACTCCTTTGTGTATATATACCACATTTTTTGCATCCATTTTTCTGTTAAGGGATACCTGGGTTCTTTCCAGCTTCTGGCTATTATAAATATGGCTGCTATGAACATAGTGGAGCATATATCCTTATTACATGCTGGGGAATCCTCTGGGTATATGCCCAGGAGTGGTATAGTAGGATCTTTCGGAAGTTACATGCCCAGTTTTCTGAGGAACCGCCAGCCTGATTTCCAGAGTGGTTGTACCAATTTGCAACCCCACCAGCAGTGGAGGAGTGCTCCTCTTTCTCCACATCCTCGCCAACATCTACTGTCTCCTGAGTTTTTAATCTTAGCCATTCTGAGTGGTGTAAGACGAAATCTCAGGGTTGTTTTGATTTGCCTTTCCCTGATGACTAATGAGGTTAAGCATTTTTTAAGATGCTTCTCTGCCATCCTAAATTCTAAAGGTGAGAATTTTTTGTTTAACTCTGTACCCCGTTTTTAATAGGGTTATTTGGTTTTCTGGGTGTAACTTCTTGAGTTCTTTGTATATATTGGATATTAGCCCTCTATATGATGTAGGGTTGGTGAAGATCTTTTTCCAATTTATTGGTTGCCAATTTGTACTTTTGATGATGTCCTTTGCTTTACATAAACGTTGTAATTTTATGAGGTTCCATTTGTCAATTTTTGATCGTATAGCATATTCTATGGGTGTTCTGTTCAGGAAATTTCCCCCTGTACCGAAGTCCTCAAGGGTCTTCCCCAGTTTCTTTTCTATTAGCTTCAGAGGGTCTGGCCTTATGTGAAGTTACTTGATCTTTTTGAGTTGAGCTTAGTACAAGCAGACAAGGATGGATCGATTCACATTCTTCTGCATCCTGACCTCCAGTTGAACCAGCACAATTTGTTGAAAAGGCTATCTTTTTTCCATTGGATATTTTCAACCCCTTTGTTGAGGATCAAGGGGCCATAGGTGTGTGGGTTCATTTCTGGATCTTCAATCCTGTTCCATTGATCTGCCTGCCTGTCACTGTACCAATACCATGCAGTTTTTAACACTATTGCTCAGTAGTATTGCTTGAGGTTAGGGATACTGAATCCCCCAGAATTTTTTTTGCTGTTGAGAATAGTTTAACTATCCTGGATTTTTTGTTATTCCAGATGAATGTGAGAATTGCTCTTTATAACTCTATGAAGAATTGAGTTGGAATTTTGATGGGTATTGTGTTGAATTTGTATATTGCTTTTGGAAGAATGGGCATTTTAACCATATTAATCCTGCCGAACCATGAGCATGGAAGGTTGTGCCGTATTTTTAGGTCTTCTTCCATTTCCTTCTTCAAAGTCTTGTAGTTCTTGTCATACAGATCTTTCACATGTTTGGTAATAGTCACCCCAAGGTACTTTATAATGTTTTTGGCTATTGTGAAGGGTGTCAGTTCCCTAATTTCTCTCTCAGCCTGCTTATCCTTTAAGTATTGGAAGGCTACTGATTTGCTTGAGTTGTTTTTATAACCAGCCACTTTGCTGAAGTTGTTTATCAGCTGTAAGACTTTTCTAGTTGAGTTTTTTGGGCCACTTAGGTAGAATATCATATCATCTGATAATAATGATATTTTGACTTCTTCCTTTCCAATTTGTATCCCTTTGACCTCCTTATATTGTCTAATTGCACGAGCTAGTACCTCAAGTACAATATTGAAAAGATAAGGAGAAAGGGGGCAGCCATGTCTAGTCCCTGATTTTAGTGGGATTGTTTCAAGTTTCTCTCCATTTAGTTTGATGCTGGCTACTGGTTTGCTGTATATCGACTATTTTTATAAAAAGCTCAGATAAACTGATAGGCATACAATGCATTTAGAATATGAAGGAAAAAGGAAGTTGAGACATTGTCTGATAAAATTGAAGATTTTCATAAAACATATTTATGATTAAATTGAGGATTACATAGTGTCACTGATAAAATCGAAGATTTATTTATAGAAACACTCAGATATAAAATAGAATAATTTATAATTTTTAAAATAATTTATAAAATAATTTTTTTTGAAAAATGCTCTGATACCAATCTAGGCATATAAATGTATTTAGAATATAAATGAGAATTGAAGTGCAGGTATTATCTGAAAAAAAACCAAAGATTTTCATATAACATATGCATGATAAAATTGAGGATTACATAGTGTACTCATAAAATTGAAGATTTATTCAGAAAAACACTCAGAAACAATTCTATGCATACAAATGCATTTAGAATATAATTGAAAAATAAGTATAGAATTTTTGAATATAATGAAGATTTTCATCTATCCTGTGTGTGAAAATTGAGGTTTAAATAGAATAGTTGATAATATTCAAGTTTTTTTTTTTTTTTTTTGAGAAAAATTTCAGATACAATAAAAGGCATACAAATACTTTTAGGATATAATTGAGAAATGAAGTGGTAACATTTTCTGATAAAACTGAAGATTTTCATATAACATATGTATCACAAAATTGAGGATTACATAGGATAATATATAAAATTTTGGCTACAGGATGCCATAGAGTTCTAACAGGCAAAACCAGCTGACCGTCATAGACGGAGGCTAACATAGTGGGGGTCTAAGCCCACCAGGCTTTGGATTACACCCAGGCCCTGGGTTGTCCCATGTGCCTTCTGTGTGCCAGTCCGGCCAGGAGGTTGTTAGCTGGGCAGACTCTCCCGACTCTTTCAGGGAGTGTACACAGGTCTCCCTCCTGGCCACCTGACAGAACCAGTTAAAACTCATAGCCCGAGGAGAACTTTGCTCAGGCTTTGGCCTGCCAGGCTTTTGCCTAGACTCTGTCCTGAGCAGCTAGGCTAGCTTTGTGTGCACAAACCCCGTTGGGAGATTGGCTGCCCAGCAGAATCATCATCACTCAGAAAATGTCCCGCAGCATAAACCATCAGCACTTCCTGAAGGAGCAAACAGGCACCACCTGGTTTACATAGACAATCTGGGGCAAGGCACACTAGGGCTCCAAGGGCACCCAAGAGGAGGACAGCATATCAGCAATCTGTGACAAGGGAAACCCAGCCATCCAGTTTTGCAGAAATAGCCCTAGAGCCTCACAGGAGGCACAGATACCAGAGACAAGTCCAACTAACGCCAGAAAACAAGATGGCAAAGGGCAAATGCAGGAACACTACTAACAGAAATCTAGGCAATATGGCAGCGTCTGAACCAAACTCTCCAACATGAGCAAGTCCTGGTTATGCCTGCACACCAGAAAAACAAGATTTGGATTTAAAATCATGGTCATGATGCTGCTAGAACACATAAAAGACATAAGTGAATCTCTTATAGAAATACAGGAGAACATGAATAAGCTAGAAACCTGTATAATGAAAACACAAAAATCACTTAAAGAAATTCAGGAAAATAAGGATCAAGAGATAGAAGCCAATAAAGAAGAAATGCAAAAAAAAAAATAAATAAATAAATAAATAAAGAAATGCAGGAGACCTTATGTCAACAGGCATAAGTCATGAAAGAGGAAACTCAAAAATCTCTTAAAGATTTAAAGGAAAACAGAAACAAACAAATTAAGGAACTGAGCAAAACCGTCCTGGATCTAAAAACAGAAGTAGAAACAAATGAGAAATCACAAAGTGAGACAACTTTGAAGACAGAAAACCTTGAGAAGAAATCCTGGGCCATATATGCAAATATCAACAAGAGAATACAAGAGATGGAAGAAAGAATCTCAGATGCCGAAGATACCATAGATACCATTGAATCAACAGTCAAAGAAAACACAAAATGCAAAAAGCTTGTATCCCTGAACAACCAGCAAATCCAGGACAAAATGAGAATACCAAACCTAAGGATGATAGGTATAGATGAGAGTGAAGATTTACAACTGAAAGGGCCAGCAAATATCTTCAACAAAATTATGGAAGAAAACTTTCCCAACTTAAAGAGAGACATGCCCGTGAATATACAAGAAGTGCAAAGAACTCCAAACAGACTGGACCTGAGTCTGAGGACAGAAATACCTCCTGTCACATAATAATCAAAACCTCAAATGCACTAAACAAAGAAAGAATATTAAAGGCAGTAAGAGAGAAAGGCCACATAACATATAAAGGAAGACCTATCAGAATCACACCAGACTTCTCACCAAACCATGAAAGCTAGAATATGCTGGGAGATATCATGAAGACTCTAAGAGAACACAAATGTCAGCCAAGATTACTATACCCAGCAAAACGCTCAATCACCATAGATGGAGAAACCAAGATATAGCATAACAAAACCAAATTTACACAATAACTTTTAACAAACCCAACTCTGCAAAGACTAATAGGAGGAAAACTCCAATACAAAAAAGGAAACTACCCCCTGGAAAAAGCAAGATAGTTACCTTCTTTCATCAAACCCAAAAGAAGGTAACCACTCAAATATAAAAATAACATCAAAAATGACAGGAAGTTATAATCACTATTCCTTAATATCTCTTAACTTCAGTGGACTCAATTCCCCAATAAAAAGACATAGTCTAACAGACTGGATAAGGAAACAGGACCCTATATTTTGCTGCATACAGCAGACACACCTCAGTGTCAAAGACAAAATCTACCTTAGAATAAAAGGCTGGAAGACAATTTTACAAGCCAATGGTCTCAGGAAACGAGCCGGAGTAGCCATTCTAAGATCAGATAAAGTTGACTTCCAACTTAAGTCATCAAAAGAGAAAGAGAGGGACACTTCTTACTGGTCAAAGGAAAAAATCCACCAAGAAGAACTTTTAATTCTGAACATCTATGTGCCAAATGCAAGGGCACCCTCATTGATAAAAGTAACTTTACTAAAACTAGAAGCACATCTTGCATCTACACAATAATTGTGTGTGACTTCAACACTCCACTCTCCTCAATGGACCGATCAGGAAAACAGAAACTGAACAGGGACAGAATAAAACTAATTGAAGCTTTGGACCAATTAGATTTGACTGATATTTATAGAACATTTCACCCTAAAGCAAAAGAATATACCTTTTTCTCAGCACCTCATGGTTCCTTTTCCAAAACTGACCATATAATTGGTCACAAGAGAGACATCAACAAATATAAGAAGATCAATATAATCCCATGGCTCCTATCAGAACACTATGGAGTAAGAGTGGTTTTCAATAACAATAAAAACAACAGAAAGGCCACATACACATGGAGGCTGAACAACACTCTACTCAATGACACCTTGGCCGAAGAAGAAATGAGGAAAGCAATCAGAGACTTTCTAGAATTTAATGAAAATAAAGGCACAACATACCCAAATCTTTGGGACACAATGAAAGTACTAAGAGGAAAACTCATAGCCCTGAGTGCCTCCCAAAAGAAAATTGAGAGAGCATACACTAGCAACTTAAGGACACACCTGAAAGCCCTAGAACAAAAAAAAAAAAGCCAATTCACCCAGGAGGAATAGAAGAAAGGAAATCATCAAACTCAGGGCTGAAATCAATCAAGTGGAAACAAAGAGAACCATACAAAGAATCAATGAAGACAAGAGCTGTTTTTTTGAAAAAATCAACAAGATAGATAAACCCTTAGCCAGACTGACCAAAGGGCACAAAGAAAGTATCCAAATTAACAAAATTAGAAATGAAAAAGGGGATATAACAACAGAAATTGAGGAAATTCAAAAAATCATCAGATGCTACTACAAAAGCCAATACTCAACACAACTCGAGAATCTGGAGGAAATGGACAATTTTCTAGACAGATACCAAATACCGAAATTAAATCAGGACCAAATGGATCATCTAAACAGTTCCATAAACCCAAAAGAAATAGAAGGCGTCATAGAAAGACTTCCAACCCAAAAAGCACAGGACCAGATAGTTTCAGTGCAGAATTCTATCAGACCTTCAAAGAAGACCAAACACCAATACACATCAAACTATTCCACAAAATAGAAACAGAAGGAATACTACCCAATTCCTTCTATGAAGCCACAATTACACTGATATCAAAACCACACAAAGATCCAACAAAGAAAGAGAACTTCAGACCAAATACTCGTATGAACATCGATGCAAAAATACTCAATAAAATTCTTGACAGCCAAATTCAAGAACAAATAAAAACAATCATCCACCATGATCATGTAGGCTTTATCTCAGGGATGCAGGGTTGGTTCAATATATGGAAATCCATCAATGCAATCTATTACATAAACAAACTCAAAGAAAAAAAACACATGGTTATTTCATTGGATGCTGAAAAAGCATTTGACAAAATTCAGCATCCTTTCATGCTTAAAGTCTTGGAAAGAATAGGAGTTCAAGGCCCATACCTAAACATAGTAAAAGCAATATACAGCAATCCGATAGCCAGCATCAAACTAAATGGAGAGAAACTTGAAGCAGTCCCACTAAAATCACGGACTAGACAGGGTTGCCCCCTTTCTCCTTATCTTTTCAATATTGTATTTGCTGTACTAGCTTGCACAATTAGACAACATAAGGAGGTCAAAGGGATACAAATTGGAAAGGAAGAATTCAAGCTATCATAATTGGCAGATGATATGATAGTCTAAGTGACCCAAAACACTCCACTAGAGAACTCCTATAGATGATAAAGAACTTCAGCAAAGTGGCAGGTTATAAAAGCAACTCAAGCAAATCAATAGCCTTCCTATACTCAAAGGATAAGCAGTCTGAGAAAGAAATTAGGGAAATGACACCCTTCACAATAGCCACAAACAGTATACAGTACCTTGGGGTGACTCTTACCAAACATGTGAAAGATCTGTATGACAAGAACTTTAAGACTCTGAAGAAGGAAATGGAAGAAGATCTCAAAAAATAGAAAAACCTCCCATGCTCATTGATCGGCAGGATTAATATAGTTAAAATTGTCATTTTGCCTAAAGCAATATACAGATTCAACGCAATACCCATCAATATCCCAACTCAATTCTTCATAGAGTTAGAAAGAGTAACTCTCAAATTCATCTGAAATAACAAAAATCCCAGGATAGCTAAAACTATTCTCAACAACAAAAGCAATTCTGGGGGAATGAGTATTCCTGACCTCAAGCAATACTACGAGCAATAGTGTTAAAAACTGCATTGTATTAGTACAGTGACAGGCAGGAGGATCAATGGAACAGAATTGAATATCCAGAAATTAACCGACATACCTGTGGCCACTTGATCCTTGACAAAGGGGCTGAAAACATCCAATGGAAAAAAGATAGCCTTTTCAACAAATGGTGCTGGTTCAACTGGTGGTCAGCATGCAGAAGAATGTGATTTGATCCATCCTTATCTCCTTTCACTAAGCTCAACTGCAAATGGATCAAGGACCTACACATAAAGCCAGACACTCTAAAGCTAATAGAAAAGAAACTGGGAAAGACCCTTAAGGACATCGGTACAGGGGGAAATTTTCTGAACAGGTCACCAGTAGCATATGCTCTAAGATCAAGAATTGACAAATAGAACCTCATAAAATTACGAAGTTTCTGTAAGGCAAATGGCACCATCAACAGGACAAATCGTCAACCAACAAATTGGGAAAAGATCTTCACCAACCCTACATCATATAGAGGGCTAATATCCAATATATACAAATAACTCAAGAAGTTAGACTCTAGAAATCCAAATAACCCTATTAAAAATGGGGTACAGAGTTAAACAAAGAATTTTCACTTGAAGAACTTCAGATGGCGGAGAAGCATCTTAAAAAATGCTCAATTTCATTAGTCATTAGGGAAATGCAAATCAAAAAAAAAAAAAATCCCTGAGATTTCACCTTACACCAGTCAGAATGACTAAGATTAAAAATTCAGGAGACAGCAGGTGTTCTCAAGGATGTGGAGAAAGAGGAACACTCCTCCACTGCTGGTGCGGTTGCAAATCGGTACAACCACTCTGAAAATCAGTTTGGCGGTTCCTCAGAAAACTGGGCACGTCAGTTCTGAAAGATCCTGCTATACCACTCCTGGGCATATACCCAGAGGATTCCCCAGCATGTAATAAGGATACATGCTCCACTATGTTTATAGCAGCCCTGTTTATAGTAGCCAGAAGCTGGAAAGAACCCAGGTATCCCTCAACAGAGGAATGGATGCAAAAAATGTGGTATATATAAACAATAGAGTACAATTCAGCCATTGGAAACAATGAATTCATGAAATTCTTAGGCCATTGGATGGAGCTGGAGAACATCATACTAAGTGAGGTAACCCAGACTCAAACGGTCAATCATGGTATGCACTCACGAATAAATAGATATTAACCTAGAAAACTGGAATATTTAAAACATAATCAACACAACAAATGAGGTACAAGAAGAACGGAGGAGTGGCCCCTTGTTCTGGAAAGACTCATTGTAACAGTATAGGGCAAAACCAGAATAGGGAAGTGGGAAGGGGTGGGTGGGAGAATAGGGGGAGCGAAGGGGGTTTATGGGACTTTGGGGAAATGGGGCCAAAAGGGGGAAATCATTTGAAATGAAAATAAAAAAAAATATTGAAGAAAAAAAATCTCCCAAGAAAGCACTGTTCCTCACATATACTCTGACCAGCAGTATCAGAGGAGGCCACTGTAGAAGTCAGGGGTATAGGGATTGGATTATCAGAATGGAATCACAGCATTTCCTGCATTCCAGACCCATGCAGGACATACAGGTGGCAGAGAGTGTAGGTTCCCCCACTGTTTTTCCACTCAGAAGCATTTGGAGCCTGCAAGTGACAGAGGCATCTGAGACCTTCTAACTCAGCATAGTTGTGCCAGCAGTTCAATCCATACATGTTCTCCTGCTTTCTAACATACTCTTATTTAATGTCCAAAAAAGAATATAAATGAAAAATTAAGTGGAGATATTTTCTGAAGAAACTGAACATTTTCATACAACATATGTATGATAAAATTAAGGATTACAGAGTATTTTTTAAAAAATTGAAGATTTATTCAGATATACACTCAGATAAAATGCAAGGCATATAAATGCATTAAGAATATAATTGAAAATAAGTGTAGATTTTTGAATATAATGAAGATTTTCATCTAACCTGTGTGTGATTAAATTGAGGATTATATAGGATAATTGATAATATTGAAGATTTTTTGGAAAAAAAATCAGATAAAATAATAGGCATATAAATACTTTTAGAATATAATTTATAAATGAAGTGGAAACATTTTCTGATAAAACTGAACATTTGTTTATTACATATGTATCACAAAGTTTAGGAATGCATAGGATAATTTATAAAATAATTTTTTTAGAAAAACACTCTGATACACATCTAGGCATACAAACGCTTTTAGAATATAAATGAAAAATGAAGTGGAGATATTTTCTGAAGAAACTGAATATTTTCATACAAAATATGTATGATAAAATTAAGGATTACATTGTGTTTTTTATAAAATTGAAGATTTATTCAGAAAAACACTCAGATACAAATCTAGGCATACAAATACATTTAGAATATAATTGAAAAAGAAGTGTAGATATTTTTTAATATAATGACGATTTTCATCTAACCTGTTTGTGAAAATTGAGGATTACATAGAATAATTGATAATATCGAAGATTTTTTGGAAAAAACTCAGATAAAATAAGAGGCATACAAATACTTTGAAGATATAATTGAAAAATGAAGTGGTAAAGTTTTCTGATAAAACTGAAGATTTTCATATAACATATGTATCATAAAATTTAGAATTACATAGGATAATTGATAATATAAATATTTTTTGGAAAAAACTCAGATACAATTATAGGCATACTAATGCATTTAGAATTTAAATGAAAAAGAAAGTGGAGACATTTTCTGATAAAAATGAATGTTTACATACATCATATGTAAATTTGAGGATTATATACACTTATTGATAAAGCTGAGATATTTTTGGAGAAACTCATATACAATGCTAGGCATACAAATGCATTTTGAATATAATTGAAATAAGAAGTGTAGACATTTTCTGATAAAACTGAAGATTTTCATCTAACCTGTGTGTAATAAAATTGAGGATTACATAGGATAATTGATAATATTGAAGAATTTTAGGAAAAAATATCAGATAAAATAATAGGCTTATATATACATTTTGTATACATTTGGAAAATGAAGTGGAAATATTTTCTGATAAAACTGAAGATATTCATATAATATATGTCACACAAAATTTAGGATTACAAATGTTAATTGATAATATAAAGTTGTTTAGAAACATTGCAGATTCAATGACAGGCATACAGATGCATTTAGAATATTACTGAAATAGGAAGTGTTGTCTTTTTCTGAAAATACTGAGGAATTTCATCTAATATGTGTGTGATGAAATTGAGGATTACATAAGATCATTGATAATAAGGAAGATGTTTTGGAAAAATCTCAGAAAAAAATAGGCTTATAAATACATAGAGTATATAATTGACAAATGAACTAGAGATATTTTTTAATAAAACTGAAGATTTTCATATAACATATGAATCATAAAACTGAGGAATACATAGGATAATTGATAATGTAAATATTCTTATGAAAAAACTCAGATAAAAGGATAGGAATACAAATGCATTTAGAATACAAAGAAAAAGGATGAGGAGACATTTTCTGATAAAACTGAAGATATTCATAAGATTTATGTATGATGAAACTGAGGATTACATAGTTATTGATAAAATTGAAGATTTATTTGGATAAATGCTCAGATAAAATGCTAGGCATAAAAATGCCTATAGAATATAATTAAAAAAGTAAGTGTAGACATTTTGTGATAATACTAAAGTTTTTCATTTATGCTGAATGTGAGAAAATTGAAGACTACAAAGGGTAATTGATAATATTGAAGATTTTTTGGAAAAACTCTCATAAAATAATAGGCATCTAAATACACTTAGGAGATAATTAAAAATGAAGTGGAAACGTTTTCTGAAAAAAACTGAAGATTGTCATATAACATATTTCATGAAATTGATAATTACATAAGATCATAATTAAGAAGGAAGTGGCAAAATTTTTAGATAATACTGAAGATTTACATATAACTTGTGTGTGATAAAATTGTGGATTATATAAGAAAGTTGATAATATTGAAGATTTTTTGGAAAAAAACTCAGATAAAATAATACGCATATGAATACATTTATAATATAATTGATAAATAAAGTGGAAATATTTTCTGATAAAGCTCAAGATTTTCATATAACTTATGAATCACAAAATTGAGGATTACGTAGGATTATTTATAATATAAAAATTATTTGGAAAAGCACTCAGATATAATGCTAGGCATACAAATGCATTAAGAATATAAATGAAAACAGAAGTGGAGCCATTTTATGAAAAAACTGAAGATTTTCATAAAACATATGTATGATAAAATCAGGATTATACAGGGTAACTTACAATATTGAAGATTTTTTGGAAAATCTTCAGAAAGTATAATAGGCATATAATTACAAATAGGATATAATAGAAAAATGAAGTAGAAACATTTTCTGATAAAACTGAGCATTTTCATATACATATGTATCATAGCACTGAGGTTTACACAGGATAATTGGTAATATTTAATATTTTAATAAAAAACGCAGATAAAATTATAGGCATATAAATGCATTTAGAATATAAAGGGAAAAGGAAGTGGAGACATTGTCTGAAAAAACTGAAAATTTTCATAAAACATCTCTAATGAAATTTATGATTGCATAATGTTATTGATAAAACCGAAGATTTGTTTATAAAAAACACTCAGATATAAAATAGGATAATTTATAATTTATAATATAATTTAAAAAATAATTTTTTTGAAAAATGCTCTGATACAAATCTAGGCATATAAATGCATTTAGAATATAAATGAAAATTGAAGTGCAAGTACTATGTGAAAAAACTGTTTATTTCTTTCAACATATTCATGAAAAAATTGAGGATTACATAGTGTTTTTGATAAAATTAAAGATTTATTCAGAAAAAAGCTCAGATACAATTCTAGGCATACAAAAGCATTTAGAATATAACTGAAAAATAAGAAAAGATATTTTTGAATATAATGAACATTTTCATCTATCCTGTGTGTGAAAATTGAGGATTACATAGAATAGTTCATAATATTGAATTTTTATTTGAAAAAAAAACTCAGATAACATTACATAGGGTAAGTGATAATATAAATATTTTTTGGAAAAAGACTCATATACAATGCTAGGCATAGAAATGCATTTAGAACATAATTGAAAAAGTAAGTGTAGACATTTTGTGATAATACTGAAGATTTTCATCTAACCTGAGAGTGAAAAAATTGAAGACTACGTAGGATAATTGATAATATTGAAGATTTTTTGGAAAAAATGTCAGATATAATTTAAAAATAAAGTCAGGTATAAATACATTTAGGAGATAATTACAAATGAAGTGGAAACATTCTGATAAAATTGAAGGTTGGCATATAACATGTTTCATAAAATTGATGATAGGTAATAGGTAATAAGATAATAGGTAATGTAGGATTTTTGGAAGAAACTCAGATACAATGATGGGCATATGAATGCATGTACAATATAATTGAAAAAGGAAGTGGCAACACTTTAAGATAATACTGAAGATTTTCATCTAACTTGTGTGTGATAAAATTGTGGATTATGTAGGACAGTTCATAATATTGTATATTTTTTGGAAAAAATTCAGATAAAATAATAGGCATATAAATATATTTACAATATTATTTTCATATAGCTTATGTATCATAAAATTTAGGAATACATAGGATTATTGATAATATAAAATTATTGGGAAAAACACTCAGATATCATGCTAGGCATAAAAATGCATTAAGAATATGAATGAAAATGGTAGTGGAGACATTTTCTGAAAAAAGTGAAAATTTTCATAAAACACATGTATGATAAAATTGAGGATTATACATGATAACTGATAATATTGAAGATTTTTAGGGAAAAAATTCAGAAAATATAATAGCCATATGAATACATTTAGGATATAATTTACAAATGAAGTGGAAACATTTTCTGATAAAACTGAGGATTTTCATATACATATGCATCATAGCATTGAGGATTACATAGGATAATTGATAATATTGAATATTTTTATTAAAAAACTCATAAAATTATAGGCATAAAAAATAAAGGAAAATGATGTGGAGATATTGTCTGATAAAAACTGAAGATTTTCATAAAACATGTGTATGTTTAAAGTGAAGATTACATAGTGTTATTGATAAAACTGAAGACTTATTTATAAAAACACTCAGATATAAAACAAGATAAATTTTAATTTATAAAATAATTTATAAAATACAATTATTTTTTGAAAAACGTTCTGATACAATTCTTGGGATACAAATGCATTTAGAATATAAATGAAAAATGAAGTGGAGATAATTCCTGAGAAACACAAATATTTTCATACATCATATGCATGATAAAATTGAGGATAACATAGTTTTTTTTAATAAAATGGAAGATTTATTCAGAAAAGCACTCAGATACAATTCTAGGCATACAAATGCATTTAGAATAAAATTGAAAAAGAAGTGTAGATATTTTTGAGTATAATGAAGCTTTTCATCTAACATGTTTGTGAAAATTGAGGATTACATAGATTAAATACTAATAATGAAAGTATTTGGGAAACAAGTTCAGATAAAATTATATGTATACAAATACTTTAGGATATAATTGAAAAAGAAGTGGTAACATTTTCGGATAAAACCAAAGATTTTTATATGAAAAATGTATCATAAAATTGAGGATTACATAGGATAATTGATAATATAAATATTTTTGAAAAACACTCAGATAAAATGCTAGGCATAGAAATGCATTTAGAATATAATTGAAAAAGTAATTGTAGACATTTTGTGATAATACTGAAGATTTTCATCTAACCTGAGTGTGAGAAAATTGAAGACTACATAGGATAATTGACAATATTGAAGAGTTATTGGAAGAAAACTCATATAAAATAATAGGCATATAAATAATTTTAGGAGATAATTAAAATGAAGTGGAAATATTTTCTGATAAAGCTGAAGGTTGTCATATAAGAGGTTTCATAAAATTTATAATTACATAAAATAATAAGTAATATAAAATTTTTGGAAGGAACCCAGATACAATGATAGACATACGAGTGCATGTAGAATATAATTGAGAAATGAAGGGGCGATATTTTTAGATAATACTGAAGATTTACATCTAAATTGTATGAGAAAATTGTGGATTATATAGGACAGTTCATAATATTGAAGATATTTTGGCAAAAATGCTGCTAAAATAATAGACATATAAATATATTTCTGATATAATTGATAAATGCAGTGGAAACATTTTCTGATAAAACTGAAGATTTTCATATTACTTATGTATCATAAAATTGAAGATTATATAGGATTATTGAGAATATACAAATTATTTGAAAAAACACTCAGATATAATTCTTAGATATAATTGAAAAATGAAGTGGAAACATTTTCTGATAAAACTGAGGATTTTTATATACATACATATCATAACATTGAAAAATACATAGGATAATTGATAATATTGAATATTTTTAATAAAAATCTCAGATAATATGATAGACAGAAAAATGCATTTAGAATATAAAGGAGAAAGGCATTGGAGACATTTTTTGATACAACTGAAGGTTTTTATAAAATATAAGTATGAAGAAATTGAGGATTAAATAGTGTTATTGATAAAATCCAAGATTTTTTATAAAAACTCTGATATAAAATAGGAAATGCTATCCACTACATAAACAAACACAAAGAAAAAAACCACATGATCATTTCATTAGCTGCTGAAAATCATTTGACAATATTCAGCATCCTTTCATGCTAAAAGTCTTGGAAAGGACAGGAATTCAGGGCCCTTATCTAAACATAGTAAAAGCAATATACAGCAAACGGGTAGCCAACATCAAACTAAATGGAGAGAAATTTGAAGCAATCGCACTAAAATCAGGGACTAGACAAGGCTGCACCCTCTCTCCATATCTTTTCAATATAGTTACTTAAAGTCTTAGGTAGAGCAATTAGACAACATAAGAAGGTCAAAGGAATACAAATCTGAAAGGAAGAAGTCAACCTATCACTATTTGCAGATGATAAGATAGTATACATAAGTGACCCTAAAAACTCTACTAGAGAATTCCTACAGCTTATAAACAACTTCAGCAAAGTGGCTGGCTACAAAATCAATGCAAGCAAATCAGTAGCCTTTATATATTCAAAGGATAAGCAGACTGAGAAAGAAATTAGGGAAATGACACCCTTCACAATATAAACAAACCGCATAAAGTATCTTGGGGTTACTCTAACCAAACAAGTGAAAGACCTATATGACAAGAACTTCAGATCTCTGAAGAAGGAAATCGAAGAAGATCTCAGAAAATGGAAAAAACTTCCATGCTCGTGGATTGGCAGGATTAATATAGTTAAAATGGCCATCTTGCCAAAGGCAATCTACAGATTCAATGCTATCCCCATAAAAATCCCAACCCAGTTCGTCATAGAGCTAGAAAGAGCAATGCTCAAATTCATATGGAACAACAAATACCCAGGATATCTAAAACTATTCTCAACAGTAAAAGAACTTCAGGGGGATTCAGTATCCCAAACTTTAAACTTTACTACAGAGCAATAGTGATAAAAACTGCATGGTATTGGTACAATGTCAGGCAAGCGGATCAAAGGAATAGGATTGAATACCCAAAAATGAACCAGCACACCTATGGTCACTTGATCTTCGATAAAGGAGCTGAAAGCATACAGTGGAAAAAAGATAGCCTTTTCAACAAATGGTTCTGGTTCAATTGGAGATCAAAATGCAGAAGAATGCAAATCGAACAATTCTTATCACCTTGTACTAAGCTCAACTCCAAATGGATCAAGGACCTACACATACAACTGACTAGTAGAAAAGAAACTGGGGAAAACCCTTGAGGACATGGGCACAGGGGAAAATTTCCTGAATAGAACACCAATAGCTTATGCTCTAAGATCAAGAATTGACAAATGGGACTTCATAAAACTACAAAGTCTCTGAAAGGCAAAGGACACTGTCGAAAGGACAAAACATCAACCAACAGATTGGGAAAGGATCTTCACGAACCCTAAATCCGACAGAGGGCTAATATCTACTATATACAAAGAACTTAAGAAGGTAGAACCCAGAGAACCAAATAACCCCATTAAAAAGTGGGGTAAAGAGCTAAACAAAGAATTTTCACATGAAGAACTTCGGAGGGCTGAGAAACACCTTAAGAAATGTTCAACATCATTAATCATTAGGGAAATGCAAATCAAAACAACCCCGAGATTTCACACAAGTCACAATGGCTGAGTTCAAAAACTCAGAAGACAGCAGGTGTTGGCAAGGATGTGGAGAAACAGGAACACTCCTCCACTGCTGGTGGGATTGCAAGATGGTGCAACCACGTTGGAAATCAGTCTGGCAGTTCCTCAGAATACTGGGCACGGCACTTCCTGAAGACCCTGCTTTACCACTCTTGGGCATATACCCAGAGGATTCTGCAGCATGCAATAAGGACACATGCACCACTATGTTCATTGCAGCCCTATTTGAAGTAGCCAGAAGCTGGAAAGAACCCAGGTGTCCTTCAACGGAGGAATGGATGCAAAAAATGTGGTATTTTTTTGCACAATGGAATACTATCCAGCCATTAGAAACAGTGAATTCATGAAATTCTTAGACAAATGGATGGAGCTGGAGAACATCATACTAAGTGATGTAACACAGTCTCAAAAGATCAATCATGATATGCACTCACTGATAAGTGGATATTAGCCTAGAAACTTTGAATAGCGAAGACATAATCCACATATTAAATGAGGTCCAAAAAGAATGGAGGAGTGGCCACTGGTTCTGGAAAGACTCAGGGCAACAGTGTAGGGGAATTCAAGAACAGGGAAGTGGGAAGGGGTAGATGGAGGAACAGAGGGAGGGAGGAGGGCTTATGGGACTTGCGGGGAGTGGGGACCCAGATAAGGGAAAATCATTTGAAATGTAAATAAAAAATATATCAATAAAGAAAAAAAGTAAAAAAAAAAGAAAAAAAATATAAAATATTTTTTTTTTGAAAAACACTCTGATAAAAACCTAGGCATACAAATGCATTTGAATATAAATGAAAAATGAAGTGGAGAAATTTTCTGAAGAAACTGAAGATTTTCATACAAAATATGTATGATAAAATTAAGGAATACTTGTGTTTTGATAAAATTAAAGATTTATTCAGAAAACACTCAGATACAATTCTAGGCATACAAATGCATTTAGAATATAATTTAAAAAAGAAGTGTAGATATTTTTAAATATACCGAAGATTTTCATCTAACCTATTTGTGAAAACTGAGGATTACATAGAATAATTGATAATATTGAAATTTTTTGTATAAATCTCAGATAAATGATAGGCATACAAGTACTTTGAGTATATAATTGAAAAAATGAAGTGGTAACATTTTCTGATAAAACTGAAGATTTTCATATAACATATGTAACATAAAATTGAGGATTATATAAGATTATTGATAATATAAAAGCTTTTTTGGAAAAACATTCAGATAAAATGCTAGGAATACAAATTCATTTAGAATATAAAAGAAAACCGATGTGGACAAAATTTTCTGAAAAATACTGAATATTTTTATGAAACATATGTATGATAAAATTGAGGATTATACAGGATAACTGATAATATTGAATTTTTTTGGAAAAAATATGGAATATAAATTCATTTAGGATATAATTGAAAAATGAAATGGAAACATTTTCTGATAAAACTGAGGAATTTCATATACATTTGTATCATAACATTGAGGATTACATAGGATAATTGATAATATTGAATATTTTTAATAAAAAACTCAGATAAAAAGATAATCATACAGATCCATTTAGAATATCAGGGAAAAGGAAGTGGATACATTGTCTGATAAAACTGAAAATTTTCATAAAACATATGTATGATGAAATTGAGGATTACATAGCATTATTGATTAAATCGAAGATTTATTTATAAAATCACTCAGATATAAAATAGGATAATTTATAATTTATAAAATAATTTATAAAACAAATTTATTTGAAAAGCGCTGTGATACAAATGCATTTAGAATATAAATGAAAAATGAAGTGGAGGTATTATCTGAAAAACTGAAAATTTTCATGCAACATATGTATGATAAAATTGAAGATTACATAGTGTTTTTGATAAAATTGAAGATTAATTCAGAAAAACACAGAAACAATTCTAGGCATATATATGCATTTAAAATATAATTGAAAAATAAGTTTAGATATTTTTTAATATAATTAAGATTTTCATCTATCTTGTGTGTGAAAATTGACGATTACATAGGTTAATTAAAAATATTGAAGTATTTTTAAAAAACTCAGATAAAACAATAAGTATACAAATACTTTTTTGATATAATTGAAAAATGAAGTGGTAACATTTTCTGATAAAACTGAAGATTTTCATATAATTGATGATTTCATTTGATAATTTTTAAAATAAATTATTTTTGATAAAACACTGATACAAATCTAGGCATACAAATGCTTTTTGAATATAAATGAGAAATTAAGTAGAGATATTTTCTGAAGAAACTGCAGATTTTCATACAACATATGTATGATAAATTAGAGGATTACATAGTGTTTTTGATAAAATTGAATATTTATCCAGAAAAGTACTTAGAGTTATAAGTGAGAAATAAGTATAGATATTTTTTAATATAATGAAGACTTTCATCTTTCCTCCATGTGAAAATTGAGAATTACATAGAATTATTGATAATATAGAAGGTTTTTTGAAAAAAATCAGATAAAAGAATAGGCATACAAATACTTTTAGAATATAATTGATAAATGAAGTGTTAATATTTTCTGATAATACTGAAGATTTTCATATAATATCTGTATCACTAAATTGAAGATTACATAGGATAATTTATAAAATAAATTTTATTTGGAAAAACACTGTGATACAAATCTAGGCATACAAATGCATTTAGAATATCAATGAAAAATGAAGTAGAGATATTTCCTGAAGAAAACTGAAGATTTGCATAAAACATATGTATGATAAAATTGAGGATTACATAGTGTTTTTGATAAAATTGAAGATTTATTCAGAGAAAAACTCAGATGAAATTCTAGGCATGAAAATGCATTTAAAATACAATTGAAAAATAAATATAGGTATTTTTGACTATACTAAAGATTTTCATCTAACCTCTGGATGAGGAAATTGAGAATTGTATAGGATAATTCATAATATTGAACATTTTTTGGAAAAAACTCACATAAAACAATAGGCATATAAATATATTTAGAAGATAATTAAAAATGAAATGGAAATATGTTCTGATAAATCTGAAGATTTTCATAAAACATGTTTCATAAAATTGATGATTACATAAGATAAAAGATAATATAAATGTTTTAGGAAGAAACTCAGATTCAATGATAAGCATACGAAAGCATGTAGAATATAACTGAAAAAGGAAGTGGCAATATTTTTAGATAATACTATAGATTTACATTTAACTTGTGTGTGAAAACATTGTGGATTATATTGGACACTTCATAATATTGAAAATTTTTTGGAAAAAATTCACATAAAATTATAGGCATATAAATAAATTTACAATATAATTGATAAATGAAATGGAAACATTTTCTGATAAAACTGAAGATTTTCATATAATTTATGTATCAAAAAATTGATTATTACGTAGAATTATTGACAATATAAAAAATGTTTGGTAAAACATTTAGATAAAATGCTATGAATAAAAATCCATTTAGAATATAAATGAAAACGAAAGTGGAGAAATTTTCATAAAAAAACTGAATATTTTCATAAAACATATGTATGATAAAATTGAAGATTATACAGGATACCTGATAATATTGGTGATATTTTGGAAAAAAATTAGAAAATATAATAGGCATATAAATACATTTAGGATATAATTGAAAAATGAAGTGGAAACATTTTCTGATAAAACTGAAGATTTTCATATACAGATGTATCATAACATTGAGCATTACATAGGATAATTGATAATAATGAATATTTTTAATGAAAAACTCAGATAAAATGATAGGCATACAAATGCATTTAGAATATAAAGGAAAAAGAATGTGAACATACACTCTGATAAAACTGAAGATTTTCATAAAACATATGTATGATGAAATTTAGGATTACATAATGTTATTCATAAAATCGAAGATTTATTTTTAAAAAATTACTCAGAAATATAATAAAATAACTTGTAATTTAAAAAATAATTTAAAATAATTTTTTATAAAAAATGCTCTGATGCAAATCTGGGCATAAAAATGTATTTAGAATATAAATGAAAATTGAAGTAAAAGTATTATCTGAAAAAACTGAAGATTTTCATACAACATTTATAAGATAAAATTTAGGATTACATAGTGTTTTTGATAAAATTGAAGATTTATTTAGAAAAACACTCAGAAACATTTCTAGGCATTCAAATGCATTTAGAATATAATTGAAAAATAAGTTTAGATATTTTTTCATATAATGAAGAATTTCATCTATTCTGTGTATGAAAATTTCTATACAAAAATGCAATTAGAATATAATTTAAAAATAAGTTTAGATTTATTAGACTATAATGAAGATTTTCTTCTATCTTGTGTGTGAAAATTGAGGATTACATAGAATAATTGATAATGAAGGTTTTTTTTGAAAAAAACTAAGATAAAATAATACACATACAAATACTTTTAGGATATAATTGATAAATGAAATGGTAACATTTTCTGATAAAACTGAGAATTTTCATATAACATATGTATCACAAACTTGAGGATTACATTGGATAATTTATAAAATATTTTTTTGGAAAAACATTCTGATACAAATCTAGGCATACATATTCATTTAGAATATAAATGAAAATGAAGTGCAGAAACTGAAGATTTTCATACAACATATGTATGATAAAATTGAGGATTACTTAGGATAATTGATAATATTGAAGAGTTTTTGGGAAAAACTCAGATAAAATAATAGGCATATAAATATATTTAGGAGATAATTAAAAATGAAGTGGAATTATCTTATGATAAAACTAAATATTTTCATATAACATGTTTCATAAAATTGATGATTACATAAGATAATAGGTAATATAAAATTTTTGGTAGAAACTCAGATACAATGATAGGCATTCCAAAGAATGTAAAATATAATTGAAAAAGGAAGTGGCGACATTTTTAGATAATACTGAAGATTTACATTTAACTTTTGTGTAATAAAATTGTGAATTATATTAGACAGTTCATAATATTGAATATTTTTTGGAAAAATTTCAGATAAAATTATAGGCATAAAAATAGATTTACGATACAACTTATAAATGAAGTGGAAACATTTTCTGTTAAAACTGAAGATTTTCATATAATTTATGTATCAAAAATGAAGATTACATAGAATTATTGAGAAAATAAAATTTTTTTGGAAAAACATTCAAATAAAATGCTTGGTATACATTCTCATTTATAATATAAATAAAAATGGAAGTGGGGATATTTTCTAAAAAAACTGAACACGTTGATAAAACATATGTATGATAAAATTGTCAATTTTACAGGATAATTGATAATATTGAAAATTTTTTGGAAAAATTATAGGTATATAAATACATTTTGGATAAAATTGAAAAATGAAGTGGACAGTTTTTCTGATAAAACTGAGGATTTTCATATACATATGTATAATTACATTGAGGATCAATAGGATAATTGATAGTATTGAATATTTTTAATTAAAAACTCAGATAAAATAGTAGGTATACAAATGTCTTTAGAATATGAAGGAAAAAGGAAGTGGAGATATTGTCGGATAAAACTGAAGATTTTCATAACATATATGTATGATGAAATTGAGGATTACATAGTGTTATTGATCAAATCAAAGATTTATTTATAAAACACTTTAAGTTTGTACTTAAATATCAAATTGGATAATTTATAATTTATAAAATATTTTTTTGAAAAGTGCTCTGATACAAATCTAGACATACAAATGCAATTATAATAGAAATGAAAAATGAAGTGGAGGTATTATCCGAAAAAACTGAAGATTTACATAAAACATATGTATGATAAAACTGAAAATTACATCAAGTTTTTGATAAAATTGAAGTTTTATTCAGAAAAACATTCAGATACAATTCTAGGCATACAAATGGGTTTAAAATATAATTGAAAAATAAGTTTAGATATTTTTAATATAATGAAGATTTTCATCTATCCCGTGTGTAAAAATTGAGGATTACGTAGAATAATTGATAATATTGAAGATTTCTTGGAAAAAAACTCAGGTAACATAATAGGCATATATAAACATTTAGGGGATGATTAAAATTGAAGTGGAAACATTTTCTGATAAGACTGAAGGTTTTCATATAACATCTTTCATTAAACTGATGATTACATAAGATAATAGATAATATAAATTTTTTGAAAGAAACTGAGATGCAATGATAGGCATATGAAAGCATGTAGAAGATAATTGAAAAAGGAAGAGGTGACATTTTTAGGTAATACTGAAGATTTACATCTAACTTGTGTGTGATAAAATTGTAGAATGTATTGGACAGTTCATAATATTGATGATTTTTTGGAAAATATTCAGATAAAATTATAGTCGTATAAATAGATTTACAATATAATTGATCAATGAGGTAGAAACAATTTCTGTTAAAACTGAAGATTTCATTATAATTTATGTATCAAAAATTGAAGATTATGTAGAAATATTGATAATGTAAATTTTTTTCGGAAAAACATCCAGATAAAATGCTAGGAATACAAATTTATTTTGAATATAAATGAAAATGGAAGTAGACACATTTTCTAAAAAAGAATAAAAAATCTGAAGATTTTCATAAAACAAATGAATGATAAAATTGAGGATTTAACATGATATCTGATAATATTGAAGATTTTTGGAAAAATTCAGAAAACATAATAGGCATATAAATACATTTAGGATATAATTGAAAAATAAAGTGGAAACATTTTCCAATAAAACTGAGGATTTCAATCTACATATGTATCATAACATTGAGGATTACATAGGATTACTGATAATATTGATCATTTTTAATAAAAAACTCAGATAAAATGATAGGCATACAAATACATTTAGAATATAAAGGAAATAGAAGTTGGACATTGTCTGATAAAACTGAAGATTTTCATAAAAGATATGTATGATGAAATAGAGGATTACTTAGCAATATTGATATAATGGAATATTTATAAAAACACTAAGATAGGATAATTTATCATTTGTAAAATAATTTATAAAATATTTTTTTGAAAAACTTTCTGATACAAATGTAGGCATAAAAAAGCATTTAGAATGTAAATGAAAAGTAAAGTGTAGGTATTATCTGATAAAACTGAAGATGTACATACAACATATGCATGATAAAATTGAGGATTACATAGTATTTTTTATAAAATTGAAGATTTATTCAGAAAAACACTCGGAAACAATTCTAGGCATACAAATGCATTCAGAATTTTATTGAAAAATAAGTTTAGATATTTTTGAATATAGTGAAGATATTCATCTATCCTGTGTGTGAAAATTGAGGATTACAAAGAATAATTGATAATATTGATAATATTAAAGTTTTTTGGAAAAACTCAAATAAAATAATAGGCATACAAATACTTTTAGGATATAATTGATACATGAATTGGCAACATTTTCTGATAAAACTGAAGATTTTCATATAACATATGTATCACAAAATTGAGGATTACATAGGATAATTTATAAAATATATTTTTTTCTGGAAAAGCACTCTGATACAAACATAGGCATAAAAATGCATTTAGAATATAAATGAAAAATGAAGTGCAGATATTTTCTGAAGAAACTGAAGATTTTCATACAACATGTAAGATAAAATTGAGGATTACATAGTGTTTTTGATAAAATTGAAGATTTATTCACAAAAAATCTCTGACACAAGTCTAGTCATAAAAATGTATTTAGTATATGAATGAAAAATGAAGTGTACATATTTTCTGAAAAATCTGAACGTATTCATAGAAAATATTTATGATAATATTGAAGATTACAAAGTTTTATTTGATAAAATTGAAGATTTATTAAGAAATACGCTTGAAAAAAAACTAGGCATACAAATGCATTTAGAATACAATTGAAAATAAGTGTAGATATTTTTGAATATACTGAAGATTTTCATCTAACCTGTGTGTCAGAAAATTTAGGATTAAATAGGATAATTGATAATAGTGGAGAATTTTTGGAAAAAATTCAGATAAAATAAGAGGCATATTAAAACATTTAGGAGATAATTAAAAATGAAGTGGAAACATTTTCTGATAAAACTGAAGAATTTCATATAACATGATTCATAGAATTGATGATTACATTAAAATTATAGGTAATATAAAAATTTTTGGAAGAATCTCAGATACAATGATAGGCATACGAAAGCATTAAGAAAATATTTGAAAAAAGAAGTGGCGACATTTTTAGATAATTCTGATGACTTACATCTTACATGTGTGTGATAAAATTGTGGATTATATTAGACAGTTCTAAATATTAATGATTTTGTGGAAAAATTTCAGATAAAATTATAGGCATATAAATAGATTTACGAAATAATTTATAAATAAAGTGGAAACATTCTCTACTAAAACTGAAGATTATCATTTAATTTATGTATTAAAAAATTGAAGATTATGTAGAATTATTGATAATATAAAAAATTTTTAGAAAAACATTCAGATAAAATGCTAGGATTACAAATTCATTTAAAATATAATTAAAAACAGAAGTGGAGACACTTTCTGGAAAACATGAAGATTTCCATAAAACATGTGAATGATAAAATTGAGGATTTTGCAGGATAACTGATAATATTGAAGATTTTTTTGAAAAAATTCAGAAAATGTAATAGGCAAATAAATACAATTAGTATGCAATTAAAAAAATGAAGTGGAAGCATTTTCTGATAAAACTGAGGCTTGTCATATACATATGTATCATAACATTTAGGATTACATAGGATAACTGATAATATTGAATATTTCTAATTAAAACTCAGATAAAATGATAGGCATACAAATGCATTTAGAATGTAAAGGAAAAAGGAGTGGCAATATTGTCTGTTAAAACTGAAGATTTTCATAAAACATATATATGATGAAATTTAGAATTACATAGTGCTATTCATAAAATCGAAGATTTATTTATAAAAACACTCAGATATAAAATAGGATAATTTATAATTTATAAAATAATTTATAAAATAAAATTTTTTTTGAAAAACGTCTGATACAGATCTAGGCATACAAATGTATTTAGAATAAAATGAAAACTGAAGTGGAAGTATTATCTGAAAAAGTGAAGTTTTTCATACAACATATGTATGATACAATTTAGGATTACATAGTGTTTTGGAAAAAAAATTGACGATTTATTCAGAAAAACACTCAGAAACAATTCTAGGCATACCAATGCAATTAGAAAATAAATGACAAAGAAATGTAGGCATTTTTTCAATATACTGAAGATTTTCATCTAACCTGGGTGTGAGAAAAATGAGTATTACATAAGATAATTGATAATATTGAAGAATTTTTGGAAAAAACTCACGTAAAATAATAAGCATGTAAATATTTTTAGAATATAATTTAAAAATGAAGTTGAAACTTTTTCAGATAAAACTGAAGATTTTCATATAACATGTATCACAAAGTTGAGGATTACTTAGGATAATTTTTAAAATAAATGTTTTTTGAAAAACAGTCTTATACAAATCTAACATACAAATGGATTTAGAATATAACTAAAAAATGAAGTGGAGATATTTTCAGAAAAACCTGAAGAATATCATATAACATGTATGATAAAATTTATGATTACATAGAGTTTTTGATAAAATTGATGAAAATATTTAGAAAAACACTCAGATACAATTCTAGGCATAGAAATGCATTTAGAATAAAATTGAAAAATAAGTGTAGAAATTTTTGGAATATAATGAGGCTTTTCATCTAACATGTTTGTTAAACTTTAGGTTTACATATAATAATTGATAATATTGAAGGTTTTCTAGAGAAAACTCAGATAAAATAATAAGCATACAAATACATTTAGGATATAATTGAAAAATGAAGTGGTAACATTTTCTCATAATACTGATGATTTTTATATAACAAATGTGTCATAAAATTGAGGATTACATAGTATAATTGATAATATAAATATTTTTTTGGAAAAATACTCAGATACAATTCTAGGCATAGAAATGCACATAGAATATAATTGAAAAAATAAGTGTAGACAATTTGTGATAATACTGAGGATTTTCGTCTAACCTGAGGGTGAAAAATTAAAGACTACATAGGATAAATGATAATATTGATGATTTGTTGGAAAAAACTCAGATAAAATAATAGGCCTATAAACACATTTATGAGATAATTAAAATGAAGTGGAAACATTTTCTGATAAACCTGAAGATTTTCATATATCATGCTTCATAAACTTGATAATTACATAAGATAATAGATAATATAAAATTTTTTAGAAGAAACTCAGATACAATGATAGGCATACGAATGCACATAGAATATAATTGAAAAGGTAAAATGCGACCTTATTAGATAATACTGAAGATTTACATCTAACTTTTGTGTAATAAAATTTTGGATTATATAGGACAGTTCATAATATTTAAGATTTTTGGAAAAAAATCAGATAAAATTATAGGCATAAATATATTTATTGGACATGATAAATGAAATGGAAACATTTTCTGATAATACTGAAGATTTTCATATAACTTATGTATCACAAAATTGAGGATTATGTAGGATTATCGATAATATAAAAATTATTTGGAAAAACACTTAGATACAATGCTAGGAATACAAATGGTTTTAGAATATAAATGAAAACAGAAGTGGAGACATTTTCTGAAAAAAAAAATCCTGAAGATTTTTATAAAACATATGTAAGATAAGATTAAGGATTAGACAGGATAAATAATAATAATAAAAACTTTTGAAAAAATCACATAATATAATAGGCATATAAAAAATTTAGGATATAATTGAAAAATGAATTGGAAACATTTTCGGATAAAACTGAGGATTTTCATATACATATCTTAACATTGAGGATAACATAGTACAATTGTTATCATTGAGTATTTTCAATAAAAACTCAGATAAAATGATGTGCATAAAAATGCATTTAGAATATAAAAAAAAGAGAAAGTGAGACATTTTCCGATAAAACTGAAGGTGTTCATAAAACATATGTATGATAAAATTAAGGATTACATAGTGTTATTGATAAAATCAAAGATTTATTTAGAAAAACACTCAGATCCATTGCTAGGCATACAAATGCACTTAGAATGTAGCTGAAAAAAAAGTGTAGATATTTTTTGAATGTACTGAAGATTTCCATCTAACCTGTGGCTGAGAAAATTGAGGATTACAAGGATAATTGATAATATTGAAAATTCTTTGAAAAAAATCAAAAAAATAATTGGCATATAAATACTTTTGGAATATAATTTAAAAATGAAGTGGAAACATTTTCTGATAAAACTGAATATTTTCATCTAACATGTATCACAAATTTGAGAATTACATAGGATAATTTATAAAATAATTTTTTTTGGAAAAACCCTCTGATACAAATCTAGGCATGCAAATACATTTAGAATATAAATAAAAATGAAGTGGAGATATTTTCTGAAGAAACATAAGACTTTCATAGAAAATATGTATGATAAAATTGAGGGTTACATAGAGTTGTTGATCAAATTAAAGATTTATTCATAAAAACACTCAGATACAATTCTAGGCATACAAATTCATTTAGAATATAATTGAAAAAGAAGTGCAGATATTTTTGAATAAACTGAAGATTTTCAAGTAACCTATGTGTGATAAAACTGAGGGTTACATAGGATAATTCATAATATTGAAGATTTTTTGGACAAAAATCAGATAAAATATTAGGCATATAAATACTTTTAGAATATAATTTTAAAATGAAGTGGAAAATTTTTCCCATAAAACTGAAGATTTTCATATAACATATATATCACAAAATTGAGAGTTATGTAGGATAATTATTAAAATAAAAATTTTTGGAAAAGTACTCTGATACAAATCTAGGCATACAAATGCATTTAGAATATAAATTTAAAATGAAGTAGAGACATTTTCTGAAATCACTGAAGTTTTTCATACAACATAGGTATGAAAAATTGAAGATTACATAGTACTTTTGATAAAATTGAAGATTTACTCAGAAAAACACTCAGATAACAATTCTTGGCATACAAATGCATTTAGAATATAATTGAAAAAGAAGTGTAGATGATTTTTGCATATAATGACAATTTTCATCTAATCTGTCAAAATTGAGGATTACATAGAATAATTGATAATATTGAAGTTTGTTTTGGAAAAATGTCAGATAAAATAATAGGCATACAAATACTTTGAGGATATAATTGTAAAATGAATTGGTAACATTTTCTGATAAAACTGAAGATTTTCATATAACATACATATCATAATATTGAGAATTACATAGGATAATTGATAATATAAATATTTGTTTGGAAAAATCTCAGATACAATGATAGGCATATGAAAAAGGAAGTGGAAACATTTTCTGATAAAAATCAATGTTTTCATAAAACATATGTATGTAAAATTGAGGATTACATACAGTTATTGATAAAGTTGAAGATTTGTTTGGAGAAACTCATATACAATGCTAAAGATACAAATTAATTTAGAATATAATTGAAAAAAGAATTGTAGACATTTTCTGATACAAATCAAGGTTTTCATGTAACTTCTGTGTGATAAAATTGATGATTACATAGCATAACTGATAATATTGAAGAATTTTAGGGAAAAAACTCAGATAAAATAATAGGCTTATATACACATTTGGAAACATTTTCTGATAAAACTGAAGATTTTCATAATCATTTTTCTGATTAAATGGAAGATATTCATATAATATATGTCTCACAAAATTTAGGGTTATATAGGATAATTGATACTATAAATATTTTTTGAAAAATCTCAGATGCAATGACAGGCATACAGATGCATTTAGAATATTATTTAAATAGAAAGTGTTGACTTTTTCTGACAATACTGAAGAATTTCATCTAACATGTGTGATGAAAGTGAGGATTACATAGGATCATTGGTAATATGGAAGATGTTTTGGAAAAATCTCAGATAAAATAAAAGGCTTATAAATTCATAGAGTATGTAATTGACTCTGAACTGGAAACATTTTCTGATGAAACTGAAGATTTTCTTATAAAATATGTATCATAAAATTGAGGAATTCATAGGATATTTGACAATGCAAATATTTTTTCGAAAAAACTCAGATAAAATGATAGGCACACAAATGCATTTAGAACATAAAGAAAAAGGATGAGGAGACATTCTGATAAAACTGAAGATATTCATAAGACTTATGTATGATAAAAGTGATGATTACATAGTGTTATTGATAAAATTGAAGATTTATTTGGAAAAACACTCACATAGACTGCTAGGCATACAAATGCCTTTAGAATATAATTGAGAAAGTAAGTGTAGACATTTTGTGATAATACTAATTATTTTCTTCTATCCAGAATGTGAGAAAACTGAAGACTACAAAGATTAATAGATAATATTGAAGACTTTTTGGAAAAAACTCTGATAAAATAAAAGGCATATAAATACATTTAGGAGATAATTAAAAATGAAGTGGAAACATTTTCTGAAAAAAAAAAACCTGAAGCTTTTCATATAACATGTCTCATAAAATTGATGATTACAAAAAATCATAGATACTATAAAATTTTTGGAAATAAACTCAGATTCAATGATAGGCATAAAAATGCATGTAGAATATAATTAAGAAGGAATTGGCGATATTTTTAGACAATACTGAAGATTTACATCTAACTTGTATGTGACAAAATTGTGGATTTTATAAAACAGTTGATAATATTGAAGATTTTTCCGAAAAATTCAGGTAAAATAATAGGCATATAAGTGCATTTATGATATAATTGATAAACAGATTAGTTGATAATATTGAAGGCTTTTTTGAAAAAAACTCTAATAAATTATATTTAAAAATAATTTTAGGATATACTGATAAATGAAGTGGTAACATTTTCTGATAAAAATGAAGATATTCATATAACATATATATGATAAAATGATGATTACATAGTGTTTTTGATAAAATTGAAGATTTATTCAGAAAAACACTCATAAAATTCTAGGAATACAAGGCATTTAGAATATAATTGAAAAATAAGTGTAGATATATATTTGAATATACTGAAGATTTTCATCTAACTTGTGTGGGAGAAAATTGATGATTACATGGGATAATTCATAATATTGAAGATATTTTGGAAAAAAACTCAGATAAAATAATAGGCATATAAAAACATTTAGTAAATAATTAAAAAATGAAGTGGAAATATTTTTTGATAAAAATGAAGATTGTCTTATAATATATGTTATCACAAAATTGAGGATTACATAGGATAATTTATAAAATAATTTTTTTGAAAAATCACTATGATACAAATCTAGGCATACAATTAGATTTAGAATATAAATGAAAAATGAAGTGGAGATATTTTCTGAAGAAACTGAAGATTTTCAGAAAACATGTATGATAAAATACAGTGTTTCTGATAAAATTGAAGATTTATTCAGAAAAAACTCAGATACAATTATAAGTATACAAATGCATTTAGAATATAATTTTAAAAGAAGTACATATATTTTTGAATATACTGAATATTTTCATCTAACCTGTGTGTGAGGAAATTGAGGATTACATTGGATAATTGATAATATTGAAGATTTTTTTGGGAAAAATCATATAAAATAATAGGCATGTAAATACTTTTAGAATATAATTTAAAAAATGAAGTGGAAACATTTTCTGATAAAACTGAAGATTGTCATATAACATATGTATCACAAAGTTGAGCATTACATGGGATAATTTATAAAATTATTTTTTGGAAAAACACTGATAAAATATAGGCATACAAATGCATTGAAAATATAAATAAAAATGAAGTAGAGATATTTTCTGAAAAAAATAAAAATTTTCATAGAACATATATCTGATTAAATTGGGGATTACATAGTTTTTTGATAAAATTGAAGAAATGATTCCAAAAAAACACTCAGATAAAATTCTAGGTATACAAATGCATTTAGAATAAAATTTAAAAAGAAGTGTAGATATTTTTGAATATAATGAAGCTTTTCATCTAACATGTTTTTGAAAATTGAGGATTACATAGAATAATTGATAATATTGAAGTTTTAAAAAAAACACTCACATAAATTAATAGGCATACAAGTACTTTTCGGATATAATGGAAAAATGAAGTGGTAAACTTTTCTGATAAAACTGAATATTTTTTAATGAAAAATGTACCATAAAATTGAGGATTACAAGGAATAAGTTATAATATAATTATTTCGTGGAAAACCACTCAGATACAATGCTAAGCATAGAAATGAATTTAGATTATAATTGAAAATGTAGCTGTAGACATTTTTGATAATACTGACTATTTTCATCTAACCTGAGTGTGAAAAAATTTAGGACTACATAAGAAAATTGATAATATCGAAGATTTTTTGGAAAGCCACTCATATATAATAATAGACATATATAAATACATTTAGGAGATAAATAAAAATAAAGTGGAAACATTATCTAGTAAAACAGAAATAGAAATGCATTTTGAATATAAATGAAAAATGACGTGGAAATATTTTCTGAACAAACTGAAGATTTTCATACAACATATGTATGAAAAATTGATGATTACAAAGTGTTTTTGAGAAAATTTAAGATTTATATAGAAAAAACTCAAATACAATTCTAGGCATACAAATGCATTTAGAATATAATTGAAAAAAATTACAGATATTTTTGAATATAATGAAGATTTTCATCTAACATGGTTTTGAAAATTGAGGATTACAAAGAATAAATGATAATGTTGAAGTTTTAAAAAAAAAACTCACATAAATTAATAGGCATACAAGTACTTTTAGGATATAATTGAAAAATGAAGTGGTAAACTTTTCTGATAACACTGAAGATTTTCATATGAAAAATGTACCATAAAATTTATGATTACAAAGGATAAGTGATAATATAATTATTTCTTGTAAAACCACTCAGATACAATGCTAAGCATAGAAATTCATTTAGAATATAATTGAAAACGTAAGTGTAGACATTTTTGATAATACTGACTATTTTCATCTAACCTGAGTGTGAAAAAAATTCAAGATTACATAGGATAATTGATAATATTGAAGATTTTTTGGAAAGCCACTCAGATATAATAATAAATATATAAAGACAATTAGGAGATAAATAAAAATAAAGTGAAAACATTTTCTAATACAACTGAAAGAGAAATGCATTTTGACTATAAATGAAAAATGACGTGGAAATATTTTCTGAAAATACTGAAGATTTTCATACAACATATGCAGGATTACATGGTGTTTTTGAGAAAATTTAAGATTTATACAGAAAAACACTCAGATACAATTCTAGGCATACAAATGCATTTAGAATGTAATTGAAAAATAACTACAAATATTTTTGAATATAATGAAGATTTTCATCTATCCTATGTGTGAAAATTGAGGATTACATAGAATAGTAGATAATATTGAGGTTTTTTTTTTTTAAACTCAGATAAAATTGTAGGCATACAAATATTATAGGATATAATTGATAAATGAAGTGGTAACATTTTATGATAAAAATGAAGATTTTCATATAATATTAGTATCACAAAATCGAGGATTACATTAGATATTTTATAAAATAAGTTTGGAAAAACACTCTGATACAAATCTATGCATATAAATGCATTTAGAATATAAATGAAAAATGAATTGGAGATATTTTCTAAAGAAACTGCAGATTTTCATACAACATATGTATGATAAATTTGAGAATTACTGAGTATTTTTCATAAAAAATAAAGATTTATACAGAAAAAACTCAAAAACAATTTTAGGCGTACAAATGCATTTAGAAAATAATTGAAAAATAAGTTTAGATATTTTTGAATATAATGAAGATTTTCATCTATCCTGTGTGTGAAGATTGAGGATTACATAGAGTGATTGATAATATTGAAATTTTTTTATCTGAAAAACACTCAGGTAAAATAATAGGCATACAAATACTTTTAGGATATAATTGATAAAAGAAGTGGTAAAATTTTCTCATAAAACTGAATATTTTCATATAACATATGTATCACAAAATTGAGGAATACATTGGATAATTTATAAAATATTTTTTTTGAAAAACACTCGGATACAACTCTAGGCATAGAAATGAATTTAGAATATAAATGAAAACTGAAGTGGAGATATTTTCTGAAGAAACTGAAGATTTTAATGCTACATATGTAGGATAAAATTGAGGATTACTTAGTGTTTTTGATAGAATTGAAGATTTATTCAGAAAAATATTCAGATACAATTATAGGCATACAAATGCATTTAGAATATAATTGAAAAATAAGTATAGACTTTTTTGAATATAATGAAGATTTTTCTCTATCCTGAGTGTACAAATTGAAGATTACATAGAATATTTGAAAATATTGATTTTTTTTGAAAAACACTCAGACATAATAATAAGCATATAAATACTTTTAGGATATAATTGATAAATGAAGTAGTAACATTTTCTGATAAAACTGAATATTTTCATATAACATATGTATTACAAAATTGAGGATTACATTGGATAATTTATAAAATAAAATTTTTTTGGAAAACACTCTGATACAAATCTAGGCATAGAAATGAATTTAGAATATAAATGAAAAATGAAGTGGAGATATTTTCTGAAGAAACTGAAAATTTTCTTACAACATATATACGATAACATTGAGGATTTCAGTGTTTTTGATAAAACTGAAGATATATTCAGAAAAACATTCAGATACAATTCAAGGCATGCAAATTCATTTAGGATATAATTGAAAAATAAGTATAGATATTTTTTTAATATAATGAAGAATTTCACCTATCCTGAGTGTGAAAATTTTAGATTACATAGAATAGTTGAAAATATTGAAGTTTGTTAAAAAAAAAAACACAAATATAATAATAGGCCTACAAATACATTTTTTGAGTAGTAATTCTTATTTATTTATTTAATTTTTATTTACATTGTAAATGATTTCCCCTTTTCTGGGTCTCCACTCCCCGCAAGTCCCATAAGCCCTCTTCCGTTCCCCTATTCTTCCATCTACCCCTTCCCATTCCATGTACTGGAATTCCCCTATACTCTTGCACTGAGTCTTTCCAGAACCAGGGGCCACTCCTCCATTCTTTTTGGACATCATTTAATTTGTGGATAATGTCCTGGGTATTCAAAGTTTCTAGGCTAATATCCACTTATCAGTGAGTGCATACCATGATTGATCTTTTGAGACTGGGTTACCTCACTTAATATGATGTTCTCCAGCTCCATCCATTTGTCTAAGAATTTCATGAATTCATTGTTTCTAATGGCTGAATAGTACTCCATTGTGTAAATATACCACATTTTTTGTATCCATTCCTCCGTTGAAGGACATCTAGGTTCTTTCCAGCTTCTGGCTACTACAAATAGGGCTGCTATGAACATAGTGGTGCATGTGTCCTTATTGCATGCTGAAGAATCCTCTGGATATATGCCCAGTAGTGGTATAACAGGGTCCTCAGGAAGTGACATGCCCAGTTTTCTGAGGAACCGCCAGACTGATTTCCAACGTGGTTGGACCATATTGCAATCCCACCAGCAGTGGAGGAGTGTTCCTCTTTCTCCACATCCTCGCCAACACCTGCTGTCTCCTGAGTTTTTGATCTTAGCCATTCTGACTGGTGTGAGGAAAATTCTTGCCCACCGAATCCAAGAACACATCAAAACGATCATCCACCATGATCAAGTAGGCTTCATCCCAGGGATGCAGGGATGGTTCAATATACGGAAATCCATAAATGCTATCCACTACATAAACAAACTCAAAGAAAAAAACCACATGATCATTTCATTAGATGCTGAAAAAGCATTTGACAAAATTCGGCATCCTTTCATGCTAAAAGTCTTGGAAAGGACAGGAATTCAAGGCCCATATCTAAACATAGTAAAAGCAATATACAGCAAATGGGTAGCCAACATCAAACTAAATGGAGAGAAACTTGAAACAATCCCACTAAAATCAGGGACTAGACAAGGCTGCCCCCTCTCTCCATATCTTTTCAATATAGTTCTTGAAGTCCTAGCTAGAGCAATTAGGCAACAGAAGGAAGTCAAATGGATACAAATTGGAAAGGAAGAAGTCAAATTATCACTATTTGCAGATGATATGATCGTATACTTAAGTGACCCTAAAAACTCTACTAGAGAACTCCTACAGCTGATAACTTCAGCAAAGTGGCTGGCTACAAAATCAATGCAAGCAAATCAGTAGCCTTTATATATTCAACGGATAAGCAGACTGAGAAAGAAATTAGGGAAATGACCCCCTTCACAATAGCTACAAACAACATAAAGTATCTTGGGGTGACTCTAACCAAACAAGTGAAAGACCTATATGACAAGAACTTCAGATCTCTGAAGAAGAAAACCGAGGAAGATCTCAGAAAATGGAAAAACCTTCCATGCTCGTGGATTGGAAGGATTAATAGAGTTAAAATGGCCATCTTGCCAAATGCAATCTACAGATTCAATGCTATTCCCATAAAAATCCCAACCCAGGTCTTCATAGAGCTAGACAGAGCAATTCTCAAATTCATCCGGAATAACAAAAAACCCAAGATAGCTAAAACTATTCTCAACAGTAAAAGAACTTCAGGGGGATTCAGTATCCCAGACTTTAAACTCTACTACAGAGCAATAGTGATAAAAACTGCATGGTATTGGTACAATATCAGGCAAGCGGACCAATGGAATAGGATTGAAGACCCAGAAATGAACCAACACACCTATGGTCACTTGGTCTTCGACAAAGGGGCTGAAAGCATCCAGTGGAAAAAAGATAGTCTTTTCAACAAATGGTGCTGGTTCAATTGGAGGTCAGCTTGCAGAAGAACGCACATCGATCCATTCTTATCTCCTTGTACCAAGCTCAACTCCAAATGGATCAAGGACTTCCACATAAAACCTGACACACTGAAACTAATTGAAAAAGAACTGGGGAAGACCCTGGAGGACATGGGCACAGGGAAAACTTCCTGAATAGAACACCAATAGCTTATGCTCTAAGATCAAGAATTGACAAATGGGACCTCATAAAACTACAAAGTTTCTGTAAGGCAAAGGACACCGTCAAAAGGACAAAACGTCAACCAACAGACTGGGAAAGAATCTTCACCAACCCTAAATCCGACAGAGTGCTAATATCTAATATATACAAAAATCTCAAGAAAGTAGAACCCAGAGATCCAAATAACCCCATTAAAAAGTGGGGTACGGAGCTAAACAAAGAATTTTCACATGAAGAACTTCGGAGAGCTGAGAAACACCTTAAGAAATGTTCAACATCATTAATCATTAGGGAAATGCAAATCAAAACAAATACTTTTAAGATATAATTAATAAATGAAGTGGTAACATTTTGTGATAAAACTGAAGATTTTCCTATAACATATGTATGACAAAATTGAGGATTACATAGGGTAATTTAGAAAATAATTTTTTTTTGGAAAAATAGTCTGATATAAATCTGTTCATACAAATGCATTTAGAATATAAATGTAAATGAAGTGGAGATATTTTGAAAAACTGAATATTTTCATACAACATATGTATGATAAAATTGATAATTATTTAGTGTTTTGGGTAAAATTGAAGATTTATTCAGAAAAACACTCAGATACAATTCTAGGCATACAAATGCATTTAGAATATAATTGTAAAGAAGTGTAATTTTTTTTTATTATACTGAATATTTTCATCTAATCCGTGTGTGAGAAAATTGAGGATTACAGAGGATAATTGATAATATTTAAAATTTTTGCAAAAATATCAGATGTCGCGTCCACCTTCGCCAGCAAAGAGTACGCAACACCAAGGAGTTTCTTCCTTAAATGGTTTATTCGGGAAACCTTGAATTGAGCTTGTTTTTTCTTTTGGCGGCCCCGTGCTTTCTGCCAGCCTGACCTTAGAAACCCTAGATAGCCTCATTTGCCCAGGGAGATAACCAGCCATATTCTCATAGGTGAACTCAGTGAGTTCTTCACTAGCATGTAAGTGAGATAAGGAATGCATCAGACTGTGCATGTGTTCCAGTGATTTACTACCAGGGAGCTACATGTGGCCAGCGCCATCTTGTAACAGAGAAGAACAAAGGGTGGCTCACTACATATCACCCTTTTTTGTTTTAATAGAAGCCATCCCATGTCAGGGCTAATCGGGTCACTGGCATCCTGCTGACCAATGACCCCTGACTTAGTTCATCTCTGCCACGACTTAGTCTTACCCGTCAAAATGTTACCCTATCGCCCACTGGGCCCCATATCTTAGGTTGATCTAAGCGCCGAGAAGTTGCCCATCTTTGGGTATCATTGGATTCCAGACAGTATAGTACGTACAGTACTATATGCTCAGTGTACCCTGGAGCAAAGGCTTCTAAGATTTTAGAGAGCCCAGCCACTCAGAGACGTCTTCCTGAGCGTCCATAGCTGCAAGGGCCTGATAAACCACGGCTCTATGAGCTGCATGATCTCGTCTAATACGGCAGAAGCACCAAAGGCAGATGAAGGCTGCTAGGCACATAAGGGTGGCTATAGCTAACAACCCAGCACACTCTTTGATCCAAAAAAAGGCACTGGAGATCCACGAGGTCACGTCCTCCACGGTTATTGGCTTCAGTCTTGTGGCATTAAGCAAAGCTATCTGAAATACAAGTTGTTTGGTTAATAATTCTCCCTCAAGATACCAATCTCCTCTAAGGAATTCACTGATATTGTACTGACTTTCTTTTAGAGCTGTCATATTTACCTGAAGGGGAGTAATACACAATCCTGGGGTATGTTTAACACAAGATACCTGCACCATTGTTTCAAGTGCATCAATTTCTTCTTGTAGAATATCTACTCTCTGATTCAAAAGTCGTATTCCAGCTTCTAAATGGGAATTATATTGATTTTGGGTCTGTAAGGCTCGTGCAGACCACTCAACTATACTATTCACTACCTCTGGGTAGATGAACTACCAAGGCAGTATCGTTGCTGCCATCCCAACATTCCGATAGATAGCATTGTGTATGGGTACTGTTACAATCTAGGCGATTGTGTCACTAGACACATCGGTACTAATAAGGAAGGAAAAGGGTGGTTTGAGGCAAACCGGGGCAGGGGAATAACTCACGTTTTGCAAAAGTGAGTTTATGGTTATATTAAGAAGTCTGACTGCCCTTCTTTTAACGTTCCTAACAGCAGATATATTATAAAGGAAAAATTCTTCTCCCTTAATGTGAGCAAGAGGAGTTAGTGAGGTAAAAGCATTTTGATAATTAGCCAAGATCCAATCACACCATGGCCATGTATTCTGCACTCCGGTATGATTCTAAGTAAACCTATATTTTCCTACAGGTGGAGAGAAACTAAATCCTGGGATAATTGACCTATCTCTAGAGAAAGGTGATTGGCATTGTGTCGTCTGTGGAGGGAAATTCACAAAAGGCATGCAATTAGGCAGTAGTTTCTTTTGAGGGAAGAACTGATGAGCGTAAACAATTCCTGGTTCTCCTGGTCTAAGGCTATTATGTAGAAATAAAAGGGTAGTTATGTTAATATTAGAAGAACTGCTTCTACCTCCATCTCCTTTAGCAGCTACTTGACTAATTTATGAGAGTGCCACTGCCAAGATGCCTGGGGATGCTTGATAATCCTTGAGAGGATCTATCCAATGACCCAAGGTGCCATTGCCCATCCATATACATGGCAAAGAGCTATTTTTAACCATAAAACATAAGGTTCCTGAGAGCGAATAATTTGAGGCTATATACGAAGATGCAGGTTCTCCCATCGGCTTAATACATGGGAGACCATTGTCACAAGAAGTGGAAAACAATATAGGCAGCAGGGTGGAGTTATAATGAACAGGGAGTGGTATGGGCCAGGCTTTTGCTATGGCCCAAAGTGTGAGCTTCTCTGTCAACACTAGGGGGAGACAAAGTATCAGGATCAGCATCCCTGAGTACTGGAATCTCAGCATCTTCTCTGCTCTTTTGAAGTATCACTTTACGCGTCAGTCATTCTGGCACCCAAATGGGATCATTCCGGTCCTGTGAGAAAACACAAACAGCTCCCCTAGATCTCATTATGACGGGATCTGGGCCAACCCATAGATTGGACAATATATCTTTCCATTGTATCATTTCTGTCGATTGAGGGCAGTGAAACGCATGTCGTTCAGCAGCAGTCTGATTTTGGGAGTCCAGATTTAAAAAATTTATAGTGAAAAGAGCTAATGAGAGTCATTCCTTTGGAGTTCTTCCATTCCCTATTCCTCCTTTTTGTTTTATTAAACATTCCTTCAAGGTATGGTGGGCACGCTCTACAATGCCCTGACCTTGGGGATTATAGAGAAGGCCAAGATTTAACTGTACATTCATTTGTTTGCAGAAAGACTGGAACGACTGAGCAGTATAAGCTGGACCGTTGTCTGTTTTTAACTGACAAGGCTGCCCCTAGGCAGCCCATGCTTTAAGGCAATGTCCAATCACATTGTGAGCCTTCTCTCCACTCATGGTAGTAGCATGAATAATACCAGTGCTGCAGACCACTCAGGAGACCGTCAGACTGCGGGAGCCCAGGGGCGAAGGTATCAGGAGAAGTCAGGATACGGCGCAGGAATGACAGACAGACACCAAATTGCTTAGTGAACTGCTGCAACTTTACTTAGCATGATTCTTTCTTTATATAGTATTACAAACAAGGAACTCGGCATCAGACAATACACAAAGGCTAATTTTACAATCTCTAAGAATCAGCAACAAATCTGCAGAATAACTATTTCTATCTGGATATACAATGATCTCATATCAAGACAGAGACTGTGGTTCCTGCGGTTGGTCATGAACTTTCTATTCTTAGAATTTTGTCTCTCACATAGCAGAGATAGATACCAACTTCCTCTTTTTATCAAGGAGCTAAACTATATTCTCCCTCAAGAAATTTCTTAATATATTCTTCCAAAGCTGGAGGTCTCCAATGAAGATATCCATCATATTCACACCTTAATTTATGCCAATATATTAAAGCAGGCTTCATATTATCTAATATCTTTTATTTCTCTTTCCTGTTATAAAGACACCAAGGCTTTCTGCTTCTAGCTAATCTTTCCTGTATATGGGAGAGGCTCAAGGTACTTTCCAGTACTTTGGGACCACCGGGGGCTGTCCACCATTGCCCATTAATCAGATATTGAGATACAGAGAAATGCACAAAGAACAGACACACACACAGGCTCAGCATCGCAGGCGTCTCGAGATCATTCTTTGTGGTAATGAGATCAGGTCATCTTGCTAAGGAACTGCCTGAGGCTCCGCTCCGTGAAGCTCTGACCTCAACCCTTCAGCTGCCGGGCCCCAGTAGAGCAGCATCTTGCTACAGCTACACAGGCGTTACAGCGGCTGTGGGCATAGCAGTTCCTCCTTTTTTGTTTTTAAAATGAAGTTCAAAAACGTCCTGCTGCACAGCCTTAAGAGAGTTGAACAAACATTTAATGAGTGACGGAAATAAGAAAATGACTAAAATGAGAATAAGCCCAAGTACTCCTATGAGAATGAAGTACTGAACCCAATCCAAAGGATTCATAGTCTTCAATCCTTGTTCCAAATCAGTAGCCAGCTCCTGTAAGCTGCCCAACTGTAAATAAGATTGACTCATGGCTGAAATATCCTTTTGTAAAGACTGTATATCATGTGTGATATCGCTATTCTGCCATACCCCCTGCAAATGAGCCTTCACTTTCTCCCAAGGTTCTGAAGTGTTATAGACCAATGGAGTTACACAAATAGACTTAAAATTCCCATGACAACGAACTGCAAGAGTGCTTTTAAAATTAGCCATATCCTGACCAAGTGTAAGAACCACTTCCTCTAGAGCATTTACCCTTGCCTCTAATTTTTTATCTATAGCTTCCTGTTCTAAAAGAGCTAAAGAAACATTCTTATTCAAATCATTAACAAAATGAACTGTATTAATTTCTTCTACTAAGGTAACCGTAGCCACAGCAAAAGTGGTCAAAATTGCTATTAATGCAGTAATTCCCAAAATAAGTGCAGCAACAAACCTTTTTGGCCTAATTAAAGCTTTTAAATCTTCTAATACCTGTAATGCAGCATTATCATACCAAGGTTCACTTCCTAACTCTACAGGCAACATAACATAAGATGGACGCCTAACTATAATAATTGTGCCGAGCTCCTTAGATTCAGAAGAAGAAATACAATTGGTAAGCTTACATGAATGACAATAGATTTTGAATGAATTTCCACTTTCTTGCGAAATATTAACAAAAGCTTGTTGAGCTAAAAGCATAGCATATGGATAGGAAACACAAGCCTTAATTCCCAAGGCATTAGATTTGGCATCTGTTGGCTTCTTTTCAAGCACCATGTTAGCTGCTGCCACTAATCTGAACAGGTCTGGCTGCCTCCTGGTTTCATTCCCTTGTTCTATAAACCAAATTGGCTCCACATATCCTGGTGAGAACCATCTCCTAAGGGGTTCTCCTTTACCATTAAATGTATAATTGTGAAATTTTTCCTTATTCTGTTTAAGATAATTCTCATAGACTGACCCCTTATTAGAATTAGAATAGTCCCAAATTTTTAATCCTGTATTTGACATATTATTAGGAACATACCACGTAGCGGTATGTGGAAAAGCACATTATAACCAAGTAGGAGTTTTAGTCAAGGAAGAATCCCAATATTGATCCTTATCTCTATATTTTTGAATGCATTGTTCTATAGGACTAAGACTACGATCAAGGAATTTCTCTTTGTATAAAGGATCACCCAAGGTTTGTAACTGAAGTTCCCACATCCATCTTTTACCTTCCTTTTCTCTGTCAGGAGAGTCAGTCAAGAAAGTCCTATACCCAGTGGTAAAGCAGCCACGAGGAGCTTTCCCTTGCAGCGTCAGGCAGATCGGTAAAGAATCAGCCCTACCTTCAAAGGTTATATAAGAGGAGGTCATAGGCCGTGCGTCAGAGCCTTGAGCACCGCCTACTATAAGTGAATCATTTGTTAACACCTTGATGGGTTCCCTGTCAAGCCAGCCTACAGGCTGAATAATAGGTGGATTAGGAACATATGCCCAATAGGAAATTCCTTGCACGGTTTCTGGGGCAGCGGAAAGAATAGACAGAAAGGCCAAAAAATAACATGCAGGGGTTAGGGGTTTCCCTGCAGTTAGTAAAAGTTCTTTAGCTTCATGAGTCAAATGACGAATCTGCGTCCACGTCGGCTTCTTTCCGAGGTCTACTTTCATTTTCTTCATCTGAGTGACGAGCCGCTTCTGCCGTTTCCTCCAACGCCGCTTTTGTTTCCTTTTGTTCTCCAGCGGGTCGAATGAGCCAATCCTGGACCCAGATAGGGGAGTCGGCATCCTGAGGAAACACACAAGCATACCCTCGTCCCGCGGTTATCAAAACATCTGGACCTTTCCAAGTTCCAGAAAGCAGATCCTTCCATATTACTTTAGGCAAAGGAGATTTGTAAATCTCTTTGTCCCAATGAAGTAGGGCAGATGTATGCCCTTGATCAGATACATTTAGATGATTAATGACAAACAATGAATGAGATAACATATGATGTGGAGAAAAATATACATTACTTGACTTCTGTAATTTCTCTATTTGTGATTTTAAAATCTGATGTGTTCTTTCTATTATAGCCTGTCCTTGTGGATTATAGGGAATTCCTGTAACATGAACAATTTTCCATTGCTGACAAAAGGATTCAAAGGCCTTGGAAACATAAGCAGGCCCATTGTCTGTTTTGACTTGAGAGGGGATACCCATTATTTGAAAACATTGTAGTAAATGCTGAATTACATCTTTAACTGCTTCTCCAGTCCTAGCTGAAGCATGTACAAAATGAGAAAATGTATCTACTGTGACATGCAAATAGGCTAATTTTCCAAAGGATGAAATATGTGTAACATCCATCTGCCAAATTGTATCCTCCCCCCCCCTGCAACTAAGTTGGCTAGCGGGCACCCAACTCTTCCGATGGCTACCTCCGGCCTTTGTTCTGTGAACAAAGGGGCTCCACATCTCGGCTATCGACACCGCCCCCAGGCCGGCGTTTACCTGAGCTGCCAGGCAGAAGGCAGACGACCTGCTGAGACTTGGAGCCTGAGGATTCACAGCACCGCCTTTGAAGCTACCGACTTCTGGGGGGTTGGCCGATCCCCCAAATGTCTATAAAACCTGTCTTCAATTTATTAAAAGCAGTCTTGACCAGAATCCTAGGCTTGACTCAAATCCCTTTGTCTCTGTCCCTGTACCCCAAGATTCTCTCAACAGGTAACCTGGTTCACATGTAGCCGCTGGCGGTTACATATTTGGCGCCTGAACGTGGGAGACCTGGCACGAGAGAATTTCCTGAGGTAGCCCTATCCAGCGAAGCTTCGCAGAAAAAGGTGGTAAGAAGTAGTATCCACACGGTAAGCAACATAGAGGTCAAAACTAGCGCTAGTGAATTCGTGTCTATTGTTGTGAGTGTAGGAAGGATACAGTTTTTCAAGCATACTGTGCGCACCCGGCACAGGGGCTGCTTGGGTTAAAAGGATAGGAAAAAATGGGACAGGAAAGTTCGTGCGAGATCTGCGCACGCAACATTCAAGAGTTGCTTCAGGCAAAAGGGATTGGGTTTGAAGAGGAAAGATTAGAAGATTTCTTGGACCAGATATATTCCTGTTGTCCTTGGTTCCGAGAAAAACGAACGTTAAATGAGAGAACTTGGCTGAGAATTGGTAATTCGCTAAAGGCAGCCAAGGCAGACAATATCACCCTCTGCCTCTGGACTCTGATTAAGGACATCATAGATGAAGGGAGTTTGGAAGAATTAGGTGTTATTCATGAAAGTGAGGATTTTCAAGTAAAAGGCCATGTGGAGAGGATCCCTGTTATAGAAGATTCTCCACAAACTAAGTCTCGTGAACACAGAGACAGTTCTGATGAGCATATTGTAAGAAAAAAAAATAGCTCATCCCGAGAAAGGAGCGATTGAAGTTCATGGAGAAACTTGGCCCCCCGTAGCGCCATCTGCTCCGCCTGTGACCTTGATGGCAGAGGCCGAGATCCAGAAGGATATGCAATTACAAAAGTTAGAGTTTGAAATTAAATTGCAGAAATTGACTAATGAGTTACAGGAGCTAAAAAGGGTCTCTAATACTAGAGAGAACAATAACTCGGAGACCCGCCAGTCGCCATTAGAAAGAGTTATAAACCAGGCCCGCAGGGAGGGGCAGGATACGTCAGAAATCTTAGCTTTTCCAGTCCTTGAGATAGAAGACCAGGACAATGTGGTCAGACAATATCAGACCTTGGAATTTAAGGTGATAAAAGAGTTAAAGCTAGCCGTAGCCCAGTACGGCCCGACAGCTCCCTTTACACAGGCGTTGTTGGATACTGTGATTGAGTCGAATCTAACTCCACAGGATTGGAAAACGCTGTGTAAAGCTACGTTGTCGGGGGGAGATTTCTTGCTTTGGAGTTCTGAATGGCGTGAGGCTTGCAAAAGAACCGCTGCCACCAACACTCAAGCAGGCCATCCAGAATGGAATGCGGAGATGTTGTTGGGGGAAGGCCTATATGAAGGAAATAATAACCAGATTGGGTTTCCCATCGCAGTGTATGCGCAGATTGCGGTGGCCGCCCGCCGTGCTTGGACTCTGTTACCAGCTAAGGGAGATATTAGTGGAAATCTAACAGCTGTGAAACAGGCTCCCGACGAACTCTTTCAGGATTTCGTAGACAGATTGCTAAAAACGGCTAATAGAATTTTTGGAAACTCTCAGGCAGAGAATCCGCTGGTTACGCAACTAGCCTATGAGAATGCTAATGCGGCCTGCCGAGAGGCCATTAGACCCCAGAGGGGAAAGACAGACCTAGCCGGTTACATTCGCCTTTGTTCTGAGATCGGTCCATCCTATAATCAGGGTTTAGCTATAGCTGCAGCGCTGCAGGGAACAACTATTCAGGGGATTCTTTCACAAAGACGAGGAAATAGGAGATGTTTTAAATGTGGTAGTCTGGGTCATTTTAAAAGTGATTGTCCTGATAATAAGCCCAGTATAAACGGGCAATCAGGTGGTCCACCAAGAACGTGCCATAAGTGTAGAAAATGAAATCAATGGGTTAAGAGAGACAAGTCAAAAAATAACTTCCAAGGTAGACCCGTGTCGGGAAACGGGGGGAGGGGCCAGCCCCAGACCCCGATGCATCAGACTGTCTGCGGGGCACAGCTACTGCCGAGCCAAGGAAATCCATCCTTGACCTCGCCAGAGCTACACCAGGAAGTGCAGGGCTGGACCTCTGCTGCATGTGCCATGCCGTACTAGCCCCAGAGATGGGAGTTCAGGTTTTGCCCACGGGAGTCTTTGGACCATTACCCGAAGGTACTTGGGGATTGCTGTTAGGACGAAGCAGTTCTACTGTGAAGGGACTGCAGATTTATCCAGGAGTCATAGACAGTGATTATGAGGGAGAAATTAAAATTATGGCTGCTTCCCCTCGTGGTGTCATAACTATTCCAGCTAATCAAAGAATTGCTCAGCTAGTCTTGGTGCCTTTACATCCACTGCCTTCCAAATTCATTAAAGATAAGAGAGGGGAGGAGGGCTTTGGCTCTTCCGGAGTGTTCTGGGTTCAGTCTATTACTAATAAAAGACCTAACCTTAAATTGACTATTGAAGGAAAGGGTTTTGAAGGATTAATAGATACGGGAGCTGATGTTACAATTATTAAGGGACAGGACTGGCCATCTAACTGGCCATTGACAGAGACCCTAACGCATCTGCAGGGTATCGGTTACGCAAACAATCCTAAACAGAGCGCTAGACTTTTAACTTGGAAAGATGCAGATGGAAATTCAGGACAAATTCGGCCTTTCGTGATGCAGAAGTTGCCTACCACGCTCTGGGGCAGAGACCTGTTATCTCAGATGAATTTAATTCTGTGTAATCCTAATGAAATTGCCCCTAAGCAAAGGACAGTGTCGGAGGAATCCGTACCTACTCGGGAGCTTGGATATGAAGGACAAGGCACTAGTAGATTTAAAAACCCCCAGGCAAACCCTAACTCTAGAAGTCTGGGGCATTTTCAGTAATGGCCACTATCTCGCCTGCACCCCACGCCGATAAAATTCAATGGCTTAGCGACATTCCAGTGTGGGTTGATCAGTGGCCTTTAACTAAAGAGAAATTGGAGGCTGCCTCTCTGCTGGTGCAGGAACAGTTAGAGGCAGGACATCTAATAGAGTCATTATCTCCATGGAACATGCCAATATTCGTAATTAAAAAGAAGTCCGGCAAATGGAGATTGTTACAGGATTTAAGAAAGGTGAATGAAACAATGTTGCCCATGGGAACCTTACAAACGGGTCTTCCATCTCCCGTGGCTATTCCAAAAGGGTTTCATAAAATAGTCATAGATTTAAAAGATTGTTTCTTTACCATTCCTTTGCACCCTGAAGACTGCAAAAGGTTCGCGTTCAGTGTTCCTTCTATTAACTTTGCAGAGCCTATGAAAAGGTTTGAATGGACCGTGCTTCCTCAGGGCATGGCAAACAGCCCCGCCTTGTGCCAGAAATTCGTAGCACAGGCCATTCAACCTGTGAGACAGAAATGGCCAGATATTTACTTTATCCATTTCACAGATGATTTTCTAATTGCAGGAAAAAATCCTCAGACCTTGCTTTTATGTTTTAGAGATTTGCAGCAAGCCCTGGTCGCTAAAGGGCTGCAGATAGCTCCAGAGAAGGTTCAGATTCAGGAGCCATATAACTATCTAGGTTTTAAACTTATGGACCAGTCAATTTTTTCCCAGAAGATAATTATCCGCAGGGACAATTTGAAAACTTTAAATGATTTTCAGAAATTATTGGGTGACATTAATTGGCTTCGGCCGTATTTAAAACTTACAACAGGGGAATTACAACCTTTATTTGATATTCTTAAAGGAAATGCTGATCCGACATCCCCTAGGGTATTAACTTCAGAAGGACTTTTTGCTTTACAGACAGTGGAGAAAGCTATTGAGAACCAATTTATTACCTATATAGATTATTCCTTACCTCTGCATCTGCTAATTTTTAATACTACTCATTCGCCTACAGGATTATTATGGCAAAAGGCTCCTCTGATGTGGATTCATTTGAGGGTGTCTTCTAGGCGTAATATCTTGCCATATTTTGAAGCAGTGGCCCAAGTAATTATGCTTGGTAGAAAGCAGGCATTGACTTATTTTGGTAAGGAACCGGACTTTATTATACAACCTTACAGTGTAAATCAGGATGAATGGCTAAAACAGCATAGCACAGATTGGCTGCTGGCTCAGATCGGTTTTAAAGGGTGTATAGACAATCACTATCCTCAAGACAAGTTAATAAAGTTTTTAAATATGCATGAGATTGTATTTCCTAAAATGACATCTCTACAGCCGCTGCAGAATGCACTCCTAGTGTTCACAGATGGTTCATCAAAAGGAAAAGCCGGATATCGTGTTAACAATCAACAGGTGGTCGTAGAAACGCCTGGGTTATCTGCTCAGTTATCAGAGCTTACAGCAGTGCTGTGTGTTTTTCAAACTGTAAATAGTACGTTTAATCTCTTTACTGACAGTGCTTATGTTGCATTTTCTATACCGCAACTAGAAACCTGTGGTACGTTTAATTTTAATACGCCAGCTGGATCCTTGTTTTCACAATTGCAAGGTATCATTCTTGCTAGAAAAAATCCTTTTTATATAGGACATATTAGATCTCACTCGGGTCTCCCTGGACCTCTGGCTCAGGGCAATGAGTGCATTGACAAAGCACTAATTGGTCAAGTCTTGGCACTCACACCCATAGAATTGGCAAAACGTGATCATGATAAATTTCATCTTTCTAGTCATACGTTGAGGCTCCGTCATGAAATCACAAAGGAGCAAGCTAGAATGATCGTAAAACAATGCCCTAATTGTCTCACTTTAGCACCAGTGCCCCATTTAGGGGTTAACCCACGTGGCCTTGTGCCCAATCAAATTTGGCAAATGGATGTAACTCACTATGCGGGGTTTGGGAAATTAAAATTTATACATGTTTGCATTGATACGTGCTCAGGACTTATTTTTGCTTCCCTGCATACCGGAGAAGCCTCTAGAAATGTAATTGATCATTGTTTACAAGCCTTTAATACCATGGGAGTACCCAAGGTCATTAAGACAGACAATGGACCAGCCTACACTGGTAAGAACTTTATCTCATTTTGTAAAGAATTTAATATAAAACTTAAAACTGGAATTCCTTATAATCCAATGGGGCAAGGAATAGTGGAGCGCGCCCATCGCACGCTTAAAAATTGGCTTATTAAAACTAAGAAGGGAAATTTATATCCCCCTCGGTCCCCAAAGTCACATCTTGCCTTTGTTCTATTTGTTTTAAATTTTCTCCAAACGGATGCGAAAGGCCAGTCTGCCGCTGACAGACATTGGCATCCGGCTACTTCCAATTCCTACGCCATGGTTAAGTGGCGGGATCCTTTAAATAATTCATGGAAAGGCCCAGACCCCGTTTTGATATGGGGAAGAGGCGCGGTATGCGTTTTCTCACAGGAACAGGACAAGGCGCGTTGGTTGCCAGAGAGATTGGTAAGACAAGTGGATTCGACCCCAAAAACGGTTGGTAAGTATATTTAGGTCAGAAGGCTGTTTTTCAAGCCGCCCCCCATTCATTTGGGGAGATATAGTTCTTTGCCTCCCATTCACTTGGGGAGATATAGTTCCTTTGTGTTCTTGCAAATTAAGTTGCAAGCCAGGCCTCTTGCCTGAGTGGATTCCACCCCCAAAACTGTAGGTAAGTATAATTAATTCAAAGGCTGTTTTCAAGCCACCTCCCAGTTGCTTGGGGAGGCATAGTTCCTTTGTGTTCTTGCAAACTAAGTTGCAGGCCAGGGCTCTTCCCTGAGGCCACTGAATTTCAATTAAACCAAAAACCGGTTTGAGCTCCCAAGACTAACCAGACAGGTTCTCTTAATCTCCTTTTATATTTTAAGCAGATAACTCTCAGAAGACGAAATTCCTTCAGCAATGGCCCTAGGTGGAGGTTGAGGTGGAGGATGGGTAGCCTTTTCAGCTAGCCAGCGCTTAGCCGCAGAGAATTTACTCTGCCAGTGGAAATCCTCGGAGATGAGGCTGCATGATACTCGGAATCATGCGTGTTTGTTATTACAACAAACATGGGCATCAGTTGAGGTGCAAGGCGAGGCACTGCAAGGAAAAGGGAAAAAATTCCTGGCTCCGAGTTTCCCTGAAAAGCACGCACAGCTGCATGGGGGTTTGACATCGTAAGACTGTCCTGAAAAAGGCGGTCTAGCCCCCCCCCCCCCCTGAAAAAGATGTCGGTAACGCTTAAGGGGGCTGAAGGCCAATGCTTTCACTCACTGATGAATGCCCGTCATCCATTGGATGAACTTAATCATTTCCACTGAGTGGTTTTAAATTAATAATTAAGGGGGAATTGTATCCTCCCCCCCCTGCAACTAAGTTGGCTAGCGGGCACCCAACTCTTCCGATGGCTACCTCCGGCCTTTGTTCTGTGAACAAAGGGGCTCCACACCTCGGCTATCGACACCGCCCCCAGGCCGGCGTTTACCTGAGCTGCCAGGCAGAAGGCAGACGACCCGCTGAGACTTGGAGCCAGAGGATTCACAGCACCGCCTTTGAAGCTACCGACTTCTGGGGGGTTGGCCGATCCCCCAAATGTCTATAAAACCTGTCTTCAATTTATTAAAAGCAGTCTTGACCAGAATCCTAGGCTTGACTCAAATCCCTTTGTCTCTGTCCCTGTACCCCAAGATTCTCTCAACAGGTAACCTGGTTCACATGTAGCCGCTGGCGGTTACACCAAATTACATTAGGCTTGACTCCCCGAGGGATCACCACCATCTTAGGAGCAGAAATTGCCACTGGGCACTGCTCACAATTTTTCACTATCTGCCTTGCCTGTTCTCTGGTAATAGAAAACATTTTCCTTAATGCATTAGCATTCTGATGATGAACAAGATGACTCTCTTGAGCTTCTGTCACAGGATGAATATAAGCTGATGTTTGTGTTAGTAATTCTGCCATATTATTTCCATAGGATAAAGGGCCTGGTAACTTACTGTGGCCCCTGATATGGCCTACATAAAACTTTTCTGTTCTGTGATGAATCAAAGCTTGTAATTCTTTTAGAAGATGCAGAATAGGAGACTTCCCTGATAAAACAGCTGTTTCTATGGCTGGAAATAAATTCACTACATATCTTGAGTCTGTATAAAGGTTAAGGCTTTGGGGAAACTTCTGCAGGGCAAGAATAACCGCTCTCATTTCCGCCTGCTGAGCAGACGTCTGCGGTCCATCCTCTACCCAGTAGCCGCGGTCGGCAGTATAGACCGCAGCTCTTCCTGTAGACGAGCCATCAGTAAAAACTGTGAGAGCCTGTTTTAAAGGCTCATGAGAAAAGTATACAGGGAAGATAAGTTCCACACACCTTGCAAATTCTATTAGAGGATGTCGTGGGTAATGATATTTAATTTGACCTGTATAATTTAACAATGCTAATACCCAATCTTCATTATTTTGTAGCAATTGTTCCACTTGACCTTTGTTATAAGGAGTCACAATTTCAGCTGGTTCCTTCCCAAATAATTCTTTAGATCTATTTCTACCTTTGATTATCAATAAGGAGCACAGATAGGGGTATTCAGCAACCATTTTTGTCTGAGTATGGGGTAAATGTAACCATTCTAATACTCCTTCCTGCCAAAGGCAGGCTGTAGGGGTATATGAAGTGGAAAAAATTAACAATATCCAAGGGAAATCATATTTGATTTGCTTGACTCTAGCTGAAGTGAGAGCAGTCTCAACAAGCTGCAAGGCTTTGACCGCTTCTGGAGTTAACTCTCTTAATGATTTAGTGTCGGAATCCCCATGCAGGATAGTATATAAAGGGCTTAGGGCTCCTGTTGTAATTTTTAAATAGGGTCTTAGCCAATTAATATCTCCCAATAATTTTTGTAAATCATTCAATGTTTTTAACTTATCTCTACTTATTGCTACCTTCTGAGAGGTGATGAAGTCTTCATAAATTACTTGACCTAGATAGTTCAAAGGTTTGTTTTTCTGAATCTTTTCAGGAGCTATCACTAGTCCATTGGCTGTGAGAGCCCTTATCATATCTATTAATAATTTTTCTAATACTACTTCATGTTGATGGGCTACAAGGATGTCATCCATATAATGAACAATATAAGCATCTTTATATTGAACTCTTATTTGCTCTATAGCATTCGCAACAAATTTCTGACACAAAGTTGGAGAGTTCTTCATACCCTGAGGCAGGGTCACCCACTGATACCTTTTAAAAGGTTTCTTGAAATTGACAGAGGGTATGCTAAAGGCAAAATACTCACTGTCCTCTGGGTGAAGTTTTATTGTAAAGAAACAATCTTGTAAGTCTATCACATAGGTTTTTCAATTCCGAGGCACCGCCACTGGAGATGGCAGGCCAGGTTGCAAGGCTCCCATGTCTTTCATAACAGCATTTACAGCTCTGAGATCCTGTAACAACCTCCATTTTCCTGACTTCTTTTTTATTACAAAAACTGGAGCATTCCAGGGACTGTTGGACTCTTTTAAATGTCCCTTTTCTAATTGTTCCTGTACTAGCTGCTCAAGAGCCTGTATTTTGTCTTCTGTCAGGGGCTACTGATTCATCCACAGGGGGTCTTGAGTCAGCCATTGTATTTTATCCACATAAAGGTGTTCTGCAGTGGCCACTATGAAAAATGCTGCGAGTCTAGCTCATCAGCGGACACCAATTTAAGATTCATAGAATCCAAAAAGTCTCTTCCCCATAATGTGAATGGTAAGGTAGGCAAAACATATGGTTGTATTAATCCCTCCTTACCATCAAATTTCCATTTAAGTAACCCTGTACTTTGCATGACTCCAGAGGCTGATCCTAGACCCAATAAAGAGGAACCTGTCCTGTGAACAGGCCACGTTCTAGGCCATTCTGTAGCACTAATACATGTTCTGTCTGCCCCAGTATCCAACAGCCCCTTGAAGCTTTTTCCATTTAAGATTATTTCCTTAAAGGTTCTTTTATCAAGGTCTTGTACCAGATAAGCCCCTTCAGTGGAGCCAAACTGACCTTGACCCCTTTCTCTTGTCATGATCTTATTAGGTAAATGTATGTATGGTAAGAGCAGGAGTTGAGCTATTCTTTGTCCTTTATGTAGATGTATGGTTTCAGACAATGGCCTTACCATCACCTTAATAGTGTTTTCTGTGTCTGAATCCAATACTCCAGGTATTACTTCAAAATTCTTCTTAATATTAGAACTTCTTCCAATAATGAGCCCCACTGTCTGTGGTAGCAAAGTTCCTTTTATGTTGGTGGGGACTATTGCCACCCCATCCCATCTAGACAGCACCAAATCCTCCAAGCAGGCAAGGTCCAGCCCAGCACTGCCTGGGGTGGCTCTAGGCAAGTCATGAATTGTAAATTCTGGTGCTTCAGGGTTAAGAGAGCTTTCTACGAACTCCTCCTCTCCCTTGGATGCGGGGCTAGGAGACGGCCCCTTTCCTAGTTTTTTGCCTCTTCTTTGTCATCATTTGACAAAGGAGTCCCATCCTTGTGGAACTTGGACTTGCATTCGTTCTTCCAGTGCTTTCCCTTTTTACATCTAGGGCAAAGACCTGGAGTTCCTTTTTGATTACTCCTGTTTCTATTATTCTGGGGACATGCCTTCTGCATGTGCCCTTCCATCCCACAAGAAAAACGTGTGGGCTGAGAGGGGGTCCTTTTCCCTCCTCCATACGTCTGCTTGACGTAGGCACTAAACTTTTGTCCTTTTATTGCTGCAGCATAAGCCATTCCTTGTACTACTGCTGGTGAGGCATCCTGACATGCTTTTATATAATCCTGTAATGTCTCTGTCTTTCTTATAGGCCTAATTAGATCTTGACACAGGGCATTGGCATTTTCCCATGCTAGTTGCTTTATCAGTATATCTGTTCCTTCTGATGGAGGCATCATTCTGCCCAGAGCTTCCTCTAAACGTGCAATGAAGCTGTGATAAGTCTCCTCTGTTCCTTGCCTAATACTAGCCAATGCCCCGCCTTTGGTCTCTGGAGGAGGTATTTTACGCCATGACTGGACGGCGTTAGTAGTTATCAATTGTAGAATATCCCGAGGGATCTTTGTCTGAGACTGGGGGGAAGCATAGTCCTCTGCTCCCATAAGCATAGACATAGTTGGTTTAGGTCCCCTCTTTTTAAAAGATTGCACTACAGCTTCCTTACATGTATCCTCATATTCCGTCCTCCAGAGAATATAATCTCCAGGTGACAGGGTTGCTTTGGCAGTCTGCATCCAATCATAGGGGGTAAGCCAGGAGCTTGCCAGCATGTCTACAATCTGCAATGTAAATGGAGCAGAAGGCCCAGAGGTCTGTACTGCTTGTTGTAATTCCTTTAATGCTTTTAACGAAAGGGGTTCCCACACAGGCTCTTCATCCCAAACCTCTGTAACTGGGAAGATACCAAAGGTAGTATCTCCATTCTTTCTAGCCTCAGCCATAGCACCCTGAAAGCCCACCAGGGGTAGTGGCGGGTTGTTTCTAGGCTTCGGCATGGGTTTTGTAGCTACGGCCATAGTGACATAGGGAAGATGATCAGTATGATCTCTATAATCATCCTCCTAGGCCTCCTCCTCCATTTGATCATCCAAATAGTCTTGATCAGCATCATTCTTGGGAGGAGGTTTCTTTTGTTTATGTTTTTTCTGGAGCGGTTTGAGTTCTTCAGAGGTGCCCTCTTCTATGGCTACCTCATCATAAATAGGGGTGTCATTAGTTTCAGAAGCTGTCTCCCTGCACAACCCTTGAAAGGGAGTTGACTCTGTAAGAATCTCTCGGATATGTATCCACAAGGGAAATGCTTGTACTGCAAGGTCTTTTACCCATTTTCTTGCACATACCTACGCATTTCTTTGCCTACCCTCTTCCAATCCTCCAGTGACAGAGTACCTCCTTCCAGGAACCAAGGGCTAGTCTTTTGAACAAACAATGCAAAGTGCCCTAGATCTTTTCTTGATATATGAAACCCAGAATTAGACAACATTTTATGCAACATAAACACCAACATGTTCTCATTTTTAGTCAGTGTGTGCCACATGGTTTTTATTCCTGGTCCTTTTATTACTCACGCTTAACCGGTCAGCCTTTACCGGCGGGACTGCAGCTCCCTGGTGAGATCCGTTCCTGACCACTAGAAATGAAGAAGAGAAAGAATTACCTGTCCTTCAAGTCCCTGTTCGGGCGCCAGCTGCCGCAGACCACTCAGGGGAGACCGTCAGACTGCGGGAGCCCAGGGGCGAAGGTATCAGGAGAAGTCAGGATACGGCGCAGGAATGACAGACAGACACCAAATTGCTTAGTGAACTGCTGCAATTTTACTTAGCATGATTCTTTCTTTATATAGTATTACAAACAAGGAACTCGGCATCAGACAATACACAAAGGCTAATTTTACAATCTCTAAGAATCAGCAACAAATCTGCAGAATAACTATTTCTATCTGGATATACAATGATCTCATATCAAGACAGAGACTGTGGTTCCTGCGGTTGGTCATGAACTTTCTATTCTTAGAATTTTGTCTCTCACATAGCAGAGATAGATACCAACTTCCTCTTTTTATCAAGGAGCGAAACTATATTCTCCCTCAAGAAATTTCTTAATATATTCTTCCAAAGCTGGAGGTCTCCAATGAAGATATCTATCATATTCACACCTTAATTTATGCCAATATATTAAAGCAGGCTTCATATTATCTAATATCTTTTATTTCTCTTTCCTATTATAAAGACACCAAGGCTTTCTGCTCTAGCTAATCTTTCCTGTATATGGGAGAGGCTCAAGGTACTTTCCACTACTTCGGGACCACCGGGGGCTGTCCACCATTGTCCATTAATCAGATATTGAGATACAGAGAAATGCACAAAAAACAGACACACACACAGGCTCAGCATCGCAGGCGTCTCGAGATCATTCTTTGTGGTCATGAGATCGGGTCATCTTGCTAAGGAACTGCCTGAGGCTCCGCTCCGTGAAGCTCTGACCTCAACCCTTCAGCTGCCGGGCCCCAGTAGAGCAGCATCTTGCTACAGCTACACAGGCGTTACAGCGGATGTGGGCGTAGCATACCAGAGCATGTATCCACAGAGACATGAACATGCTTTAAAGTTCCAAACTCAGATATATGAGTCATATCCATCTGCCATAATTTTAGGGGCAATAGGCCTTTTGGATTAACTCCTAGACCCGGGGAATGGTGAAAAAGTATACATTGTTGGCACTCCAGCACGATCTGTTGTGCATCTGCATGGGAAAGATGGAATTTTTGTTGTAATGTCCTAGCTGAAACATGAAATTGTTGATGAAATTTTCGTGCAGCTTCCAGGGATGAGGCCAGGAAGGCATATTCCATTATGGTGCATCAATCAACAAGGTCATTGCCCTTACTCAGTGCACCTGGCAGACCAGAATGTGCTCTAATATGTTGCATAAAAAATTTTGAATCCCTGGGCCAGAAAATTTTCTGTAATTCCTTCATAAGATGACTTACCATACTAGTAGGTTTTATGGAGCCAGCTACTTCTAATATCTTAGCAGCATTTACCACATAAGATGAATCTGAAAGTCAATTAAATGGAAAGGAACATTTTTTGAAAACTTCTAACACAATTTGTAACTCAACCACCTGTGGGGAGCCAGGCTGATATTGGCACAAAACGGGTTCATTGTGCTCGATCATATAAGCTCTATAGCCTGTTTTAGATCCATCTGTAAATATATTGGGGGCACCCAGCAAGGGTGCTTGTGTAGTTACTTTTGGAAACACCACAGGATGCTCTTTAAAAAATGAAAGCAAAGGATGTCTGGGATAATGATTTTCTATTAATCCATCAAAACAGCAGCACAATATGGCCCAGTCATCAATCGTCCCACACAAAACCTGCACCTGAGAGGCAGTATAGGGAATGATCAGTGATGTAAGATTCTTCCCAAAAAACTGTAGACATTGTTGTATCGCTAGAAGGGCCAATTTAGCAATTGCAGTAGAGTAATGATCAATAGATTTTGTTGGTGAGGTTCTAGGATGTACCCACAACAGGGACCTTCCTACCAAATCAGGCCTGTAGGCTGCAAAAAGGTAGACAAAATGTATTAAGCAATTTTCTCTCTTTCTTTGTAGTGAAACAATACTGCGTCTTGTAACCCTTGTTCTATTCTTTTGAGGGCTACTCTAGCCTCCTGTGTAAATATCTGGGGTGAATCTAAGGCCAAATTTTAATGCCTTTGTAATTTCTATATAGCCTTATTAATGTTTTATGGATCTAAGTTAAAAACTTTATTTTGAACTACATCTGTATGAATCTGTTAAAAATGTTCTTTTGGCCATAACTCTCTAGGTGAAGCCTGTAAGATAAGGCCAGACCTATACCCATCAATCTTGCAAGGAGTAGCCTGTAACCAGACCCCACTGTATGAAGGTCAAATAACAAAAGGAACCTGTAATATCAAAGCATAACTGCAATTTTTTGAAAGCAAAACCCAGTTTTAAATAATCTTTTCACCTTAAAATAATAGCAAACACATTATTTTTATATTGCAAAGTTTGTCTATCAGCTTTTGTGTTTGATTGTATGACAGTGTAACTTATTGAAGAGACATAATTTTAAGTCTTATTTTTTATAAGTCTGAGTTCTAGGATAAGAATCACATAAAACATTATGTCAATTTAGAAATACCTTAGAGACCTGTATTTCTTGACTTCTGACATGCCATGTGTTGCTTAAGATAGCTTTAACCCTAAATTATCAGTTTTAAACTTACCTTTTGTCACCATCATTATATTTTTTAAATCATGTCCAATAACTTAAGAGTCAATACTCTATAGTCAAGGCATGTAAAACATTTGTACCTTTAAGACCAATTAGGAATAAAGATGAAGCGATTACACAAATCTCATTAATTTAAACCAAGTACATATATATTTTTCCAGCCGTAATTTCAGGGGAATAAAACACCTTGAACCCAACCATCACCATGGTAGAAATTTTTCCAGGAGAATTAACCATTAAGTTTGAGGCTGTTGGCTTCTTAAAAGTAGCTTTTTTCTCCAGCTATGTTTAACTTATAGTTAAGAATGTGAAGCACCTTTAATCATCTTCTTCTGTGTAAATTGTAGACTGGCAGGACTGCCAGTAGATCATGCCTTTTTTTACTATTTTATTTTTTCTTTTTAACACATAACATAAACACAACAATCATTCAGCCACTCAAACAATAGACAACATGAATTGACACACATATAGAAAAGTTTGGTGCACCAAAGATAGGCAACAGACAGAAATGGAACTTGATGTCCCAAAAAGATTCAAATACCTTAACCAGAACTAAAAATATCTCCATTAGGATTCAGAGAGAAAATAGGACATCTCCCATTTTCGTCTGTTTCTTGGAGAGTTTTGAAATTAGCTTTGAAATTAGCTTTTAACCATTATTATTATTATTATTATTATTATTATTATTATTATTATTATTATACTATTTGATACCATGTCCTGTACATCGAAAAACTGCTTTTTTTTGAAACTTCCTTTTTTTCTTGTTTAAGAGTTAACTCCTTGTCTTCTTTTTCTTCTGGGAGTTCTGCCAGGGAAGGAAGGAAAGAAATAGTGCAACCATTGATAGTTATTGTATAGTGTCTTGCTTTTTTAACCCATATTAAGTTTATAAAAAGAGAAAGAGGTTTAAAAAAATGTGAGACACAGTATCTTGGCCATGTGGAGAGAGGTAGGAGGGGAGGAGAGCCCAGGAATTTCTTTGTCCAGTTGTTTTAACTGTCTCTGACTTATAAAGAATAAATTTTCCTCCAGAGAATTTAGCTTGGGTAGGCTGCATAAATTCCTCAGGTGTGATCCAGCCTTCCGTGGAAGATTTAAAGTACTTTGTAAAATTTCCTTTTAAATCTCGTAGTTCCTTTAAGAGGTCTATTAAAGCAAGCTCTTGTTCCCTCCGGGAGCCCTGGAAATGGTTTCGCCCTGCAAGAGGTTTTGCACGGGCCCGCCCCCAGACTTCTGGGCAAAAGGAACACCCACAAAGTGCGGGAGGGGAAGGGGGGAAGGGTGCACTGCAGAAATGCCTTTCTGATAAGGAGGCGGGGCTGGCATAGGGGAGTGGCACTCTGCCGCCTTGGTGGGAATCTGCCCTTTGTCTTTGAATCTCTTTTTTCTCTTTTAGTACTGCAGCTTCTAACTTGCTCACGAGAGTCTGAATTTCGTCTTCGCGATTGGAATCCTTGGATTCCATTTGGTCTAAGTCCCTGAGGCTAGGATATAGCGATCCTCCATTATCTCCTTTTTCACTTTCAGCTTTTTTTTTTACCTTTCTTCCTTTATCATTCCTAAAGCCTTTTTGCCGTTCTCAAGGGCCTTGCAACATCTGTGATCTTCTAGACAGTTCCTCACCAATTTCCAAACAGGCATCAACCCCGGTTTCAGGGTGCCCTGTTCCCAAGCAAAATCTAAGTCCTTGCCTAATTTATCCCAGCAGGGTACCGTAAGGTTCCCTGAGACTGCGATCCAAAGAGCTACTGTATCACATTCATTCAGGAATCTCTCCAGGGTGGATTTCTTAAGTTTTACGTTTTTACAAGATAACGGCTCTTGCTGAGCCAGAAAAATTGGATGAGACTGGGAAGCCCCGATACTAAATAAATTTTTATTATCACTGCTACCGTGTAATTAGAGGCAGAATCTAAACTGCTTCTAATTGACCAGGCAGAGTAATAAGGTGCCTGTGGCTTTAAAAACAGGCATGAGAACTTCTTACTTAAAATTCCCACGGTTCTTAACCTAGGAGTTCACTCTTAGTTGATTACTATGCAAATCCTCTTTCCTTTTGTTCTACTTCAAACTTTTCCAGCTCTGTCTTAATTTGCAGGGTGGAGCTAACTATCCACAGTCTCCTCTATCAGTTTGTACTACAGACAGGAAACTCCTGTGGCCTCTATTACCGATTAATTTTTCTTTTATAATTTAAAACTTGTCCCAAATACCGGGAACTTTATAGCCTCTTAATACCGAGAGCTGCCTTGTCCCATAACCGGGATCTTTATACCTCCCATATTCCGGGAATTTTTAATTTAATTTACCCCCAACTCCTGGGTACTTACCAGTGTGCTGTAAACCCCGACCATTAAGCTTCTGAACACTCCTCCATTATGGGCCACCAATTATGTAGCGTCCACCTTCGCCAGCAAAGAGTATGCAACACCAAGGAGTTTCTTCTTTAAATGGTTTATTCGGGAAACCTTGAATTGAGCTTATGTCTTCTTTTGGCAGCCACGTGCTCTCTGCCAGCCTGACCTTAGAAACCCTAGATAGCCACATTTGCCTAGGGAGATAACCAACCGTATTCTCATAAGTGAACTCAGTGAGTTCTTCATTAGCATGTAAGTGAGATAAGGAATGCAGCACACTGCGCATGTGTTCCAGTGATTTACTACCAGGGAGCTGCATGTGGCCAGCACCATCTTGTAACAGAGAAGAACAAAGGGTGGCTCACTACAATTAGATAGAATAATAGTCTTAAAATACTTTTAGAATATAATTTAGAAATGAAGTGGATACATTTTCTGATAAAACTGAAGATTTTCATATAACATATGTGTCACAAAGTTGAGCATTACATAGGATAATTTATAAAAAAATTTTTTGGAAAAAAAAAACTCTGATACAAATCTAGGCATACAAATGCATTTAGAATATAAATGAAAAATGAAGTGGAGATAAATCCTGGAAAAACTGAAGATTATCACACAACATAGGTATGATAAAATTGAGGATTAAATAGTGTTTTTGATAAAATTGAAGATTTATTCAGAAAAACACTCAGATACAATTCTAGGCATACAAATGCATTTAGAATACAATTGAAAAATAAGTATAGATATTTTTTGAATATAATGTTTTCTTCTATCCTCTGTGTGAAAATTAAGGAATACATATTATAGTTGATAATATTGAAGGTTTTTTTTAATTCAGATAAAATTATAGGAATACAAACACATTAAGGTATAATTGATAAAAGAAATGGTAAAATTTTCTGATAAAACTGAGGATTTTCATATAATATATGAATCACAAAATTGAGGAATACATAGGATAATTTAGAAAATAATTATTTTTTGGAAAATCACTCTGATACAAATCTAGGCATAAAAATGCATTTAGAATAGAAATGAAAAATGAAGTGGAGATATTTTCTAAAGAATCTAAAGATTTTCATACAACATATGTATAATAAAATTGTGGATTACATAGTGTTTTTGATAAAATTGAAGATGTATTCAGAAAAACACTCAGATACAATTCTAGGCATACAAATGAATTTAGAATATAATTGAAACAGAATTGTAGATTTTTTTTGAAAATACTGAAGATTTTCATCTAATCTGTGTGTGACAAAATTGAGGATTACATAGGATAATTGATAATATTGAAGATTTTTTGGAAAAAAAATTAGATAAAATAATAGGAGCAAAAATACTTTCAGAATATAATATAAAAATGAAGTGGTAACATTTTCTGATTAAACAAGATTTTCATATAACATATGTATCACAAAATTGAGGATTACATAGGATAATATATAAAATATTTTTTTGGGAAAACACTGATACAAATCTAGGCATACAAATGCATTTAGAATATAAATGAAAAATGAAGTGGAGATATTTTCTGAAGAAACTGAAGATTTTCATACAACATAGGTATGATAAAATTGAGGATTACATAGTGTTTTGACACAATTTAAGATTTACTGAGAAAAATACTCAGATACAATACTGGATGTACAAATGCATTTAGAATATAACTGAAAAGAAGTGTAGATATTTTTTGAAAATACTGAAGATTTTCATCTAACCTGTGTGTGACAAAATTGAGGATTGCATAGGATAGTTGATAATAGTGGAGATTTTTTGGTAAAATACCTCACACAAAATAATAGGGAGATAAATACATTTAGGGAATAATTAAAAATGAAATGGAAACATTTTCTGATAAAACTGAAGATTTTCTTATAACATGTATCACAAAATTGAGAATTAAATAGAATAATGTAAAAAATAAATTTTTCTTTTCGAAATACTGAAGATTCACCTCTAACTTGTATGTGATAAAATTGGAGAGCTCATAGTATTGAAGTTTTTTGGAAAAAATTCAGATAAAATTACAGGCATATAATTAGATTTATGATATAATTGATGAATGAAGTGAAAATATTTTCTGTTAAAACTGAAGATTTTGATATAATTTATGTATCCAAAATTGAGGATTATGTAGAATTCTTGATAATATAAAAGTTTTTTGGAACAACATTCAGATAAAATCCTAGGAATACAAATTCATTTAGAATATAAATGAAAACAGAAGTGGAGACATTTTCTGAAAAAAACTGAAGATTTTCATAAAAAACTGTATGATAAAATTGAGGATTATACAGGATAGCTGATAATATTGAAGATTTTTTTGAAAAAAATCAGATAAAATAATAGGCATATAAATATATTTAGGGTATAATTGAAAAATGACGTGGAAACTTTTTCTGAGAAAACTGAAGATTTTCATATAACATATGTATCATAACACTGAGGAATACATTGGATAATTTATAATATTGAATATTTTTAATAAAAATTCAGATAAAATGATAGCCATACAAATGCATTTAAAATATAAATGAAAACGGAATTGGAGACATTTTCTGATAAAACTGAAAATTTTCATAAAACATATGTATGAAGAAATTGACGATGACATAGTCTTATTGATAAAATCAAAGATATACTTATAGAAACATTTAGATATAAAATAGGATAATTGATAATTCATAAAATATTTTATAAAATAATTTTTTTGAAAAACAGTCTGATATAAATCTAGGCATACAAATGCTATTAGAATATAAATGAAAAATGATGTGGAGGTATTATCTGAAAAAACTGAAGATTTTCATATTACATATGTATGATAAAATAGAGGATTGCATAGTGTTTCTGATAAAAGTGAAGAAATGATTCAGAAAATCACTCAAATACTATTCTAGGCATACAAATACATTTATAATGTAATTAAATAAGAAGTGTATATATTTTTTAATATAATGAAGCTTTTCATCTAACATGTTAGTAAAAAGTGTGGATTACAAAGAATAACTGATAATATTGAAGGTTTTTTGGGAAAAATCTCAGATAAAATAATAGGCATACAAATATATTTAGGATATAAATGAAAAATGAAGTGGTAACATTTTCTGATGAAGCTGAAGATTTCTATTTGACAAATCATAAAATGAGGATTACAAAGTGTAAGTGATAATATAAATATTTTTTGGAAAAAGACTCACAAGCAATGCTAGGCATAAAAATGTATTTAGAATATAATTGAAAAAGTAAGTGTAGACATTGTGTGATAAAACAGAAGATTTTCATTTAACCTGAGTATGAAAATATTGAAGACTACATAGAATAATTAATAATAATTTAGATTTTTGGAAAAAATCAGAGAAAATAATAGGCATATAAATACACTTAAGAGATAGTTAAAAATGAAGTGGAAATATTTTTGATAAAACTGAAGATTTTCATATAACATGTTTCATAAAATCGATGATTAAATAAGATAATGGATAATATAAAAATTTTTAGAAGAAACTCAGGTAAAAAGATAGGCATTGGAAAGCATGTAGAATATAATTGAGAAAAGAATTGGCGACATTTTTAGATAATACTGAAGATTTACATTTAACTTGTGTGTGATAAAATTGTGGATTATATTGGACAGTTCATAATATTGAAGATATTTTGGAAAAAATTCTGATAATATTATAGGCATATAAATAGATTTACGTTATCATTGATAAATGAAGTGGAAACATTTTCTGGTAAAACTGAAGATTTTCAAATAATTCATGTATCAAAAATGGAGGATTATGTAGAATTATTGATAATATACAATATTTTGAAAAATATTCACATAAAATATTAGGAATACAAATCCATGTAGAATATAAATGAAAACGGAAGTGGAGATATTTTCTGAAAAACAGTGAAGATTTTCATAAAACATATGTATGATAAAATTGAGGATTATACAGGATAACTGATAATATTGAAGATTTTTTGGTAAAAATTAAGAAAAATAATAGGCATATAAATACATTTAGGATATAATTCCAAAATGAACTGGAATCATTTTCTGATAAAACTGAGGATTTTCATATACATATGTATCATTTTTCCTGTGTGTGAAAATTGAGGATTACATAGAATAGTTGAAAATATTGAAGTTTTTTTTTGAAAAAAAATTCAGATAAAATAATAGGCATAAAAATACTTTCAGGATATAATTGATAAATGAAATGGTAACATTTTCTGATAAAACTGAAGATTTTCTTATAACATATGGATAACAAAATTGAGAATTACATAGGATAATTTATAAAATATTTTTTTGGAAAAACACTGTGATACAAATCAAGGCATACAAATGCATTTAGAATATAAATGAAGAATGAAGTAGAGATATTTTCTGAAAAAACATAAGATTTTTATATGACATATGTATGATAAAATTAAGGATTACATAGCAGTTTTGATAAAAATGAAGATTTATTTGTAAAAACACTCAGAAACAATCCTAGGCATACAAATGCATTTAGAATATAATCGAATATAAATGAAATGGAAACATATTCTGATAAAACTGAAGAATTTCATATAACTTATGTATCATAGAATTGAGTATTACGAAGCATTATTGATAACAAACTTTATTTGGAAATACACTCAGATACAATTCCTGGCATAGAAATGCATTTAGAATATAAATGAAAATGGTAGTGGAGATATTTCCTGAAAAAAATGATGATTTTCATAAAACATATGTAGGATAAAATTGAGGATTATACAGGATAACTGATAATATTGAAGAGTTCTGGGAAAAATTCAGAAATTATAATAGGCATATAAATCCATTTAGGATATAATTGAAAAATAAAGTGGAAACATTTTCTGATAAAACTGAATATTTTAATATAACATGTTTCATAAAATTGATGATTACATAAGATAAAAGATAATATAAAAATTTTTGGAAGAAACTCAGATAAAATGATAGGCATACAAAGGCATGTAGAATATAATTTAAAATGGAAGTGGTGATATTTATAGATTATACTGAAGATATAACTCTAAATTATGTGTGATAAAATTGTGGATTATATTGGACAGTTCATAATATTGAAGATTTTTTGAAAAATTTTCAGATAAAATTATAGGCAGATAAATAGGTTTATGATATAAATGATAAATGAAGTGGAAACATTTTCTGTGAATGCTGAAGCTTTGAATATAATTTATGTATAAAAAATTGAGTATTACATAGAATTATTGAAAAAATGAAAAGTTTTTGGTAAAACATTCAGATAAATTGCTAGGAATTTAAATTCATTTATAATATAAATGAAAACGGAAATGGAGACATTTTCTGAAAAAAAAAACTGAAGATTTTCATAAAAAACTGTATGATAAAATTGATGATTATACAGGAAAATTGATAATATTGAAAAATTTTTTGAAAAAAAATCAGATATAATAATAGACATATAAATACATTTAGGACATAATTGAAAAATGAAGTGGAAACATTTTCTGATAAAACTGAGGATTTTCATATACATATGTACCATAACATTGAAGATTAAAAAGGATAATTGATAATATTGAATATTTTTAATAAAAAATTCAGATAAAATGATAGACATACAACTGCATTTAGAACATAAAGGAAAAACGATGTGGAGACATTTTCTGATAAAACTGAAGATTTTCATATAATATATGTATGATAAAATTGACGATTACATACTGTTATTGATAAAATTGAAGATTTATTTAGAAAAACACTCACATCCAATGCTACGCATACAAACGAATTTAGAATATAATTGAAAAATATGTGTAGGTATTTTTGAATGTACTGAAAATTATCATCTAACCTGTGTGTGAGAAAATTGAGGATTACATAGGATAATTGATAATATTGAAGGTTTTTTTGGAAAAAAATTCAGATAAAATAATAGGCATATAAATAATTTTAATATAATTTAAAAATGAAGTGGAAACATTTTCTGATAAAACTGAAGATTTTCATATAACATATGTATCACAAATTTGAGGATTACATGGGATAATTCATAAATTTTTTTTGAAAAACCGTCTGATACAAATCTAGGCATACAAATGCATTTAGAATATAAATGAAAAATTAATTGGAGATATTTTCTGAACAAACTGAAGATTTTCATACAAAATATGTATGATAAAATTGAAAATTACATAATGTTTCTTATAAAATTGAAGATTTATTCAGAAAACACTCAGATACCATTCTAGGCATACAAATGCATTTAGAATATAATTGAAAAAGAAGTGTAGATATTTTTGAATATACGGAAGGTTTGCATCTAAACTGTGTGTGAGAAACTTGAGGATTATATAAGATAATTGAATATATTCAAGATTTTTTGGAAAAAACTCAGATTAAATAATAGGCATTTAAATACTTTTAGAATATTATTTAAATATGAAGTTGAAACATTTTCTGATAAAACTGAAGATTTTCATATAACATATGTAATATAAAGTTGATGGTTACATAGGATAATTTATAAAATAATTTTTTTTGTAAAACCACTCTGATACAAATCTAGGCATACAAATGCATTTAGAATATAAAGGAAAAGTGAGCTAGAGATATATCTGAAAACACTGAAGATTTTCATACAACATATGTATGATAAAATTGAGGATTGCATAGTGTTATTGATAAAATTTAAGATTTATTCAGATAAACACTCAGATACAATGCTAGGCATACAAATGCATTTAGAATATAATTAAAAAATAAGTTTAGATATTTTTGTATATAATGATGATTTTCATCTAACCTGTTTGTGAAAATTTAGGATTACATAGAATAATTGATAATACTGAAGGTTTTTTTTTTTTTTTTTTTTTGGAAAAATCTCAGATAAAATAATAGGCATAGTAATACTTTGAGTATTTAATTGAAAAAATGAAGTGGTAAAATTTTCTGATAATACTGAAGATTTTCATATAACATATGTATCATAAAATTGAGCATTACATAGGATAATTGACAATACAAATATTTTTTGGAAAGAACTCAGAGACAATGATAGGGATAGTAATGCTTGTAGAATACAAATAAAAAGGAAGTGGTGACATTTTTAGATAAAACTGAACATTTACATCTAATTTGTGTGAGATAAAATTGTGGATAATATAAGACAGTTCAAAATATTAAAGTTTTTGAAAAAAATTCAGATAAAATAATAGGCTCTTAAATACATTTACTGATAAAACTGAATATTTTCCTATAACTTCTGTATCATAAAAATGAGGATTATGTAGGATTATTGATAATATAAAAAATTTTTTGGAAAAACACTCAGATACAAGGCTCGGGATACAAATGAACTTTGAGTATAAATGAAAACGAAAGTGAAGACATTTTCTTAAAAACCTGAAGAATTTCATAAAACATATGTATGATAAAATTAAGGATTATAGAGGATAACTGATAATATTGAAGAATTTTGGAAAAAATTCATTTAATATAATAGGCATATAAAATATTTAGGATATAATGGAAAAATGAAGAGGATATATTTTCTGATAAAAATAAGGATTTTCATATACATATGTACCATATCATTGGGAATTTCATAGGATAATGGTTAATATTGAATATTTTCAATAAAAACTCAGAATGATAGGCATACAAATGCATTTAGAATATAAAGGAAAATGGAAGTGGAGACATTTTCTGATAAAACTGAAGATTTGCATAAAATATAGGTACGATAAAATTGCGGATTACATACTTTTATTGATAAAAATTAAGATATATTTAGAAAAACACTAAGATTCAATACTAGGCATACAAATTCATTTAGAATATAATTGAAAAATAAGTGTAGATATTTTTTGAATGTACTGAAGATCTTCATCTAACCTGTGTGTCAGAAAATTGATGATTACACGGGATAATTGATAATATTGAAGATATTTTGGGAAAAATCAGATAGAATAATAGGCATACAAATAATTTTAGAATATAATTTAAAAATTAAGTGGAAATATTTTCTGATAAAACTGCAGATTTTCATATAACATATATAGCACAAATTTGAAATAACATAGGATAATTTACAAAATAAATTCTTTTGAAAAACATTCTGATATAAATCTAGGCATAAAAATGCATTTAGAATATAAATGAAAAATGAAGTGGAGATATTTTCTGAAGAAACTGAAGATTTTCATATAAAATATGTATGATAAAATTGAGGATTACATATTTTATTGGATAAAATTGAAGTTTTATACAGAAAACACACAGATAAAATTCTAGGTATACAAATGCCTTTCGAATATAATTGAAAAAGAAGTGTAGATATTTTCTGAATATACTGTAGATTTTCATCTAAACTGTGTGTGAGAAATTTGAGGATTACATAGGATAATTGAAAATATTGAATTTTTTTGGAAAAAAACTCAGATAAAATATTAGGCATATAAATACTTATAGAATATAATTTAAAAATAAAGTGGAAACATTTTCTGATAAAAGTGAAGATTTTCATATAAGATAAATATCACAAAGTTGAGGAATACATAGGATAATTTATAAAATATTTTTTGAAAAAACCTCTGATTCAAATCTAGGCATACAAATGCTTTTAGAATATAAATGAAAAATGAAGTAGAGATGTTTTCTTAAAACACTGAAGATTTTCATACAAGATATGTATGATAAAATTGAGGATTACATAGTGTTTTTAATCAAATTAAATATTTATTCAGAAAAACACTCAGATACAACTCTAGGCATACAAATGCATTTAGAATACATTTGAAAAATAAGTGGAGAATATTTTTTGAATATAATGAAGATTTTCATCTAACCTGTGTGTGAGAAATTTGAGGATTACATAGGATAATTGATAATATTGAAGATTTTTTGGAAAAACTCATATAAAATAATAGACCTATAAATACATTTAGGAGATAATTAAAAATGAATTAGAAACCTTTTCTCTTAAAATTCAAGATTTTAATATAATTTATGTATCAAAAAATGAGGACTACGTAGAAATATATATAATATGAATTTTTTTTGGAAAAACATTCAGATATAATTCTAGGAATACAAATCTATTTAGAATATAAATGAAATCGGAAGTGGAGACATATTCTGAAAAAACTCAAGATTTTCTTAACACATATGTATGATAAAATTCAGGATTATAGAGGATATGTGATAACATTGAAGATTTTTTGGAAAAATTCAGATTATATAATAGGCATATAGGATACAATTGAAAAATGATGTGGAAACATTTTCTTCAAAAACTGAGGATTTTCATATACATATTTATCATAACATTGAGGATTATATAGGATTATTGATAATATTCAATATTTTCAATAAAAACTCAGATAAAATGATAGGCATACCAATGCATTTACAATATAAAGGAAAAAGGAAGTGGAGACATTGTCTGATAAAACTGAAGATTTTCATAAAACATATGTATGATGAAATTGAGGATTAGAAAGTGTTACTGATAATACTGAAGATTTAATTATCAAAACAATCAGATATAAAATAGTATAATTTATAATTTATAAAACAATTTATAAAATAAAATTTTTAAAACAAGCTCTGATAAAAATTTAGGCATTCAAATGCATTTACAATATAATAAAAAATGAAGTGGAGTTATTATCTGAAAAACCTGGAGATTTTCATTCAACATATTATGATCAAATTGATGATTACATAGTGTTTTGGATAAAATTGAAGATTTATTCAGAAAAACACTCAGAAACAATTATAGGCATACAAATGCATTTAGAATATAATTGAAAATTAAGTTTAGATATTATTGTAAATAACTAAGATTTTCATCTATCCTGTGTGTAAAAATTGAGGATTACATAGAATAATAGATAATACTGAAGTTATTTTTGGAAAAAACACTGATAAAATAATAGGCATACAAATACTTTTGGGATATAATTGATAAAAGAAATGGTAACATTTTCTGATAAAACTGAAAATTTTCATATAAAATAAGTATCAGACAATTGAGGACTACATAGGATAGTTTATAAAAATTTTTTGGATAAACACTCTGATACCAATCTAGGTATACAAATGCATTTAGAATACAAATGAAAAATGAAGTGGAGATATTTCATGAAAAATCTGAAGATTTTCATACCACATATGTATGATGAAATTGAGGATTACATTGTTTTTTTTTATAAAATTGAAGATTTTGAATATATTGAAGATTTTTATCTAACCTGTGTGTGAGAAAATTTAGGACTACATAGGAGAAATAATAATATTGAAGATTTTTTTGGAAAAAACTCAGATAAATAATAGGCATAAATACACTTAGGAGATAATTAAAAATGAAGTGGAAACATTTTCTTATAAAACTGAAGATTTTTATATGACAAATGTATCATAAAATTGAGGATTACATAATATAAGGAATAATATAAATACTTTTTTGGAAAAACTCTCTGATACAATAGTAGGCATACAAATGCAAAGTAAGTGTAGACATTTTGGGATAATACTGAATATTTTCATTTTACCTGATTGTGAAAAATTTGAAGACTACTTAGAATAATTGGTGATATTGAAGATTATTTGGAAAAAAACTCAGATAAAATAATAGGCATATAAATACATTTAGGAGCTAATAAAATCAAGTGCAAACATTTTCTGATAAAACTAAAGATTTTCATACAACATACGTATGATAAAATTGAGGATTACCTAGTTTTTTTTTACTAAAATTGAAGAAATGATTCACAAAAACACTCAGATAGGTTTCTAGGCATACAAATGCATATAGAATACAATTGAAAAATAAGTGTAGATTTTTTTTAATATAATAAAGCCTTTCAACTCACATTTTTGTGAAAATTGAGGATTACATAAAATATTTGATAATATTAAAGGGTTTGTGGAAAAAAATCAGATGAAATGATAGGCATACAAATACTTTTAGGATATAATTGAAAAATGAAGTGGTAACATTTTCTGATAAAACTGAAGATTTTTCTATGACAAATGTATCATAAAATTGAGGATTACGTAGGCAAATTGATAATATAAATATTATTTGGAAAAACATTCAGATTCAATGCTAGGAATAGAAATGCATTTAGAATATAATTGAAAAAGTAAGTGTAGACATTTTGTGATAATACTGAAGATTTTCATCTAATCTGATTGTGAAAAATTGAAAACTACGCATGATAATTGATGATATCCTAAAATTTTTTTGGAAAAAACTTAGATATGATAATAGGCATATAAATACATTTAAGAGATAATTAAAAATGATGTGGGAACATTTTCTGATAAAACAGAAGATTTTCATATAACATGTTTCATAAAATAGAATATATAATAAGTAACATAAATTTTTTGGAGGAAACTCAGATACAATGATATGCATAGGAATGCATGTAGAATATAATTGAAAAACAAAGTGGCGAGATTTTTGTATTTTTCTGAAGATTTACATCTAACTTGTGTGTGATAAAATTGTGGATTATATAGGATAGTTCCTAATATTGGAGATTTTTTGGAAAAAATAAGATAAAATAGTAGGCATATTGATACATTTATGATATAATTGAAAATTAAGTGGAAACATTTTCTGATAAAACGGAAGATTTTTATATAACTTATGTATCATAAATTTGAGAATTACATCGGATTATTGATAATATAAAAATTATGTGGATAAAACACAGATAAAATGCTAGACATAAAAATGAATTACGAATGTAAATGAAAAGGGATGTGAAGACATTTTCTGAGAAAACTGAAGATTTTCATAAAACATATGTATAATAAAATTGAGGATTATACTGGATAATTGATAATATTGAAGATTTTTTGGAAAAAATTCCATAATATAATAGGCATATAATTACATTTAGGATATAATTGAAAAATGAATTGGAAACCTTTTCTGATAAAACTGAGGATTTTCATATACATATGTGTCATAACATTGAGGATTACATGGGATAATTGATAATTGTACAGAGCCATATTGGGGCAGTCATGCACATGGTTTGAGTTTAACTTTGGTCAAGGACAATCCCTGGCTTCGGGCAGGAATCTGCCTTTAGGACATAATAGGGAAGTAGGTTAAAGCAGGAATTTTTATTCTTGGGTGGAGTGCTAAGAGTGTACTTGAATATGGTCAAGGTTAACATCTCCCAGATAGCCAGGATCCTGCTCCACCTAGGGTAGAGTGCTAGAAGTAAAGGTTAAGTTCATTGTTCCTCCAGGTCTAGGAATTCCTGAATTAAGAAGGTGACCCACCCAGCTGCTGGAGCAGTCAAGATGAGGACCTCCAAGAGAAGCTAGACAACTTCCACCAGAACTCAGCCCGGAGTCTGGGGTAAGGGTTTGCCCAAACTGTTAAAAGGTCTGGAGCCATTAAAGTTTCTGGATTTGATCAGTGAATATTGTCTTGGCCCTTCTTTTCGCCCCTTCCCTATCCATCCCTCAGCTTCTGTTCCAGTAACCCACTTCATAATAGCTGCAGGCAGCTATGGAATCCAACAGATAATACTGAATATTTTTAATAAAAATCTCAGATAAATTTATAGGCACAAAATGCATTTAGAATATAAAGGAAATGAAAGTGGTGAATTTTCTGATAAAACTGAAGATTTTCATAAAACATATGTATGATGAAATTGAGGATTACATAGAGTTATTGATAAAATCTAAGATTTCTTTATAAAACACCCAGATATAAAATAGGATAATCTATAATTTAAAAATAATTTATAAAATAAAATTTTTGAAAAATGCTCTGATACAAATCTAGGCATGCAAATGCAATTAGAATATAAATGAAAAATGAAGTGGAAGTATTATATGAAAAAGCTAAAATTATAGATCATCCTATTTTATATCTGAATTATATGTGTTTTTTTAATAAATCTTCAATTTTATCAAAATACTATGGAATCTTCAATTTTAACATGCATATGTTGTATGAAATCTTCAGTTTTTTCAAATAATACCTCCACTTCAGATTTCTGTTAGTGGCGTTCCTGCATTTGCCCTTTGCCATCTTGTTCTCTGTCATTAGTTGGTCTTGTCTCTGGCTGGTGTTTGAGCCTCCTGTGAGGCTCTAGGGTTATTTCCACAAACTGGATGACTGAGTTTCTCCAGTCGCAGATTGCTGATGTGCTGCCCTCCTCTTGGGTGCCCTTCGAGCCCTAATGTACCTTGCCCCAGATTGTCTGTGTGAACCAGGCAGTACCTGTTTGCTCCTTCAGGGAGTGCTGATGGTGTATCCTGTGGGACATTTTCCGAGTGCTGGTCAGTCTGCTGGGCAGCTGATCTCCCAACCTGGTTGGTGCACACAAGGCTAGTCTAGCTGCTCAGGCCCCGAGTATAGGCATAAGCCTGGCAGGCCAAGTTCCGAGGAAAGTTCCCCTCGGGCTGTGAGTGTTACTGTTAGGTGGCCAGGATGGCGTGCTCCCTGAAAGGACTAGGAGAGTATGCTGGGCTAACAACGTCCTGGCCTGGTTGTCAAAAAGATGGCCCACAGAACAGCCCAGGTCTTGGAGGCAGACGAGGGCCTGTTGGTCCTAGACCCCCGCGATGTTAGCCTCAGGCTATGATTATTAGCTGGCTTTGCCTGCTAGAACTCTCTAGTGTCCCATTGCCAAAATGGCAGCACATGCGCCGGGTTGGGCAAAGAACTTCCTGCATGGGTTGGCACAATGATGGCCCCCAGAAGAGCCCAGTACCTGGGTGCAGGCCAACGCCTGTTGGGCTTAGACCCCAGTGATGTTGGCCTCAGGTTATGTTTGCGTACCTCAGGCTGTCTGATCTCCCAGGCTAACGAGAACCAAGATGGAGGCGAGTCTCTTGTAACTGACTGGCGAGAGTCAGCTTTCTGATGTGGCTTCTGTGCTGTGAAAGGCACTGTAAATCCATCTCCACTTCAGCCTGCCTGGCCAGTGATGGTCAGTGTTAGTGGGCACAGGGTCTGCCTGGAACCTGTCACCTTGGCTCCACTGCTGATGGCCCTTCCTCTGGACTAGCCACTGCTGCTGTTGAAAACTGAGGATTTTCATATACATATGTATCATAACATTGAGGATTACATAGAATAATTAATAATACTGAATATTTTTAATAAAAACTCAGATAAAATGATAGGCATACAAATGCATTTAGAATATAAAGGAAAAAACAAGTGGAGACATTATCTGATAAAACTGAAGATATTCATAAAACATATGTATGATGAAATTGAGGATTACATAGTGTTATTGATAAAATCAAAGATTTATTTACAAAAATACTCAGACATAAAATAGGATAAATTATAAAATAATTTATAAAGTAAAATTTTTTTGAAAAACGCTCTGATACAAATCTAGGCATGCAAATGCATTTAGAATATAAAAGAAAAAATGAAGTGGAGGTATTTTCTGAAGAAACAGAAGATTTTCATATAACATATGTATGATAAAATTGACGATCAGACAGTGTTTTTGATAACATTGACATTTTATTCAGAAAAACACTCAGATACAATTCGCGGCATACAAATGCATTCAGAATATAGTTGAAAAAGTAAGTCTAGATTTTTTTTTTTAATATACTGAAGATTTTCATCTAACTGTGGGTGAGAAATTTGAGGATTACAGGGGATAACTGATAATATTGAAGATATTTTGGAAAAAAATCAGAAAAAATAATAGGCATATAAATACTTTTAGAATATAATTTAAAAATGAAGTGGAATCATTTTCTGATAATATTGAAGATTGTCATATAACATATGTAACACAAAGTTGAGCATTACATAGGATAATTTATAAAATAAATTTTTTTTTGGAAAAACACTCTGATAAAATCCTAGGCATGCAAATGCATTTAGAATATAAATGAAAAATGAAGTGGACATATCTTCTAAGAAAACCAAAGATTTGCATACTACTTATGTTTGATAAAATTGAGGATTACATAGTGTTTTTGATAAAATTGCAGATTTATTCAGAAAAACACTCAGAAACAATTCTAAGCATAAAAATGCATTTACAATATAATTGAAAAATGAAGTGGACATATTTTCTAAGAAAAAAGAAGTGTCGATTTTTGTGAATACACTGAAAATTTTCATCTAACCTCTGTGTCAGAAAATTGAGGATTACGAAGGATAATTGATAATATTGAAGATTATTTGGAAAACAATCAGATAAAATAATAAGCATATAAATCCTTTTAGAACTTAATTTAAAAATGAAGTGGAAACAACTTCTGATAAAACTGAAGATTTTCATATAACATATGTATCACAAAGTTGAAAATTACATAGGATAATTTATAAAATAATTTTTTTTGGAAAAACACACTGATACAAATCTAGGCATAAAAATGCATTTAGAATATGTATGAAAAATGAAGTGGAGGGATTATCTGAAAAAACTGAAGAATTTCTTACAGCATATGCATGATGAAATTGAGGATTACATATCAATTTTGATAAATTTGAAGATTTATTAAGAAAAACACTCAGATACAATTCTAGGCATACAAGTGCATTTAGAATATAATTGAAAAATAAGTATAGATATATTTGAATATAATGAAGATTTTCATCAATCCTGTGTGTTAAAATCAAGGATAACATATAATAGTTGATAATATTGAAGGTTTTTTTTTTGAAAAACTCAGATAAAATAATAGGCATACAAATACTTTTAGGATATAGTTGATAAATAAAGTGGCAATATTTTCTGATAAAACTGAAGATTTTCATATAACGTGTATTACAAAATTGAGGTTTGCATAGGATAATTTAAAAAAAATTCAGAAAAATTTATAAAGTTATAATATAAGATTTATATAATATAATAAGATAATATAAGATAATATCATATAAGATTTATAAATAAATCTTCGATTTTATCAGTAGCACTATGTAATCCTCAATTTCATCATACATTCATTATATGAAATTCTTCACTTTTATTAGACAATGTCTCTACTTCCTTTTTCCTTTATAATCTAAATACATTCGTATGCCTATTATTTTATTTGTGTTTTTATTAAAAATATTCAATATTATCAATTATCCTATGTAATCCTCAATGTTATGATACATATGTGTAGAGTCCAGCTCACATATTTTAACTGTCGGTTTTCTGGAAGGAGAGACGGGTAAGGAACAGGCTGCAAGAGAAATCACATGGAGAGACAGAAAAACACATGACTTTCGGTTCAAGTCTCCATATTTAATCATGCCTCTCTCCCATGAAACAAAGGTAGACCAAGCCCCTTCTCTGAAGGCTAGAAACCGGTTCTTGTTTTTCTTTAGGAGGTGGGTGGTCAAGTTGCTGGCTGCTATTCTTGAGAGCAGTGGGCAGGGGGAACTCACAATTCCTCCCTTCTATTCTTGAGAGCAGTGGGCAGGGGGAGGTCACAATTCCTCCCTTTTTTAATTTTAAGTAAAACCAGTGGATACTCATATTCGTCAAAAGATGATGGGCGTTGACCAGTGAGGGAAAGCATTGGCCTCGACCCCCTTAAACATTAATTGACATCTTTTTCAGGGGAGGGGAACTAGACTGCCTTAATTATTTAAGGACAATCTTTCAATGTCAACCCTTATGCAGCCGGGCGTGCTTTTCAGGGAAAGTAGGAAGCAGGGCATTTCCTTTTCCCTTGCACTGCCTCGCCTCACACCTCAAACTGATGCCCATGTTTGTTCAATTAACAAACATGCATAGATCAGGTTCTATGCTGCCCCCTTTCTGGGGATCCACTGGTAAAGTAAATGCCCTGTGAATATGAGTTGGCTGGCTTTCATAGCCGCCCATCTTTGAGTCCTGGAAGCCATTGCTGTATTAGCCCATCTTCGAGTGTTGTATCTGAAAGATATCTGCTTGAAATACAAAAAAAAAAAAAAAAAAAAAAAAAAAAAAAAAAAAAAGAAATAAAAAGAAAAAAAAAAGGGAGAGATTAAAAGGAAAAACGGCTTGAACTGTTTCTCTGGAGGGCCCATTGTATTTAATTTGGTTGTAAATTAGTAGCTCAGGAATAAAACCTGGCTTGCAAATTAATGGCTAGAGGAAAAGCAGCCTACCTTCCCAATATGGGAGAAGTAGCCTTAAGAACATTATTGAATTAGTCATACTTAGTAGCTGATTTAGGGTCTGTATTTACCTACCATATCAATCTTTCAGTCAGCCATCGGGCTCCATCTTCTCTTTGAGAGAAAATATAAATAGAAAATCTTTTCTATAATAAAACAAGGTCAGGACCATTCCATGTATTGGTTAACAAGTCCTGCCATTTAACCATGGCAATCCCTTGGTATGAAAACTAGTGAACAATAATTGATTACATTTAGAGGCTCCTCTCGAATGTAGAGAAGTAAAAAGAAATCTTTTTTCCAATTTTGCATAGCAAGTTATATATGTCAACATTACATTTTATGTTACATTTGTCAAAAATGATAGGGCATAAGGCCATATAGATAAACCGCTAAATGGGGAGCTGGAGATAAGGAAAGGCAGTTAGGGCATTGTTTTATAATAGTGAAAACAAAGACACTGATGGCATATTAAAATTAAATATGCCATAGGTTTCCAATAAAAGAATTAATTCTTCAACATACAAGCTAATTGGAAAAAGATTAAAAGTATTATTTATAGGTTGAAAACCATTTAATATAATTGTCAGCTCTGCTAATTGAGCTGAGTCCAGGTGTTTCTATAACCACCAGTTGATTATGATTAAGATATCTATCTCTTCCTTCAGAAGAGCTATCTATGAAAATCAAGAGTATTTTTATTCAGAGGCTATAAAGATCATATTAGGAAATATAACCTCATGTATATCTAAGAAACATTATTAATCTATCTTGAGGACAACAGCAATGCCAATAAGTGAATTATTCTATCTCATCTAGACACTGGCATGTCTAGTGATAGGAAGCCGTATACATTTAGCAAGGATTTCCTTGGCATCCAAATTTTAAAATTTTCATAAAAATATATATGCCTTAAAAATATATGCATAATTCAAATTACATGCACAGGGGAACCATTTCCCCTCTCCTTTTTTATAAGAAGATATTGTTTTGTTTTGTAAAAATATTTTATATTACCTCATATTTGAGGATAATAAAGAATCAAATTGTCAAAGATATCTCAAATGAATAGCCTTTATTTATTAAATGGCCAGTTTTATTGTTTTTTCCAATCTAAGTTGGAACACCAAGCATATACCATAACATAAGCAACAACTATGTATTTATAGAAAATAAATGCAGCATTCTCAGTTGCCTTTTGCTAGAGCAGTTGCAACTAGAGTGCCCTAAAAATGAATCATACTTATATGCACATATTTTAATTTTCTAAATTAGAAATGAGTATTATTTATCTGTAATAATTAATTAAGTCCTCTTGAATTAACACCATTATTTGGTAGAAGTAGAAATTGAAGACATCAAGAACAAATCTTTATAATTTGATGTACATAAAAATATAAAATTATTTTTTAAGCCAGTACTTTTTGATGATACAAATAATAAATGTGCTTGTCATTCTGAATGTTTCTATATAGCCTCTTTGGGATACAAACTTTATGTGCCCTGACCTAAGGGGTCATGTCCAGGCACCTTTTTAAAGATTAAATTATAAATAAGTATATTGTAGTTGTCTTCAGACATACCAGAAGAAGGCATTGGATCTCACCACAGGTGGTTATGAGCCACCGTGTGGTCACTGGGATTCGAGCTCTCATGCTCCATGAATGAGAGCCTATCCTTTAGCAGCTGAACCATCTCTCCAGGCTTACCAACATAAAATACAAGAATCTAGCACTCAGCACCTATAGCTATCTCTCCAGCATTTGAGTTAGCTTATAAATATCTAAAGGATATTAATTTAGAGAACATATCATTAGAAATTTGAACTATATTTATATAAACAATTATAAAAATTAAGAATTAGCAGTATTAAAAATAGAACAATTTTAAGCAATTGTAAACCTTGAGCTTTATATATATTTACTTGTCACGTCCACCTTCGCCAGCAAAGATTACGCGACACATGGAGTTTCTTCCTTATAATGGTTTTATTCGGGAAACCTTGACTTGAACTTAATATTTCTATTGGCGGCCCCGGGCTCTCTCCCAGCCTCACCTTAAGTACCCTAGCTAGCCTCATTTGCCCAGGGAGATAACCAGCCGTATTCTCATAGGTGAACTCAGTGAGTTCTTCATTAGCATGTAAGTGAGATAAGGAATGCAGCACACTGCGCATGTGTTCCAGTGATTTACTACCAGGGAGCAGCATGTGGCCAGCGCCATCTTGTAACAGAGAAGAACAAAGGGTGGCTCACTACATATCACCCTTTTTTGTTTTAATAGAAGCCGTCCCATGTCAGGGCTAATTGGGTCACTGGCATCCTGCTGACCAATGACCCCTGACTTAGGACATCTCTGCCACACTTAGTCTAACCCGTCAAAGGGTCACCCTATTGCCCACCGGGCCCCATGTCTTAGGTTGATCTAACTGCCGAGAAGTTGCCCGTCCTTGGATGTCATTGGATTCCAGACAGTATAGTACGTACAGTACAGTGTACCCTGGAGCGAAGGCTTCTAAGATTTTAGAGAGGCCAGCCACACAGAGACGTCTTCCTGAGCGTCCAAAGCTGCAAGAGCCTGATAAACTACGGCTCTATGAGCTGCATGATCTTGTCTAATACGGCAGAAGCACCAAAGACAGATGAAGGCTGCTAGGCACATAAGGGCGGCTATAGCTAACAACCCAGCCCACTCTTTGATCCAAGAAAAGGCACTGGAGATCCATGAGGTCACGTCCTCCACGGATATTGGCTTCAGTCTTGTGGCATTAAGCGAAGCTATCTGAAATACAAGCTATTTGGTTAATGATTCTCCCTCAAGAGACCAATTTCCTCTAAGGAATTCACTGATATTGTACTGACTTTCTTTTAGAGCTGTCATATTTACCTGAAGGGGAGTAATACATAATCCTGGGGTATGTTTAACGCAAGATACCTGCACCACTGTTACAAGTGCATCAATTTCTTCTTGTAGAATATCTACTCTCTGATTCAAAAGTCATATTCCAGCTTCTAAATGGGAATTATATTGATTTTGGGTCTGTAAGGCTCGTGCAGACTGCTCAACTATACTATTCACTACCTCTGCAGTCTGCATTTGAGACGCCATGGCAACTGCAGCAGTAGCAGCGGCTGCTGCAGATATAGTAATGGCTGTAATAATAGCAGCAGTAATACCAAAATCTCTCTTGACATGGAACAATTGTCCTACAGGAAAAGTGTCTGGGTCTTCTATAACTGGAATGGGCACAAACATGGGTAGATGAACTACCAAGGCAGTATCGTTGCCGCCGTCCCAACATTCTGATAGATAGCATTGTGTGTGGGTACTGTTACAATCTAGGTGATCACTAGACACATCGGTACTAATAAGGAAGAAAAAGGGTGGTTTGAAGAAGTCTGACTGCTCTTCTGTTAACGTTTCTAACAGCAGATATATTATAAAAGAAAAAATTCTTGAGGTAAAAGCATTTTTGCAAATTGATAAGATCTAATCATACCATGGCCATGTATTCTGCGCTCCTGTTTGTTCCCCCTTTTTTATTATTAAACATGCTATCAGGTGAGAGTATTTAAGGCTGTCAGCCAGGCCTGGGGGAACTGTCCAGCTTTAATAGCTGTGAGTGCCTGTACTATCATTGCGGCCTGTCTCTGTTGGATAAACCTATCCTACAGATACACCGCAGGCAAGCAAATGCTATTAAAATTATGAGAACAGCAAGGACTCTAAGTCCCGCCCACTCCTTCAGATGATACACCACTGGACTGATCCATGATGACAGTCCTTCAGCCAAAGACACATCCACTGTAGTGGAATTCACAGTCATGATAGCCATATGGAGTTGGTCCATCAGGGCGTCAAATTCACCAGTCCAATTTCCTAAAAGATACTTAGACATTTGTTTAGACAAATTAGTAGCTCTTGTAAAATTTTCATAATGAATGTTGGCAGTGCATAAACTAGAATACTTCCACTGACATCCCACTTGGGCTAGCTGCCACAAGGTCTTAATTTTTTCTTGTACTAAATCAATTCTTTGGTTTATAACCATTAAGCCTCCTTTCAGTTGACCATAAAGGCACACTTGCACATCAATTGCATGAACAACACTAGATGACAGATTACTCAGGGCATGAGCCCTTTGTCAAATTGTAAAAGGATTAAAAGCATAATACATAAGTTGATCATTGTCAGCTCTGCTAACTGAGCTGAGCCCATGTGTTTTTATAGCCACCTGTTGATTATAAACGAGATATCTAGCTCTTCCTTCAGAAAAGCCATTTATGAAAATGATGTCCCAAGATGAATCATAGCTATATGCACATATATTGATTTTTTAAATTAGAAATATGAGTATCAACCATCTGCAAAAGCTAATTAAGTCCTTTAAAATCAACATCATAATGCGGTACATCAAGAACAAATCTTTATAATTTGATGTATACAAAATTGTAAAATTGCTTTTTAAGCCATTACCTTTTTGATGATATGAATAATAAACGTGCTTGTATGTCTGGATGTTTCTATATATCCTCTTTGGGATGCACACTTTATGTGTCTTGTCCCAAAGGGTCCTGTCCAGGCACCCTTTTAAAGATTAAATTATAGATAAGTATATTGTAGCTGTCTTCAGACACACCAGAAGAGGGTAAATTCTATGCCGTCCTTAGGGGTGCAAGAGCTGAGCAGTCCAGTGCTTGTAAGATTATTATAACATGGATACCCAGATCTCTGGAGAGGCGCCTTGATTAATAGCCGCAAGTGCTTGAGCAATCATAACCTTGTCACGTTTTTGTTGAGATCGGATTTTGCAGACCAGCCAAAGCGTGAACACGCATCCACAGCTTAAGACTGCACCAAATAGACTCACCCCCACCCACTCCTTAAAGTAAGTAAAAGCTGAAGTGGTCCAGGAAGAGAGTCCCTCTGTCAGCGACAGGTCCACTCTAGTCGAATTGATAGCCAACACTGCTGCCCGCAAGGATTCGAGTGTTTCATCGAAGCCTTGAGACCAATTTCCTGCAAGATATAATGACAATTGCCTAGACAAATTCGCCGCACGGGTAAAATTTTCATACTGTACACTGGTAATGCAGAGCGCATCCAGTTTTCTTTCACATCCCAATTGAGCAAGTTGAAAAAGAATATTTAGTCTTTCTTCCACCAGATCGAGGCGTTGGTTACTAATCATTAACCCGCCCTTTAGCTGAACACTAGCAGAAGTATGGACATTGACAGCATCTGCCACTTTGGCCGACAATTGGTTCAGTACCCTGTCTGTTTGAACTTTGGTTACCATAGCAATCCCAGCAGTTGTAGCATCAACTGCACTAACGGAGATGGCCACAATAACAGCTGCAGTGATACCGAAATCTCTTTTCTGTCTGAGCAGGGATAGGGTAGAAGGGACTTCCACGGGGACAGGAATCCACCGTGGAACCCTGGCTACCATGGCACGATAGCCCACTCTGCATCCCAACACTGTGACATCCAACAAGAGTCATTGGAACACTTCTCAAATGATTTATTTGAGAGAATGAACAAGAAAGGGGGATAGACGCATACCGGGATATGTTGGTAGTCAATTTGATTCACCAGGGTTTTATTGAATCTACTGATTTCTATGGTAGAATTAGTATATATTTGTGTAATTCTATCCTTTCCCGGAATAGCAGCACTTAATCCCCGGAACTGAAAAAAATTTAAAGCACCAGTAAAAGAGGCCTTTCCAGCAGCTCCTCCTCGGATAAAAGCCAAGGAATTAAGATCTGAACAGCTGCCATTAACTCCACAAAGTACCCACTTACGGAACGGGTGCATTCTAATGTCCTATATAAAGAGTCCCTGTTTCATAGCGAATTCTTCCTCTTGGCCTACCATCATATTGGGGGAAAAGGAAAAGGTTTTAGCTTGGTCTGCCCAACGAGTAATAGAGGATTGACCTTCAGACCAGGGTGGAATTATCCCTTCATCCTCCCAACTACAATGGGGAGCTATCCTGGGTTGACGAGAACGCTCCTTATTTAGAAAATTGGGCGATAGAAATGTGCCATTAATCCAGATTGCCTCTTGCCAGAAGGGCCGTTTTGTAACTGTTTTAACTGGGTTAGAGGTATCCCGGGTCTGCTTCAGCCAGCCTCCCTTCTGCTTGTCAAACATTCCCAAGGCCCGGCCCGTGAGCTTGATGCATTCTCCTACCCCATCAAATTCAAAACAGAGAGAACCTCGCTTTAGTAGAGAACGACTCTCCCCTAAAGGTGCTCGGGTGGGATCATACGGCAAGTATGGCAATTCTAAGGTTTTGTTAGTTGTAAAAAACTTTGGGAAAACAACTGCATCATGACGGACAGGTATTGGCTTTGGGAAGGCCGACAAGATAGCCCATCTGTATTCTCCCAATATACTAGGAACCCAAATCCAAAGAGGCAGCACAAGGGCCAGGAGTAGTTTCTGTGGGATCCATCCACGTGTCATCTTCAGGTGTCAGAATTCTCCGCATCAGTCGCTCCAGCAGCCAGAATGGGTTATCTTCCCCCTGTGGGAAAACACAAACAGCTCCCCTGGATCTTATTAAAATAGGATCCGGGCCTTTCCATTGACCAGACAACACATCTTTCCATTTGACCATTTCTTTTGGCCTATCAGGTTCTGAACAGTGTCGGTCAGTGGCAGTATGGCCCTGGTCATCAATCGTCCCACACAAAACCTGCATCTGAGAGGCAGTGTAGGGAACGATCAGTGATGTAGGATTTTTCCCAAAAAATTGTAGATATTGTTGTATCCCTAGAAGGGCCAATTTAGCAATTGCAGTAGGATAATGATCAATAGATTTTGTTGGTGAGGCTCTAGGATGTAACCACAACAGGGGACCTTCCTGCCAAAGCAGGCCTGTAGGCTGCAAAAATGTAGACAAAATGTATAAAGCAATTTTCTCTCTTTCTTTGTAGTGAAAAAATACTGCATCTTGTAACCCTTGTTCTATTCTTTTGAGGGTTACTCTAGCCTCCTGTGTTAATATTTGGGGTGAATCTCAGGCCAAATTTTAATGCCTTTATAATTTCTATATAGCCTTATTAATGTTTTATGGATCTAAGTTTAAAACATGTTTTGAACCACATCTGTATGAATCTGTTAAAAATGTTCTTTTGGCCATAACTCTCTAGGTGAAGCCTGTAAGATAAGGCCAGATCTATACCCAGGAATCTTGCAAGGAGTAGCCTGTAACCAGACCCCACTGTATGAAGGTCAAATAACAAAAGTAACCTGTAATCTCAAAGCATAACTGTAATTTTTTGAAAGCAAAACCCAGTTCTAAACAATCTTTTCTCCTTAAAATAACAGCAAACACATTATTTTCATATTGCAAAGTTTGTCTATCAGTTTGTGTGTTTGATTGTATGACAATGTAACTTATTGAAGAGACATTACTTTAAGTCTTATTTTTTTATAAGTCTGAGTTCTAGGATAAGAATCACATAAAACGTTATGTCAATTTAGGAATACCTTAGAGACCTGTATTTCTTGGCTTCTATCATGCCACGTGTTGCTTAAGATAGCTTTAACCCTACATTTTTAGTTTTAAACTTACCTTTTATTACCCTCTTTATATTTTTTAAATCATGTCCATAACTTATAAGTCAATACCCTATAGTCAGGGCATGTAAAACATTTATACCTTTAAGACCAATTAGAAATAAGGATGAAGCAATTACACAAATCTCATTAATTTAAACCAAGTACATATATATTTTTCTAGCTGTAATTTCAGGGGAATAAAACACCTTGAACCCAACCATCACCATGGTAGAAATTTTTTTTCCAGGAGAATTAACCATTAAGTTTGAGGCTGTTGGCCTCTTAAAAGTAGCTTTTTTTTCTCTAGCTAGGTTTAACTCATAGTTAAGAATGCGAAGCACCTTTAATCATCTTCTTCTATATAAATTGAAGACTGGCAGGACTGCCAGCAGATCACACCTTTTTTTTTTTTTTACCATTTTATTTTCTCCTTTTAACACATAACATAAACACAACAATCATTCAGCCACTCAAACAATAGACAACATGAATTGACACACATATAGACAAGTTTGGTGCACCAAAGATACGCAACAGACAGAAATGGAACTTGATGTCTCAAAAAGATCCAAATACCTTAACCAGGACTAAGAATATCTCCATAAGGATTCAGAGAGAAAATAGGATGTCTCCCATTTTCTTCTGTTTCTTGGAGAGTTTTGAAATTATCTTTTAACCATTATTATTATTATTATTAGTAGTAGTAGTAGTAGTAGTAGTATCATTATTATTACACTATTTGATACTATGTCCTGTACATGGAAAAACTGCTTTTCCGAAACCTGCTTTTTCTCTTGTTTAAGAGTTAGCTTCTTATCTTCTTTTTTCTTCTGGGAGTTCTGCTGGAGAAGGAAGGAAAGAAATAGAGGCAACCCTTGATAGTTATTGTATAGTGTCTTGCTTTTTTAACCCATATTAAGTTTATAAAAAGAGAGAAAGGTTTAAAAAATGTGAGACACGGTATCTTGGCCATGCCCAAGTAGAGAGGTAGGAGGGGGAGGAGAGCCCAGGAATTTCTTTGTCCAGTTGTTTTAACTGCCTCTGACTTGTAAAGAATAAATTTTTCTCCAGAGAATTTAGCTCGGGTAGGCTGCATAAATTCCTCAGGTGTGATCCAGCCTTCCGTGGAAGATTCAAAGTACCTGTTTAAAATTTTCTTTTAAATCTTGTAGCTCCTCTAAGAGATAGCAAGCCCTTCCTACCTGCGAGAGCTCTGAAATGGTTTCGTCTGGCGAGAGGTTTCGCCCGGGCCGGCCTGCCCCCGCCCCCAAACTTCTGGGCAAAAGTAATGCCCCCAAAGTGCGGGAGGGGAAGGGGGGAAGGGTGCTCTGAGGGAATGCCTTTTTGGTAAGGAGACGGGGCTGGCGTAGAAGAATAACACTCTTGTCGCTTGGCGCTTGGCGGGAATTCGCCCTTTGTTTCTGAATCTCTTTGTTCTCTTACTTACCGCAGTCTCTAACTTGCCTATGATAGCCTGAATTTCTTTTTCGCTGTGGGAAATCTTTAGATTCTGTTTGTCTCAAGCCCCTGAGGCTAGGATATAGCGACCCTCTCTTGTCTTTCTTTTCCAAACGGGCTTAATTAACCAGGCAGAGTAATAAGGTGCCTGTTGCTTTAAAAACAGGCGTGAGAACTTCTTACTTAAAATTCCCATGGTTCCTTCTTAGTTGATTACTATGCAAATCCTCTTTTCTTTTGTTCCACTGCGAACTCTTCCCGCTGTTTACTTTGCAGGGCGGAGCTAACTAGCCACCTTCTCCTCTGTCCGTTTATCCTACAGACAGGAGACCCGTGGCCTGTATTACCGATTAATTTTTTTATTTTTTAATATAAGACTTGTCCCAAATGCCGGGAACTTCATAGCTCTTAATACCAAGAGCTGTACCTCCCTTATCCTGGGAATTTTTAACTCGTCCCAAACACCGGGAACTTCTTAGCCTCTTAATACCGAGACTGTACCTCCCTTATTCTGGGAATTTTTAACTTGTCCCAAACACCGGGAACTTTTAATTTAATTAACCCCCAACTCCTGGGTACTCACCAGCGCGCTGTAAAACCCCGACCATTAAAGGTTCTGAAGACTCCATTTACGGGCCACCAATTATGTCACGTCCACCTTCGCCAGCAAAGATTACGCGACACAAGGAGTTTCTTCCTTATAATGGTTTTATTCGGCAAACCTTGACTTGAGTTTATTCTTCTATTGGCGGCCCCAGGCTCTCTCCCAGCCTCACCTTAAGGACCCTAGCTAGCCTCATTTGCCCAGGGAGATAACCAGCCGTATTCTCATAGATGAACTCAGTGAGTTCTTCATTAGCATGTAAGTGAGATAAGGAATGCAGCACACTGCGCATGTGTTCCAGTGATTTACTACCAGGGAGCAGCATGTGGCCAGCGCCATCTTGTAACAGAGAAGAACAAAGGGTGGCTCACTACACCTTATGAATGTAAACAATGTGGTAAAGCCTTTAAAGGACCCAGTCATCTCCTGTATCATAAAAGAACACACACCGGACAGAAAACTTATTAATGTAATCAATGTGGTAAAGTGTTTTCACCAGGGATAAGTCTCCAAATTCTGTGTGCTGGAGAGAAACATAATGAATATGATCATGAATTAAGTGGGAGTTAGGAGGGTATCATAGTAGGATATGATAGACATGGGTGCTTGGGATTATTTACACTCTGGAGATTTTTTTTTTTTTGATGCTTTTGCAAAGAAGTTTGCTGCCCTTGTCTGAAAAGTTTCCTTGAGGTTAAGGTAAAGATGTTTACATTAATTGTATTGACCAAGTAAGTCACTAAAATCACCGCATAGAATTTGGCCTGAAAGTTTTTAACAAGCATAGAAACTAAGAAAGGAAAAATAAAAAAAGAAAGGTTCAAAATACAAGGCATCATCAGGAAGTTGAATGAAGTTTAATCTTGTAATCAAGGATATTCAATGGCATTAAAGGAATGGTTACATTAGGACAAGATTAGATTCAGCTAAACATATGGATTTGCAATTGTATGAAAGTGAACTGTATCATGTTAGGAATTATTATTACCAGGTTATTGTTTTGATGTAGACATATGAAGATACAAGTATGTGTCAAATTGCCAAGGGATAGATTTGGATTCTGGGTTCTGATTTTAAAATATAAACAGAAAATCTTAGTTCAAGGCATGTTGTTACATGCTTTTTAACCCACCATTCATGAGACAGTCATGCAGATCTTTGAGATCAAGGTAGATCTCTAAGCAAGTTCCAGGAAAGCCAAGATTAGGCAGTGATATATTTGAAATATTGAAAGCTGCTGATAATGGAATAGAAGGAGCCATGTTCCAGCTCCAGTAAACAGTAGAACTCAGCAACTCGGTCTTAAATGGTAATAATATGGAGACAATTGATGCTGGCTAGCTAGTAATTAGAGGTGATGAAGAAGAAATCAGCATCATTGTGGTGAAAACTGACTGGTATTTTCTGAGTGACAGAAAAGGTATGTTCTAGAGATCACCAAGGTTGGACCTAATAGTGCAACTGGGCTTTGTCATGTGTAAGAATAACCCAGATGGTATTAAATTTGAGATCATGAAATTGTCATGCAGAACAGCAGAGGCTTGGCACTATTGAGCAAGCATAAGGGAGCCTATGGGTCAAGACTAATTCTAGCAGCAGAACCCAGCATCTTGAAGATGGAAGTATCATGGGATGAACAGCAAGAACAGCAGGAGCAGTAGAATAGATTCAATCAGAGCTTAAAGTGATACAGAGGGCAGAGCTGGAAAAGTGACCCAATCTCTTTGGAGGGGCAGAGAAGATCATGTGTGAATTCAGGACACTGAAACAAGAACCTGTGAAATTGAAGCTATCTTAGAGACCCCCAAGTTTTTGAGATGTTAGAACTATATGATACCTGCACAGGAATTGAATAAAACTAGTCAAAGAGAACAAATTGTGCTTCAGTGAACAAAGCAGAAAGGGGTTGGAGACCTGAAGAACACTTTGACATCAGACATGGAGATGCAGCATTTGCAGATTGTTCTGCTGGCTTTGATCTTCTTTAGCTCCAGTATTTCCTCATGATTACCTTTAGGATTAATAAAGTATATCCTGTGAATTTCAAGGTACAGGGTGTGCTTTATTATTTCCAAAAATAAAGCTGATTTTTCTTGCATGTTAGGATTAATCACAGAAGTCTTTGATCTTTGGACTTTTAACATTTTTGAGATTTTGATAGATGATTGTGCCTTTTAACATTGGAGAGCATGAGTTTTGCAATATACTTTCTTTAAGTATGGTCCCCATACACTTTTGTGTTTGATCAATCATATGGTGCCAGGCAGTGGAATGTGGTAGTTATAACTTATGTGAGGGAGGGAGTGGCACTAATAGCAGGTGTGCTTTTTTGCAGAAAGTTTAACAGTGTTGGGGTTCCTCCCAGTGCTGAAGTAACCCTCCTTTTAGTAACCTGGAAGATGTCTCTTCCTAATTTTCTTTGGATCAAGATGCAGAACTCTCATATGCTTCTCCTGCATTCTTTGCCTGTATACGTACCATGCTTCCTCCTATGAGGAAAATGTACTAAACTTCTGAAATTGAAAGATAGCTCCAATTAAATGTTTGCTTTTATAAATGTTGCATTGGTCATTTCATCTATTCTTAGTAAATGAAAATCAAATTTAGAAATAAAGTGAGCGAATTTAGGTTGGTGAAGCTTCTGCACAATTCTGAAATCTTCTTCATCATTTAAGAATTAGTACTGCAGATAATCCTTGTGAATATATTTGGTATGGTGAAGGCTATGCAAAAATCTGTAGTCATTATCAATATGAAATTATGCATGCTGGAGAGAAATTATATGAAATACAGCAATGTGGTAAAGCATTTATGTTGTGTGTCCACTGAAGTCCATCACAACTCAAACATCAGAAGGATGCAAATGATATAAAATTATTGTAATGAAGTCAGTACTAATAAATCTGGGTGAGAAAAATACACTCCCACGTTTATCTTAAATATTCTACTCCTATCCATACAGAGTCTGTAAATTATATAGCTTCCATTCTTGAAATCCACAAATGCCAGTGACAAATTATATCTATATTTTCCCCTCAATCACTACATTTTTTCTATTCTTAATCTATTTCAACTGATACAGAATATAGATGTTATCTTCTCGACTATCATAGCCATATGTTCTTTGGTGGATAAGAACAGGCATTATATTTTGAGGAATAAAATGGGAGTAATGAAAATTACAGTTATGAATATTTGTTATGTTTTGGCGAACAGAACATGAATAATGAAAGCTACATAGATATTGTTAAGTACTAAGGTCAACTATCACCTGGCACTTATATTTAGTTTGAACTTACATTTAAATGAACGTTGTTAACAAAAAGGCAGTACTTAGGACAAATTTCTTTTTGCTTGTTCCCAACATTTATACATTTATATATTACAGTCACACACACACACACACACACATACACACACACACGTAAGTCATCATATATATTATATACATCATATCAAATGTATAACAGAACACATCTTATAAATGCAATAAGTGTGATAAGACATTTTCACAACAAATTTATCTATAAATATATAAACAAACATATCCTGGAGAGAAACACTATGCATAAGCAATGTGTTAAAGCATCTGCATGTAACAGTAGTCTTAGAAAAAGACTATGAAAAAGTCATAAGAAAAAGTTATAATTCAGATAAACCCCATTAACATAGACGATGGGTTAATGTTTTGCACTTTCTGGTATCCTTGTACAAGAGGAAACTCTTTGGTATGCAATCAATCGACTAAAGCCCTTACATATTACAGTAGTCTTTGAAAACAATTAAGAATACCAAACGTAATCTGTGACTACAAAGAATTTGGCAAGAATTGAATCAACACACTTAGATTGTTTTACTCAAGATTATTTTTTTGTAAAAAAGTAAAATGTGACAATTGATAACATACAATTCAAATGTTATGATGTCCTTGGATTGAATTTGTTCTTGTAAAAATGTATAGGTAAAAGACACATGAAAGCAACAATAAGGAAACCTTTTCAGATTTCACAATGTTCTTATGTTACATGAAAGAAATATTGTAGGTGTAAGAATTTGTGTCTGTGTTCCAGTGCATTTTATTTTGTAATGATAAAACATAATATCTAAGGCAGCTTCTGAAAGAATTTAATTTGGTTTATGATTTCAGAGCTATATTGGTTGACCATGAAATTGGAAACACAGCAAAAGTCTTGCAAGTGGGAGAATTAGCCTGAGGCAGAGAAATCTTTCAGATTGATTATGTAATGCCAGTGTTCATCTAAGTGTTCATTCTTGCATCATATACACACAACCAATAGAAATGCACTCTGGATATTTTATTCTTATATTTGTACATACTTTCTAAAACATACATAAAATGAAAGACTTGGAAAGGAAGAAGTAGGCATGGCATTGAGAGAGGACAAGGCATAACAAAGTATACTTTAATTAATGGGTCAAATACTTTTTCAGTAAAAGCACAGATAGAAAGGTAGCATGATATTGAAGAACACTACGAACTGAAAGAAGACCAATTTTATTCCCAGAAACTACTTGGGAGGTAATTATGTCCTGTAAATACAGTATCAAGGGAACTGGTGCTCCTTTGCTCTTGCAGGTACTGCACACAGATATACACAGTCAACACATCCATGCACATAAAATAAAAATAACACTAAAAATAAATTCTCTATAGTGCTGACTTAGCTTTGGACTCCTTCTGGTCTGGATTTAGGCACAACTGTGGACATCCTTGGAACCATCCTCCATAGAGTCAAAACAGCCATATTCTAAGGATAGAATAATACAGCATAGCTTTCCATCTGGTATCTGCAAGCACAGTGCTGTTAGAACACTTTTCTTTGTTATCTGTATTTGTGTTCCTTGTCTTTGCATGTGTAATAATTTTGTTTATTACTTGTTTTCCATCCACAGTGTAGAGTATACATTATGATATAGAAGATAGATTCTTATTTTAAATCCCTATCTGTCTTTCTGGGTAGACTTGCAATCTCCTGTATGTATTCAAAATGTCACATGTATGTCATAAGGCCTGAACCTAAAATAGACTTTATGTTGACAGCATATGTAGAAAGCAAATTCTCTTCTAGGGTGGGTATTCTTTGACTGCTAGCCAAAGTTGAATGCATGCTAGCATTAAAGTAATTTTTTGTATTAGCTGTTTAAGTGTGTGGAGTAATTTCTACTTGAGAAGGAATATTTATTCTAGAACAGTTATACCTGCAGCAGTTTAGAAAAATGTATCTCAGAAAAGTTGTCCTATGTTTGGCTGGCTCAGGTGGCCTTGACCCCAGAATTTTGCTCCCTCAGTCATTGACATTGCTTTTCTATTAATTCAACAAACTAAATTCTTAAATTAAAAGGCTGTGTCAGCACTCATTAACCTACTGAGTCATATAGACTCTCTGTTCATGGGAGATTTGCATGCTGAGCATGGTTTCTGCCTTCAGACCAGAATAAGAGGACTTGCTTATGTGTGTTCCTAGTGCCTACAGTCTTGGTGTTCTGTTCATAAACTGATCCCCTGAGCCAGTGAGTTGAAGTTTGTTTTCTACTTTTTATTCTACTGCATTAGGGTTGAGGTCTTTGAACCACATAGACTTCAGACAAGGTCGGTATCATGCACATGTATCTGTTTGCATCCTTCTGACATGTAAACATTCAGTTTGAACTGCACTATTTTTGAAGACGCATTCAAAACTTAAAATAAAGAGCATAAGAAAACTTAAAATAAAAGATGGTTTTATTTCCAGGAATTCATTTATTGTCCAGGAGTGTCTTAATTATCCTAGATTCTCTTTTTGTTTTTGTTTTTCCCTATGAAATTGAGTACTGTCCTTGAACTATCTGCAAAAAAAAAAAAAAAATGGAGGTGTGCTTGTATTAAATCTGGTGATTGGTTTTAGTTTGTTGTCCTCATATTATATTAAGTCTATGTATTCTTGAACATGGGAGATCTTTCAGTCTTATTTATTTATTTTTCTTTTATTACTTTCTATTTATCAGTACCATTGTTGCTTCTCTCCTGATATACCCTCCCAGAATTCCCTATCCCATTCCTCTACCCACCTGTCTCCAATACCATGCCTCAACCTTCCATCACATAGCACAAAGTACTAGGGAAAAAAAAAACTTCAATAAAATCATTTTTAAAAAACCTTCTCCAAATTAAAAATGTGATGGCCATAAATATACACAAAGCTTATGGATCCCTAAATAATTTAAACAAGGTAATACAATTTTCTTGTCACACAATATTCAAACTTAAATGTGAGAGCTGACCCTGTACCACAGTTCTCCATACCCAAATACTGCAGTGAGAGAGCGGGTCTCTCAGGAGTGCTGACTAGCCTGTGAGTAGAGGTAAGAATACCACTTCTGCTCAAAGGGACCCCGACAGAGCACTCAGTTCGAAAGCACTGAGGAGCAGCCTGGGCCATGATCCTTCCATTCCCCGCCTGCACCCAGAGCTGATCCTCTGCCACAGTGCTCCATATCCAAATTCTGTGTGGAGAGAGCTGATCTCCCAGAAATTCCATCACACCTGTAAGCTCAGGTAAGACCTCCACTTCTGCTCAAATCCCAGGACCATGAGGGATCTACGCAGAGAAATCAGAACCCAGGTACCAAGGGACAGCTGGGGACAGGATCCTTCTGGATTCTGTCTGCACCTTGGAGGTAGCTAATTATGTGCCAATTATTTCCATTCAAAAATTCCTCCTGGAGAGAACTGTTCTCTCAGGAGTACTGACACACAGACTTGCAGGAGAGACAAGCCTTAATGAGAGACAGATCAGGTAACATCAGAGATAACCAGAGAGCAGGACACAAGGGCAAGATCATAAGCAATAGAACCCATGGCGAATTGGTATCATCAACATCTAGTGCTCCCACCAGAGCAAGCCCTGGATACCCCAACACACAAGAAAAGGTAGTCTCTGATTTAAAATCATATCTCATGATGACGATAGAGGACTTTAAGAAGAGCATAAATAACTCTCTTAAAGAAATACAGAACACAGGAAAACATCCAGTATCCCTTAATGAGGGCACACAAAAACCCCTTAATGGTTTTCAGAAAAAGGCAAATATAAAGGGGAAGGAATTGAACAAAACCATCCGGGATCTAAAAATGGAAATAGATACAATAACAAATTCATAAAGGGAGACAAACCTGGAGATAGAATACCTAGGAAAGAGATCAGGAGTCGTAGATGCAAACATCAATAAAATGCAAGAAAGAGAAGAAAGAATCTCAGGTGTAGAAGATGTCATAGAAAATACTGACAGAAAAGTCAAAGAAAATGTAAATGCAAAAATTTCTTAACCAAAAATATCCAGGAAATCCAGGACAAAATGAGAAGGCCAAATCTAAGGTAATAGAGAGAGAAAATTCCCAACCTAAAGGGCCAGTAAATATCTTCAACAAAATTACAGAGGAAAACTTCCCTAACCTTAAGAAAGAGATGCCCATGAATATAACAGAAGACTAAAGAACTCCAAATAGACTGGACTAGAAAAGAAATTTCTACTTTCACATAATTTATGCACCAAATGCACAATTCAAAGAAAGAATATTTAAAGCAGTAAGGGAAAATGGTCAAGTAACATATAAACACAGGTCTATCAGAATTTCACCAGACTTCATATCAGAAAATATGAAAGCCAGAAGATCCTGGGCAGGTGTCATATAGACCCTAAGAGACCACAAATGCCAGCCCAGGCTACTATACCCAGCAAAACTCAACGTTAACAAAAATGGAGAAACAACATATTCCATGACAAAAACAAATGTACACAATATACTTCCACAAATTCAGCCCTAAAATGTATAATAAATGGAAAATGCCAACACAAGGAGGGAAACTCCACCCTAGAAAAAGCAATAAAGTAGTCTTTCAAAAAGCCCCAAATAAGATAACCATGCAAACATAAAAAGAACAGGAAGAAGCAATCACTAATCCTTAATAACTATTAATTTCAATGGCCGATAAAAAGACAGACTAAGGGACTGGATTTGCAAACAAGACCCAGCATTTTGCTGCATACTGGAAACACACCTCAGTGACAAAGACAGACACTACCTTAGAGTAAAAGGTTGAGCCCAGTGCCCTTTGACTTTATAGTGTGCACATTGATCGTTTTCCAAGTGTGGTTTATCTCTTCTGGGTCTCCTTGTCCTCTGCTATTTTCTGTCTCCCAGGTCCCCTGACTGCCAAATCCTCTCTCTTTTATCTCTGTCTATTACTGCGGCCAGTATTCTAGTCAGTCTTTTCTTTCATTGTCTTTTCTCCTCTCCCTCTCTTCTCTTTCTTGTTTCTCTTCCTCTGTCTACCTCTTGTGGTACACTTTCTCAGCCTCTCTAACCACATCCCTTATAGGACAATCTTGCAATCCCTCAATCCGCTGCAATTTTTTTCTGATGTTAGGAGCTGACTGCCCAATAAAGGCAATAATCACAGAGGCTCGCTGCCCTACAGACATGGGGTCAAAAGGGGTGTACCTTCTGTAAGCCTCCATGAGCCTCTCCAGAAAGACTGAAGGGGGTCCAGTCAGCGCCTGCATGACATCTCTTATCTTAGCCAGATTTGTGGGCCTTTGTGTGGCACCCCTGAGACCCGCCTCTAGAGCCTGATGGTAATTGGACAGCTGTTCCCTACCTTGGGCCATGTTATAGTCCCATTGAGGATGCATCAAGGGGAATCCTTCATCTATCCCAGCCAGAGTCTGGAAAGGACATCCGGCATTGTCCCGGGCATTCTCCTGAGCTTCGAGGAGAATTCTTTCTTTCTCCTCGGTGGTAAACAAGGTTTGTAAAAGTTGTTGGCAGTCATCCCAGGTAGGCTGATGCAAAAACATCAGGGACTCTATTAGACCTGTAAGCCCTGCAGGGTTTTCTGAAAAGGGAGTGGGATTAACTTCCCAGTTATAAAAATCAGAGGAAGAGAAAGGCCAGTACTGTAAAAGTTGTAAACCATCCTGGTCATCTGGATTTGGAGGTGGTCCAACAGCCCTAAGGGGAAGCACCACACGCAGGGACACTACAGAGGAGTCCGCCAGTCCTTCGGAGGTGGCTCCCCTTCGACTCCTTGTCCCTTCAACAGGACCCCTTCCTCTGGCCCTAGGGACAGGAGCTAGAAGGGGAGCCAGTGGAGTATCAAAATGTACATTTATGTGTTTATGTATTTCTGTATTTTATATATATTTATATTTATATATTTTATATTTTAAATAAATTATAAATATAAAAAATAATTATGAAATATAAATATATATAAATATAAAATTATTTTAATAAAAATATAAATATAAAAATATATAAACGTTTTAAAATAAATCTTTAAAATAAAAGAAAAACTATGTATAAATGTTGTGGTGGGGAGGTCTTGCAGAAGCCATGCATTATGCTAAATAAAGCTCTTAAGTATAGCATATATATTTACATATTTATTCATATATTCATTTATGTATTTATGTATTATATACATTTGTATTTATTATTTATTTTATATTTTAAATGTAATTATGAAATATAAATATATTTATATAATATATATTTATAAATATAAATATAAAATATATTTTTATAAAAACATAAATATAAAAATATATAAGTCTTTTGAAATACATCTTTAAAATGAAAAAAGTATGTGTATAAGTTGTGATGGAGGTTTTGCAGAAGCCATGTCATAGACTAAGTAAAGCTCTTAAGAATAGCATCTTGTGAACTATTTACAGAGGCAAAAAGGAAATGGGAGACTTCTATGAAGACAGCAGAAACAATCAAACAATAGGAAACACTGGGTGGGGGAGTCTCAACAATGCTGCACTAGGAGAATACACCTTATCTCAAGAACATTATAACCCAAGCCTACAGTGGCCTTAGGACTTATAACCGCAGCCCTATATGGTGGACAGAGTTGGATTCTGAGGATATGAAATGTCCTGAAGTCCCTGGCCCCAGGCCATTACCAGCTCTCCTAGCATACTCCGAGCTTTAGAAAAGGAGCTCTATTTTATTGTCAGTATATTGTGGCCTCAGGAAAAGCTCCCAAGGCCCAGGCCACAGCCTGTTATTAGCTCTGCCAAGTAAGTTCCTGGATTTGAGAAGGAGCTATGTCATTCTCCATGCATTACGGCCTTGTGGAAAGACATGCTGGATAAGGCTAGCCCTCCATACAATTCTCTCTCTCTCTCTCTCTCTCTCTCTCTCTCTCTCTCTCTCTCTCTCTCTCTCTCTCTCTCTCTCTCTCTCTCTCTGTCTCTCTCTCTCTCTCCCCAAATCCCTCTCAATTGTTTTTTACTTACATTACAAATGTTGTCCAACTATCCTGTTCCACCTCCCAGTATTCTTTAGACCATACCCCATCCCTTTTTACTTTGAGAGGGTGCTCCATCACCCCACCTCGACTCCTGCTATCCATGCACCCAGAACCACCTCATATCTTCCATTCTCCTTGATGGCATCAAGTCTCTACAGGATTAGCTGTATAGTCACCCATTGAGTACAGACAATGTAGTCCTCTGCTACATATGTTCCTGGGACCATGCACCACTCCATATATGCTCTTTGGTGGATTGCTTAGTCTCTGTGAGATCCCAGACATCTGCGTTACTAGGCACTGTTGGTCTTCTTAAGGGATTGGCATCTCTCAGAGCCTCTTCATTCCTTCCCCTAAGTCTTCCCCTAACTCTAACCTGAGTCCAATGATTGCCTGTAAGTATTTGCATCTGTCTCAGTTGTTGTTAGAGCCTTTCACAAGACAGTCATGCTCAGCTCCTGACTGCAAGTATGTAGATGTTTTTTCCTCTCAAATGGCTGTCAGCTAGTGTAGTCTTTCCAATGAGGCAGAACTATGCGTTTCCCAATTTGAAAATGGACACTTGAGGGACAACAGACCTTAATGTTGGTTATGATGTTGTAATGACTCCATGGAAATGCTTGTTACAGTCCTGATTTTTGCTATGAGCATGTGCCAAGCAAATGGACATTTGTGTTGTACATTACAGTTGTTCCACCTGTTATGGTTTGTAGCCATATATCTCGACAAACATGGTAAACAAATATGTGAATCCTAGCATCCTAGTCTCTAGGCGGCCTGCTTAGCACACTACTCATCTGTGGGTTGTTTTTGAGGCAGTCCTCTATCAAATAAATGCTACTTACTGTCACTATTCCTATGCTTGGTAAGTCCTTTATATTATAAATTCTACTCTTCTACATCACAGTTTAATATGGTAGTGTTCCCCAATAAATGAGATGCCTTTTAACAGCTTTACAAAATTAACTGCAGGTGAATCTTACACATAAGTGGCAAATGCTGAGGGCAGGACTTGTATAAGAATCAAAAGATAATAGGATTGTCCATGTTTGGCAACCTGCCCATGACATTTCTAAAAGCAAGCCCCTAGTCCAAATGATTTGAGCAGATTCAGCCCTGGTAGTGAAGTTATTCAGAGGTCACCACCTGATGTACCAAATGAGGAGCACCACAAGGGAACTCAAAGATGGCCACATCTGGCTACATGTGACTGATGCTTCCCTTCCAGCGCCAGGGAGGACCCACCACCCCAGCTCCAGTGCTCACCCACTTTCTCCTCTTAATGGAGATAGACCCTGTGCTCAACATGTGTCAAAAATCGAACTTTCTTGAGGTCACCACACAGCAGCCAAGAACATCATTCAAAGCAGGACCCAGAGAGTCATTCAAGCTGGTTAAGCTAAAACAAACTTCAACAAGGCACCAGGAAGAACCTCCCTCTCAGTCTGATTGGCAATTCTGCCTGGTATACTTGATTGGCCAGTGAGTCTTACCCATCCTCAAGGTTAGAGTGTGCTTCCAGTCCTGTGCTAGAGATTTCTTATGTCTCAGGTCAGGTTTGCACTCCCATAGCATTTGTGCCTGTCCTCCAAAATGTCATCCATCTGCACTCCCACCCAGCATTGGAGGAGGACACACCATTGTAACTGAGGCTGTGAGGGGTTGTTCAGCTGCTTTCTCTTCCTCTTTGTGGGCAGTGATCCTGCACTCATCATGACCTGACTTCATAGCTTGTTTGAGAATTCCGCACAGCATTTTCCCTACTTCTTTCTGCTATCTATGGGGATAACCTGTTACTTGACTTACACTGGAGATATAAAGCTGGCTCATCAGAAGAAGGAGCCCAGTTAAGAGCCAAGGCTCTTAACATTAAAGAGGGATTTTAGCAAACATGTGTTTGCTATGTGGCTTCATACAATTCCCTTCTACTAGATGATACATATGAATAAAACCTGGAAGAAAACCAGGAAACAGATGACAAGCACTGTGGAACACTATGTCAGCACATCTTTCTCAATGGCAAGGTAGGGAAAAACCCACAGTTGTGTTGGCACAGATTCTCTAGATCAAAATATCTCATAGAGAGGGTGAATTTTTCTGTGTATGTAGAAAGAAGATTTACTATAATGTCTCAGAGACAGTTTTCCTCTTCTTCTAATAATGGCTTTCTGCCAAGGGAAACATCAAAATCAAGGACTTTTCTTCCAGTGAGATGGAGCTGCAATTTCCATGAGCCAAGCATGAAGCCAGGAAATAAAACTCTTGTTTCCTAAAGTCCCTCTTTATAGTTAATAGCCTGGGCACCCTTCCCCTTGTGGGTCAGATTGATACCTCCACTGAACCTGAGGAATGGGCTATGCAAGCTATTTACCTTGATTACAGGAAGAGGAAGGCAAGTGCTCTGAGGAAAGTTCAAGCAAGGTCTGAAATTAGGTCCTGTCAAGTGCAGGGTCATTGCTACCAAGGAGAGTAGCAGGCAGCTGAATAGCCTGAGGTGGAATAGTGGGGTCCTTTCATAGGGCTGTTTGGAGTGAAAGCCCTCTTCAAGGCAGGGCACAAATGCTTAGAGAGTGCAACCCACACCTAAGATTTGTAAAAAAAAAAAAAAAATTCACCCTGCAGTAGAGGCACAATTTAACTGTAAGGAGTGGTAAGGCTTATTGGCCAATCCAGAACTCAAGCCAGACCTGCCATTCAAAGAAAGAGGTGGGATCTTCCGGGTACCTTTCTTCAAGTTCCCTGTGGCTTTGCAGACCAGGATAGTTCACTGTTTCCTGATCTGAGCTCTGCTGTGTTGTGCTGTGAGAGGACCTCGGGGAAGCCCTAAAATCTGAACATGGTAAGCACAGTATATCTTCCCACAATGGGGAGGAACAGGTGGCTGATCAGAGGGTGCTGAGGTGCAGGGTCCTATCAGTGTTTGGATGGGAAACATCAGCTAGATGTGAATACCTGTGCGGTTTCTAGTGATGCTTCTTACTTGCTAAATATGGTGGTGACCTCTGAATAACTTTACTATCAAGGCTGAATCTTCCCAAATCATTTGTACCATTGGTTTGCTTGTAGAAGCATCATGGATGCTATTTTTGATTCTGAAGGATGTGTCCAAAACATTTTGTGTTTTACACTACACATTGAGAGGGCAGGTATGAAACTAATAGGTCTAATTTAACATGTGACTTGTTTTTGTTTTCTTTTTTCTTGCAGTTTTCATATTTCTATACATGTGTAGTGTTTTGAATATTTTGTGGCAAGGGGATTTTTTTTGGCTTCAATCTATTTGGTATTTTTGGATGCTTCATGTACCTTAATAGGAATCTTTGTCTTTAGTTTAGAAATTATTCATTTAGGATTTCATTAAAACTATGTTCTTGATATTTGAGCTGATATCCTTCTATTACAGTCAATTATAGTCTTTGCTTTTGGTATGTTGTAGTGTTCCTTGTTATTTAGTGCCAGAAAACTTTTAGATTCCAAATATTTTTTGACCAATTAGTACAGTTACTCTATTTGTCTTCCTTTCCTGTTTGGTGTGTGAACCTTGCCTCTGTAGTTGTCCATGTGCAGGCAATTTCGATGACCTGCTCTCAGGGACTTAGCACCTGCTTAAATCTTTACCTGCCTCCATCAACTGCTACTGGTGTCAGGTGTGCTTTATGTACATGGATCACTAGTTTCAGCTGCTCTCGGTATTTGTTCCCTGTTTCTGTTCTCTACACATTCCCCATTTATAGTCTTTCTCTACTCTCATCACATTCTCTATGCTCCCTATATGTGTTCCAGTCTGCAGATCCTCTTGTGTACCTCTACCCCTTCCCCAAGTCCTCACTTCTGCCCTTTTCACTAAACAACCTCGTTTGTGTCAGAACTCTTGCATGTTTTAATTTTTGAGGACCTGCTGTGACAGAATACCTTGGATTTCTTGGTAATATATTTTCCTGGCTTATCCTCATTACATTCCTAGGCTGATGTCTAAGCATCTGGGTTTGTGGTGATAATAGGTCTAGATACTTGTTTGTAGGTTTGTCTTGTTTGGGTGGTAATTTTAATCCTGAGTTACTGTTTGCTGTCTGTATTTTCAGAGAATGTTGGCTGTGTTTTGCCCATTTTACTGACCTGTTTGGCGGGTATGATCAAAAGGGAATGCTTGCTAATGTTGAAAGCTGGCATAAGTGTCAGGTAGGAAAATATATTCTTAACAATCCACCAGGAGACATAGTCAGGAGAGAGGTTAAGCTGTCTCTGTTGTTTGTACAGTGTTAGGGATACCTGTGTAAATTGCATGTGGGATAATAAATAGTGTGGTAAATCTTTTTTAGTAGTGGAAAAGCTACTTTGTTCCAGGTAGTCATGGCATGTGGTTGAAAAAGGAGTGTACATTCCTGTCTACTGGAAGAGGACAGGGTATTCTGAACCATTGTATGTTGGAAAGATAGGGCTTGCTTTCTGATTTTAAAAGATTTGACTTTTGAGATATTGTATTGAGTATCAGAAGACACTTTACACATTAAACCATGTAGGAACTCCTGCAGACTATTAGCATCACTGCAGACTGAATGCATTTTCATTACAGGATGAACATGAGCCTATAGCATCCAAGGTCAAAATGGAGTTGATTGGGTGCCCTGGGTATCCCCACACCATGGGGCTTCAAGTTTCTGCTGCATTCAGTGCATCCTCTCCCACTGAGTCCAGACTTTGGAGTACAGTTATAGAAACAGATACCAAAGATAGGCTGCAGCTTTAGGGACAGCGCCTGTTCCAGTTGTTGGAGGACCCTCATGAAGACTAACCTGAACTTCTGCTACTTATGTTCCAGGGGCCTTAGTCCAGCCTGTGTCTGCTATTTGGTTGATGGCTCAGTCTCTCTGTGTCCTCAAGGTTAAAGGTTCATTGAGTCTTCTAGACTATGTGTGGAATTCCAACCATCTTCAGGGCATTCAATATTTCTCCAAATGTTTGTTAGGTTTCTTCAAGAACCATCCCATGTTTCACTGTGGTTCTCTGCATCTATTTCAATCAGCTGCTGGGTGAAGCCTCTCATTGGACATTTATGCAAGGCTCCTGTCTGGGAGCATAACATTGTATCCATAATAATGTTAAGGATTGGAGCTTGCCCATAAGGTGTGTCTCTAGCTGGGTGAGTTTTCATTGGGCATTCCCTCATTCTGTGCTCCAGGTGTGCCCCTGCTTTTTTTATATGGGACAGATTTTGTTCTGTGTGTCTACTGTGCTGTAGTTGAAACTGATCCTTCAGGTTTCTTCTCATGCTCCCATACAGTCAATATTTGGACTCTGTCCCTAAATCACATAAGATGCTTTAGCCCCATTTGCATTTGATGATAAGCTATTTTTCAAGCCCAGTTGTTTAATTTTTTTTTATTTTATTCCTTTGATTTTGTTTTCAAGACAAAATCTCTCTGTGAAATCCTTCCTGCCCTGATAGTCGATATAGGAACCACATAAGCCACTTGACATTGTTTTGTACAATAAAGATATGATTTTGTGCAACTTTTAATCCTCATGTTTCACTTTGAAATTTGGCCAAATAGGTAGGTTATATTCTATTTCTCAAGTTGATATGTGGTCATTACATCAATACTACCTGAGGCTTCAGAGTCCTTGGATTCCAGGTGTGTGATGTTCTTCCTCATACTTGTGATTGTTCTGAAATGTTTGAATAAATAATATTTTGCCTATGTATAGGAATATGTATATCATATGTTTCTTCTTTATACTTGTCATAAGATGGCAACAGAATTCTTGATCTTGAAATAATTAGTAGTTGATAGTGCCCATGTGTATCTGCGAAATTGTCAAACACAATGTGGAAGACCAGCTAGAGCTTTCCACTGCTGAGCTCTTTCTTCTGCCTAAAATTGCTTGTTTATGATCAAAATTTATATTACTATTGTTTCATCTGTTCATTTGTAACTGTTTAAGCATGCATTGCCTTTTAATAAAATTTTATTAATGTTATAGTTTAAACTTTTGTACTTCATGCTTGTACAAGATGAATACAGATCTGAAGTGAATGTATAGTTCTTGGTGGGAACTTTTAGTAAAGAACTGTGAGTTCTCTATCATTTTTGTTTCCTTGGTTGATTTTTGTAGGGATTGAGGGTCTTAATATATAACTTTTGGTCTCATAGAACATATTACATAGACCATGCCTGCATCGAGCTCTATGACATACACCTGACTGTACCTCTATGATTAAGGACATGTGCAAATACACCCAGTTTTCCCATCAGACTTGTAGATAGTAATTGTTAATACAATTTTTCAGATGTCTGATCAGTATTGTGGATGTTTCCTGCGCATTTCCCTCTCAATTGGCATTTCCCTGTCAGGGCTGTATGTTATTCAAATTGTGAAAATGCAAGACACATGAATTTTATAATTCAAGTTCCTTCTAAAATGACACAGTCATTGTAAATTCTGAGTCAAAATATTAGTGGAGTGACAAAATTATATGAATATGTTTTCGAGGAAACGTGTTTTCTTTACATTGATGTTAGTATCATGCTTTGTGTTGTACACATGTATGGGATATTTAGGATGCAGTGACTTTTGATGATGTGCATGTGAACTTCAATGAGGAAGAGTGGAATTTGATGGCTCCTTTCCAGAAGAATCTCTAAAAAGATGTGATGTTGGAAACCTACCTGAACCTCAACGCTATAGGTAAGACTGTCATTTTTTCTAAAGGAAACAAATGTTTATTGGTTATTGATGATCTATTATTTTAATTGTGAATAGTGAAGATTGAGCTGAATAATTCAGTTTCACTAAAATTTCACTGTAACTTTCATGGTGCCATGAAAATTCACAGTACCTTGATTATTTCCTAATTTCCAATAGTATATCATTCATTTCTGGTACTGTATTTTAGGCTATAAATGGGAAGACCATCATCTTGAAGAACATTTTCAAAGTATTAGAAGACATGAAAGGTAATTTTCATGTGCAAGCTGATCCAAATTTGTCTCTGAGGAAATTTTAATATCTTATGGAATCTCCAGCACAAAGCAAGAGGGTAAAATAACAGTCCTTTAACTGTAGCTATGATTATAATATTCTTACAAAACCATGTACCTCAAGGTTCGATACCTGATTTGTGCATCCATTTGATAAGTAGCTTCTTTAGAACTATGCTGTGGACCTGCCAATCTGTAGCGTCTCATAGTATTTAGAAACTGCACATTGAATAGTGATACATTTATATCCAAAACATTTTAATAAGAAAATCGTCCACAGAAAATTTGGTGATACTCATAATCTTGTATTAATATGGTTAAGTTTGGTGAGAGGGCATTTTATGAGAATCAAGAATGTTGTTGTGGAGAAACATTAGTCCATATTGCACATGTTATGAGAAATAGAAATTTAAACAGTGTGAATGCAATGTGTAAACCTTTCATTTATCATTCTTTTAATTATGTGTATCATGTGTCATAATGGATACGTATCATGTGAGTATAGGGATATTGAAAAAAGAAACATAACATTTTTTTTCTGAAACAAGAAGATATTCTGCCTTTAAAAGTAATTAGGAATATGAAAGACATTTGCAATTAGTTGGTTTTTTAGTTTTACATGGAATATCCCTAAACTCAAAGTGTAGAAAATCTTTATGGGCAATAGGAATTTGGAAATTCTTCTTTGTGTTCTGGTTCCCAGTCAAAAGTGTTGTAATTCACAGTAGAGGAAAAATATGAATACAATCATTGTTATAAAGATCAGAGTTTTTATAACTTTCTTCAGATAACTAAAATACATCATATAAAAAGAGGGTGCTATATACACGAGTTATGTAATATCCATCACAGGTGTCTTGAACAACTCACGATGAGTGAGAACACCATGAACATATAAAGTGCTAAATCCTTAAGATGTGATGCTTTTTTTTACCATTAGACAAATTGTAAACATAATTCATATTGATTACATGATTGATCAGAGTAATGAATGTCGTAAAGTTTTCACATCTGCTAATTATCATTGCAGACATGTAAGAAGATATACTGTCATGAAACCCTATCAGTGTAATATATGTGGTAAAGCCTTTACAAGATGCAGTAATCTCCAATATCATAAAACAACACAAACTGGAGAGAAACTTTATGAATGTAATCAATGTGGTAAAGCCCTTGCAAGACCCATTTATCTCCAAAAACATAAAATGACACACACGAGAGAGAAACTTTATGAATGTAATCAATGTGGTAAAGCATTTGCAATACCCTGTTATCTACAAAGACATAAAATGACACATACTACAGAGAAACTTTATGAATGTAATCAATGTGGTAAAGCTTTTGCACATCACAGTACTTTCCAACATCATAAAAGAACGCATACTGGAGAGAAACCTTATGACTGTAATCAATGTGGTAAAGCCTTTGCAAGAGCTGGTGATCTCCAATATCATAAAAGAACACATACTGGAGAGAAACCTTGTGAGTGCAATCAATGTGGTAAAGCCTTTGGACAGCGCAGTCGTCTCCAAAGACATAAAAGAACACATACTGGAGAGAAACCTTATGAATGCAATCAATGTGGTAAAGCCTTTGCAGGACCCTGTCATCTCCATTATCTTAAAAGAACACATACTGGAGAGAAACCTTATGAATGTAATCAATGTCATAAGGCCTTTCCATGTCACAGTGATCTCCAAAAACATAAAAGAACACATACTGGAGAGAAACCTTTTGAGTGCAATCAATGTGGTAAAGCCTTTGCACAGCACAGTCATCTCCAATATCATACAATAACACATACATACTGGAGAAAAACCTTATGAATGTAATCAATGTGGTAAAGCCTTTGCAAGACCCAGTCATCTCCAGTATCATAAAAGAACACACAATGGACAGAAAACTTATTAATGTAATTAATGTGGTACAGTGTTTTCACCAGGGATAAGTCTTCAAATTCTGTGTGCTGGAGAAAATCATAATGAATGTGATCATGAATTAACTGGGAATTAGGATGGTATCATAGTAGGATATGATAGACATGGATGCTTGGGATTATTTTCACTCTGGAGTTGGTTTTTTTGATGCTTTTGCAATGAAGTTTGCTGCCCTAGTCTGAAGAGTTTCCTTGAGGTTAAAGGTAAAACTCTTTACATTAATTGTATTGACAAAGTAAGTCATGAAATGCACCACATAGAATTTGGCCTGAAAGGTTTTAACAAGCACAAAAACTAAAAAAGGAAAAATTAAAAAAAAAAGAAAAGTTCAAAATACAAGGCAGCATTAGGAAGTTGAATGACATTTAATCTTGTGATCAAGGATATTCAATGGCATTAAAGGAATGGGTACATTAGGACAAGATTGCATTCAGCTAAGCATATTTACTTGCAGTTGTATGAAAGTGAACTGTATCATGTTAGGAATTATTATTACCTGGATACTGTTTTGATGAAGACACATGAAGATACAGTTATGTGTCAAATTGCCAAGAGATAGATTTGGATTCTGGGTTCTGAATTTAAAATATAAGCAGAAAGGCTTAGTTCCAGGCATGATATTACATGCTTTTTAACCCACCATTCATGAGACAGAATCATGCAGATCTTTGAGATCAAGGTAGATATCTAAGCAAGTTCCAGGAAAGCCAAGATTAGGCAGTGATATATTTGAAATATTGAAAGCTGCTGATAATGGACTAGAAGGAGCCATATTCCAGCCCCAGTAAGCACCAGAACTCTGAGAATTTTATCATGAAATGGTGTTGAATATTGTCAGAGAATTTTGCATTACTTCATGAGATGATCAATTCTTGGTTTTTCTTACACTTTAATCCCATTTTGTTGAACCATCACTGTTTCTAGAATGAAGCCTTCCTCATTGTTAATGGTGGATGATCTTTTGATGTGTTTTATGTTTTATTTTATTTGTTTTATCTTTTAAGTATTTTTGAATCTGTGGTTTAAGGAATAATTGGTCTGTAATTCTCTTGTTATCACTCAGTCTTTCCTGACTGGATATATGAGTAATGAGTGGTTCAGAAAATAAATTGACTAATATTTATTTTGTTTCAATATTGTTGAATCCACTGAATTCTTGTTAAATCCTCTTTGAAAGTCTGGTAGGACTCTATCCTAAAACTCATAGACATGGGCTCATATTGGGGACGTATTTTTAATGAATTCTGTTTTACTTTATGTTTATGTCAGTTTAAGTTGTTTTTCTCTAGTTTAATTTTGGGATGTGGAATCTATTGAGGAAGTTAGCTATTTCTTTTAGAATTTCCAAGTTGGTAGAATGCACCCTTTTTAAACTACTCTTTACTACTCTCTGGATTTCTTCACTACCTGTTATTTAATCCCCCATTTCATTTTAGATTTCATTAATTTGTATAGTCTTTATCTTTTAATAGGGGTTTGTTTATCTTGTCTAATAAAAGGATCAAAAGACCAACTCCATGTTTCATTAATTCTTCGAATTGTTCTCTTTCTATTTTATCAATTTCATCCCCAACTTGAAATTTTCTTGATGTCTCCTCCTCGTTTTCTTTGCTCCTTCACTTCTTTTTGTTGTAGCCTTTAAAACATGCTGTTAAATTGCCAGCATGGGAGTTCTCCAATTTTTTCACGTATACATTTTTTGCTGTGAACTTTCTTTTAGCTCCACTTTCATTTTCTTTGTGTTCCATGAGATTGTGCATGTTGCATATTCATTTCCAATGAACTCTAGAAAGTGTCTGATTTCTTCCTTTTTTCTGTGTAGACCCATTTTCTCTCAAACATTAGTTTGTAGTCAGTTAGCTGTCCTCCCTCATCTCTTACCACACTAAGACATCAACAGTTTTAGCCCAGATCATATATTTTGTCTCATCAGAGAGTGTGGAGACTCCTGGGTCTGGTGCAATCAAGGACATGAGAAACCTAATTTCTAGGGACCACCCACTGGGTTTCTTGTTGCTCTCTGGGATAGAGTTTAGCCCTTCCCCATCAGATTGGTCCTCTCCCTACAAATGACCCCATGGATATGAGAGGTAGCAATAGCACACCAACCACCTGTGTCTTGCCTTTTCTTAGCTCTAATGACATTTCAGAGCTGCCAGTTCAGCTTCCTGGGCTGACATTCCTGCCAGGTGTGGTCCTCCACATGTGTTCTCGGTATTTGACACCACCACTGCCCCAGCATACCTCTGTCCATCCTGAATGAGGCAGTTGCCACTGGTGAACCCTGTTACCCATACATCTATCTGAGCAGTCATACAGAGGCCCATCCAGTGAGGTCAGGGTCCAACAGGAGGGCAGCTGAGAAGTTATCCTGGGGGTATTCAAGAAGAGAGGTGGCAATGAGTCATTCTGCCATCATCTTTAACCAGGAGGTCGATTGGTCATCCATAATCGATCAATAATTGTAAATGAACACAAGTCAATTGGGAACCGATCGTCCATCGATCAGTATTCAGTTAGTGACTTATTAATCCTCCTCCATGAGCCTCAATTTCCAGCAGCGGATCAGTTACTTGATTGGTAATCAATAACAGAATGCCAGTCATATCATTTGATGATCAACAAATTATCAATTGATTGATAATTAGTCAATGATCAATTTTTAACACATGATTAATTGGTCAATAATTAATCAACAATAAATATTATAAAACAACAACCCGCAGTTCCTGATTGACTATATGTTGATCGATCCCTTGATTGATTGGTGATACATTGGCCATTGTCTAATGCAAGGACCCCTGGTCTAAGTATGCATTACCCAGGTCTACAATGGTCACCTGAAGTTGGCAGAGTAAGGCTTTGTCTTTTAACAGAGTCTTAAATAGTCCAAATTTTTCAAGTCATCTAAGAGGTCCTGCATTTTTTCTCTTTCCACTGGGAATTCAAGACACAATGTTGAACTTTACCAACAAAAACTGGTGTGTTTCCATTTTACTTTTAGGGTAACCATGGTCTTATGGCAGGGGCACTTTTGATTCTCAGGGCTCCCTTATCTCCTTTTTAGGCATCACTTATGGTCTTCTGATTTGGCCTTGGCTGCCAACAGGATCTTTCCCAGGCCTCCAGTCTCTTGCTTCTGTCCTCTCATCTGCTCTCCTCTGCGGTGTATCCTCCATTAAATGCTCTCTTTGCCACTACCCTTAAATCTCTTAGACAACTCTTTCCTAACTACTCCACCCTCTGGGGCTTTGTCTTCATAGCTGGTGTTCCCTGATTAACAAAAGCTTGAGCTACTGCTGCCTTTGCTTCTGGTGATTCAGGGTCCATGGACGTGTATTGTCAAAAATGTCGCCATGACACAGTCTAAAAAAGCTGTAGGGCTTTTATTTTCTCTCTGCATAATATTATGCACTCTGGCAAAATGTGTGAGCCATCTTATGACCACCTTGAAACCTGCCATCAGAGATGGACGGTGGACAAAAGGCATCCACTTATCTTCAGTGTGTTACAATCCCATTCTGGTTGAGTTAGTGTAAAGTAAGCATATTGGGGTCAAACCCAGACACAATTGTGGATGCCAACAAGTGCTTGCTGACAGGAGCCTGATATAGCTGTCTCCTTGAAAGGCTCTGCCAGTGCCTAACAAACACAGAGGTTTGGCTCTCAGCCAACCATTGTTCTGCCAGAGAGTCCCCAATGGAGGAGTTAGAGAAAGGACCCAAGGAGCTGAAGGGGTTTGTAGCCCCATAGGAGGAAAACAATATGAACCAACCAGTACCACCCAGAGCTCCCAGGGACTTAACCACCAGCCAAATAGTACACATGGAGGGACCCATGGCTCCAGCCACATGGGTAGCAGAAGATGGTCAGGTCGGACATCCACGAAAAGAGAGGCCCTTGGACCCAAGAAGTCTCATTGCCCCAGGGTAGGAGAATACCAGGCCAGGGAAGCAGGAGTGGGTGGGTTAGTGAGCACGGGGAGGGGGAATGGCATAGAGGGTTTTCAGGGGGGAAATGAGGAAAGGGGATAGCATTTGAAATGTAAATAAACAAAATATCTAATAAAAAATTCCTTTAAACAAAAGACCGCATTACCTCTCATTGTGATCACCTTGAATGGATAAAGGTCAATTCACAAGTATCTTAATTGCTGCTGTTGCTTTGACAAAATACTCTGTCAGGAGAATACGTTTATTCCAGCTCACGGTTCACAGTAAAGTCCCTCATGGTGGGAAGTGCCACTCTGAAGTGTGAAGCAGCTGCTCACTCACATCAGGTGTGTAAATAATCAGGATGCCAAGAGCAATGAACACCTGCTGCTGCTCAGCCCCTTTCCACACACTGCCCGGGATCCTAGCCAGGGAATGGTGCCACCCACAGTGGGTGGGTCTTCCCACACCAGTTAAGATAACCAAGGCAGTCCCTTACAGCCACGCCCCGAGGCACCTCCCCCTTGTTAGGATTCTGTCTGAGCTCCACCCACAGTTTCCTGGCAACAGCCAGGAATGCCCTCCCCACCGTTACCTGGCAATAGCCAAGGAGGTCTGGCACACTATAAAAGGGGCTGCTTGGCCCTCCCCCTCTCTTATTCTCTCAATCTCAGCTTGTCTCTTGCCGCTTCTTGGGGTCCCCTCCCTTCCTCCCACCTCCTCCATCTCTCCACATGGTCATAGCTGGCCTCTGCTTCTCTACTCTCTCCCTCTCTCTGCCTTACTCTGCCTCTACTACCCTCTTAACTCCCCTCTTCATGCACTGAATAAATGATATTCTCTCCTATACCATCTTGAGTCTGGTAACCTCTGGAGGAAGGGATGCCTTGGCATGGGCCCACTGAGGCACCCCCTTCCCTCACACCATGGTTAGAACATATTCTCTCACCTCTCTCTCTTTTTAGGATCTCAAAACCCCTGGCCACTCTCTATCTTATCAAGTAGACAATTGATGTTAACCATCATGGTGACTTTGAAGCTCTGTCTATTTATCTAGACACTGGGGTCCTCTGTCTTGCCTTGCAAGAGTATTTGGAATCATTTTCTCAGAAAGTAATAGATTTTTATATTTAAAAAATATTTTATATTTTATATTTCTGAAATCTATTTATTGGAATTTGTGCATGTACTAGCATTCCCAACAGACCGTAATGTATTGGGGGACTGTGCCTGACCAAATAGACATTCAAAAGTTAAGGGGCTGGGTGGGTACAAACCAGGGCTAGAGACTCCTACATATTCTGCTCCTTGTTCCCCTCTCATTTCCCTCCTTACCAGGGGTAGTATTTTCCTTCATTACTGTAATTAATATGGCTGCACAGTGGCTTCGTTCCACATCGATCAAAGCTCTTCATAAGCTTTACCTCATTTTCTCCCCTTGGTCAGGGAGGGGCAAATTGCTACTTAGCCTAGGATGACCTCTCCCACTCCACAGATGAGAACAAGGGCACGGACTCAAGAACTGACTTGTGTGTGGAGTGCACTCATGTGCTGGCAGTCAGCCAGGGAAGCATGACTCCCTAAGGACTATGTGGGTGACTTAGATTCCACAGGTGGCATTTCCACCATGAGTAAAAATGGTCTCAACCGCTACTCTTTCCCCCAAAGTGATTCCCACTGTTGACTTTATCATATCTCAGAGTAGGGTTGCTACCCAAGTTTCTCCTCCAGGACCAAGCATTTTGCTTTTGGCATCCAGGAATGAAGAGAGGTCACTCTGTGCTCTGCCAGAATATATTTCCCAGAGCAAGTCCTCCACCAGCCTGGGGAGAGATTCCCCCAAGAGAATCACACAGATGAGAACTCTTCAGAGACCAGATAGCAAGGCATAGGCCAAAGGCTGTTTGATATCTACATCTCTGCATCTGTCTCTATCTATCTATCTATCTATCTATCTATCTATCTATCTATCTATCTATCTATCTATCTATCTATTTATCTATCTATCTATCTATCTATCCATCCATCCACCCACCCTCCCACCCACTCACATATCTATCTATCTTTCTATCTATCTTTCTATCTATCTATGTATCTATCTATCTATCTATCTATCTATCTATCTATCTATCTATCTCTACCTAATGACTTTGTTGTTAATTTACCCAAGGTATTTGTAGCCTTTTTCACTCTCATAGACTATAAATTTGATTCTTTGGTATAAACTGTACAGGCACCAGGAAGAGCCTTGTTTGTCATCCCCTGGAGTGATTTCTCTGTCTCAGATTTCCCCAGTTACACAGTTGATAAAAGCAGGGCCTGCTCAGCAGCTTGGGGGTCATGAGGCACAGCCTGGTCAGACATCCCGTTCTGCTTTTCTTTAGTACTCTATCTAGGGGAGAGAGGTCTGAACCCTGGTGGCTGTGGGCAACTGCTTGCTTACATAGCCCACAAACAAGATGGGGAAGAGAAAGAAGTGGGGACTAAAAGCTCTAAGAAAGCACAGAAAAAACATGGGTGGGTTGGTGTCTCTATTGGTCCACTGAGCTTCCTATCTGGATACAGGAAGTGGTCGCTTCACGTCCATATCCACAATGTAGTGAGTCACAGCTAAGGTCACCCCCATTGATTCTTGAGCACTTCCCTTGTCCCTGCTCAGGTATCATCCTGGAGATAGTCACCACCTCCTCACCCCTATCAGCTGCAGATTTCCATTCATTTGCATGGCCATCTGGGCATTTCTCCTGTCCTTCCCCACACCTGATCTCTCACCCCTTCCAAGTTCCCTGCCTCCATCTACCGCCTATGACTATTTTATTCCCTCTACTAAGTGAGATTGAAACTTCCTTACTTGGGCATTTATTCTTGTTTAGCTTCTTTGGGTCTGTGGAGTGTAATGTGGTACCTGCATTTTCTGCTAATATCCACTTACAGGTGTGTATATACTATGCACATCTTTTTGAGACTGGGTTACCTCACTCAGGATGATATTCTCAACTTCCATTCATTTCCTTCAAAATTCATGATATCTTGCTTTTTAATAGCTGAATAGTATTCCAATGTATAGTTGTACCACATTTTCCTTATCTATTTTTTCATCTAAGGAACATCTAATTTGTTTCCAGTTTCTGATTATTACGAATAAAGCTGCTATGAACACAATTGAGCAAGGTTCTTTGTGATAGATGCTCCAACATCTTTTGTGTATTTTATTCAGGAGTAATATAGCTGGGTCTTGAAGTGGAACTATTCCCAGTTTTCTGAGGAAATGCTAAATTGATTTCCAAATTGGATGTAGAAATTTGCATTCCCACCAGCAATGGAGCAATGTTCCCATTGCTCCATATCCTTACCAGCATTTGCTGTCACTTGAATTTATGATCTTAGGTATTCTAGTGGGTATAAAATGGAAAATCTGAGTGTTCTGATTTGCATTTCTCTGATGACTAAGGAATTTAAACATTTCTTTAAAAGATTCTGGCCATTCAAGATTCCTCATGTGAGAATTCTCTGTTTAGTTCCGAAACCCATTTTTTATTTAGTTGGGTTCTCTTTTTCTTTTGTTATGTTTTTGAAGGTTTTTTGGGGGTTCATGGATTATTTGGGTTGTCAGTGTCTAAATTCTTGAATACTCTGTAAATTTTTAATATTAGCCCTCTGACAAGTTGTACAGAGCCATATTGGGGTGTCATGTCTCTTGGTAGGAACTCGACATTGATCAAGGTGAACTTCCTCTCCCAGCCTTTCTTGAGAAGTGATTCCTGTGCTATTCAGGATCCTGCTCCACCTAGGGTGGAGTGCTCAGAGTGAAGGTGAAGTGCATTGTTCCCCAGGTCTAAGAATCCCTGAATTAAGCATTTGACCCACCTAACTGCCTGAGCAGTGTAGCCAAGAACAACCAGAACACTTCCTTCCTGAACTCCTGAGTCGGGAAGGGAAAGGCATGCTGTGCTTGGTGCTTTGAGACAGGTCCATGATCACCAGGGTCTCCTTCTGATTCCCACGTTGGTTTGTTTACTTTAAACCTCCATTAAACAAGATAACATAAGGCCATTTTCATTCAAGGGCAAAATGTATGTCAGTGTATCATAGAACACACAATCATAACTAGTTGCAAACAAAGTAAATACAATGTACTTTTCTGAATTAAATAACCTTCCCAAGACTCAGATTCCATTTCCTGTGAGATTTGGGAGATCACTCTGTGAACTAGCCATTTGAATCCTCATGTCCTAGGTATTTATTTAAATTGGGATACTTGTTTGAATTCTTTTCAGGATGCGTTTCAATTTCACCTAGTGGTTTGTACTGACTGGGTTTGTTTGTCAACATGACACAAGCTGCAGTTATCACACACACAAAAGTAGACTTCCTTGATGAAATGCCTTCATGAGGTCCAGCTGTAAGTTATTTTCTCAATTAGTGATCAAGAGGTGAGGGTCCAGTCCATTTTGGGTGGTGCCATCCCTAGACTAGTACTTGTGGATTCCCAAAGAAAGCAAGCTGAGCAACCCAGGGGAAGAAAGCCAGTAAACAGCACCCATCATGGCCTCTGCATTATCTATTGCCTCTGAGTGCCTGCCCTGCTTGAGTTCCTGTTTGGACTTCCATTGACGATGAACAGCAATGTGGAAGTATAAGTTGAATAAACCCTTTCCTCCCCAGCTTGCTACTTTGTCCTGATGTTTTGTTCAGGAATGCAATTACTGACTTAGACAGTGTTAAGGCAGGTGAAGGCAGGGAATTTTCCTCCCCTTGGGACCTTCTCTTTGTCTCCACAATCCTACTAGAACTCCACAATTGAAAGGATAGAATATAATACAGCCTAACTCTAATGATCCCAAGAAGTCAGAAGTTTAAAATGCCATCTCTCTTTGTTAGAAACTAGGTGAAAGGTCACATTCCAGAGCCTGCCCTTTGTTTAGAGCTAGCAGAAAGGCCTTGAATAGGTGATCCTGTCCCATAAGGTAACTGGAAATGGGCTAGGCTTATCTTGCTTCTGTAAACTTACACCATTACCCCTATGCAGGGGTTCACGCAGCTGTAGACATTCAAGAAAATAGGAAACTAATTGGTCCACTGAGCTCGGGCTCTGATAATTTAAACTGATTGGCCTAAAAACTATAGAGTAGTACAAATCAATTGGCTCACATTTCATGGGCTCTCCATGCTAAGAAATGATTGGTTTGTGATTCACAGGCTTTGTCGTAAACTTATAAAAGCTGTAGCAATTTGGCACTCATGGTCCACAGTCCTCTAGCCCTGCACAGTATATGGCTGTGGAACTCAGAATTCTGGAATAAAGAAATCCTCATGTTATTGCATTGAAACTGTTTCTCACGAGTGATTTGGGTGTCGCCTACCGAGGCGTGGGTTGCTGGGGCACCCTCAGTTTTTGTGAGTCTTACACAAGGACTATGTAGCAGGTCCTGTCTTAGAATGGGCATGGCTCATTGACCAGGCTGTAAGAGTCCTGAGCTTAACTGTCCTTGACCAAACCAAACAGTCATTGTCAATATGTTGACTGTCCTTCTGACGTGAAGATTCTCTAGCAATATCTAAGCCCAAATCCTTTTCCCAACCCATCTGTAATACAATATTTACACAGGTCAGAGATTCAGAAGGAAATATAGTGCATGTTTGTTTGTTATCCAATCCAGCTTCATGGGATTCAAAATGAAAAAAAAAAAGCTTCTATACCTTTAATCATATACATACCAATATATGACAATGTCTAGAAACCAATCAAGGCAAGCATGGGGAGTACTGAACTCTGCGATTCAAGATCACCCTTCACCATTCACCCTAGATACTGAATTATTATTTGTCATTTTTCTGTATTAAAACCCAAGTTCTGCAAGAATGTCTTGAATTTTTTATTGTTGATGAAGAATTGAAGAAATCTTCTCCCAGGGCTGCTTTTTATGGAAGACATTATGGAAGGCTGTCATTATCTCAGTGAATCCAAGATGTATTACCTGAGTCCTCCAATTTGCTGAATGTTTCAGGTGATGTGAATTAAAGAAAACGTTGAAAATTCAAAGGAAAACATGCTAGTCAGTATTTCTCTACAGTGCTAATTTCTTTCCTATTACACTTACTGAAAAATGAAGTTCAGAGAACAGAGTGTAAGCGATGATGCTCAAGTGTCCTCTTCACGCTGACAGCTGTGTAACCTCTCTCTAGGACCTACCTCAGAGATTATGTGTTACTTAGGAAAAATTTCACCTAAAATTTCAGGGCATACTGAAAAGAAAAAATGCAACCAATAGTCCAACCAAGTACAAAAATAATGTCTTGGAATCACACCGGATGTAGACCATGCTTGAGTACTAGTACCTACATCCTCAGCAGGCTGGACAGAACTCAGTTGGCCCTGGAGGGGAAGGGTGGGCTGCAGAGTGAGTGTTACTCACTTTCCAGGCATTGTCTTGTGCAGGTGAAGTCCCATTGGAAAGGTCAGAGCTGACCCTCCCAGTTCCTGAGCACTGTTTTACCCAGCTGCTTCCTTTTATTCTCCAAAAGTGCAGCAAGGCCTGTCAATCAGACTCATCTATCCCTTAGTCTTATAACACTCCTTCTCTCCTTCCTTCCTTCCTTCCTTCTGTCCTTCCTTCCTTCCTTTTTTCCTTTCTTCCTTTCTTCCTTCCTTTATTTGTTCCTCTCTCTATATAAACCTGTCTGTCCTAAAATTCTCTGTGTACATCAGACTGGCCTGGGACTTGGAGGGATCCACCTGCCTGGGTAAACATGCCTACCTTAGATCCATTTCCTACTGAGAGGTTAAACATTGTGGATGACCAAAAGCTAAATGAAAGCTCTAAAATGAGAAGTTCTTCCAAGAAAGGAAGAACATGAAGGACACCATCTCAAGGCCAGGTGGCTGCTTTTTCTGTGTCAAGACCAGCACTTCCCTGACCTGAATCCTTAGCCAGTCCTGCTTCTGCAAGTGTGTTCCCTTGTGATGCAGAAATTTGCTTTGTAAATTGCTAAAATTAGTAAAATTCTACTGTACACAAATAGTAGCACAGACTGCTCACCCCATAATAGAGAAGCAAGGCAAAGGGAATCTGATTTAGGGCTAGCCTATTGTACACAGAAGGAAGAAGGTGTATGCTGGAAGTTGCAGGTGACCCCTAGATTAACTTGGAGGGGAAGCATCTGGGCAGATCAGTCTTCCTCCATGTTAATTCAGAAGAAGTGTTTCTCAAAGTTCTCAAGGTTGCTCCCTGTGTGCTGGTTATCTTATGTCCCAACACAGCTGACAACAAGGATGCCTATTGCCCCCTGAGGACTTCCTTTAACACAAACCACCAGTTAGACCTATAACCAACAGTAGGAAAGAGTAGAGTATCCTCACCTTTGTCCACTCTACCCTCACATTTTTTCTCTTGGACCATTACAAGAAGAACACAATTTCCTCTTTCTTAACACTTTTATTAACAATGCTGTAAACAAACAAATAAACAAACAAAAAACCACACCAGATGGCTGCAAAGACACAACTGCCTTGTATGTGCCTTTGATGTAATACAAGTGGACTGAAGATTCCCTAATTGCAAGTCTTAGGAGGTATTATAACTCCTGGGCTCCAAACAGAATTCTGGGGGGCCTTTTCAATTCTTCTTATGGACAAAAGCCCTTTGAAGCCATGCAAAGCATCCTAGGTTCCTGGGACTGTCAGAAGCAGTATCCTGGTCAGGGCAGTCTACACCATCATAGGTCTCAAGTTCCAGCCCTTTCTCCCTGAGCAGGCTAGGTGAGCTTGGTCTGTCTCCTCTGTATCTTTGTCTTTGTCCACATCTCCTGGGGACACTTGTGGCTTTCTCTGACTCTCACCCTGTGAGACCTCTGTACCCTTCTTCACGATACAATTCATTCTGCCATAGTATCTCTCATAGTCCAAGTATAGATCCCAATCTTAGTCCAAGTATAGATCCCAATCAATGATCCTGCCTTCCTCGGAGCAGTAGTTTGGTTCTCTGCCAAAACAAACTAGTTCAGCCTTGCAATGTCATGGACTCAGGGCTGGCAATACTTGTGCACTCATCAGTGAATGCTTTGCAGAATCTGATGTATCCTTCACAAGACTGACTTGGAACCGCTTCATTGCCTTGACTTTCTCCATGGAACACTGATGGTAAGTCATTGTCCTTCTGATACAGAGAAACCTCCAGTTAGTTAATTATCCTCTATAGTTCTTGGCCCCTCCAAACTATTGTACTGTGGGAAGATGGGTTTTAAACCAACAGACCTAACATGTATTTGAACCCCCTAAGGAGGAAAGGTTCTACCCATTCTGTTGGCAAAAGACTTTCATTCCCAAGCCTGAAGGAAAGAAGCAGTTCAGGAAGAGGCAGATTAATCTCTGAGCTCAAGACTACCCTGGTAGTCAGACCTAGTTTTAGGACAGTTAGGGCACAGGAAAAGCTAAGCCCCCCAAAAAACACAAAAGAAGCAAACAAAAAAGAAGTCAATCTTCTCAAATGAAAAGAGACTATATTCTGGATGCAATTTTCTAGCATTAAACATAGGCAACTGATGAGACAGGTAATGGGGAAAGTGCTCCTGGGACTGCAAATCAATTTGGGTTGTCGGTTCAGAGAATAAAAGATCAAATAGAATGTTCTGTTACTCACTCTCTCTTTCCTGAAAGGGGATACATTAGAATGACTTACAGGATCCAGTCTGCTTTATCCCACAACAATTGGATAGGAATCAAAGTCCAAGTATCCAGAAATGCTCAGTCCCCAAGGCTGGAAAGTTCAGCTGTTTTTCAGTAGAAAATGGAATCACAGACAAGTGCGCTGAAATGCCAGGGAAGTCATAACACTTGCAAGCCAGGAGAGAGCAAGCAGGCAATGGGAAATCTTTCTTCCTCAGTGTTCTTATATAGACCTCAATATGAAGGTGTGGCCCAAATTAAAGGTGTGTGTTCCAGATGTAATCTCTGTGTTAAAGCCTGTATTAAAGCCTGTATTAAAGCCTCTGGATGAGTGTCTTCTGCTGGGTGTGGCAATCCCTGCCTTTAATCCAAGCACTATGGGAATGAATTATGCAGGTGGATCTCTGCGTGTAGCCTGGTCTACAAAGTGAGTTTCAGTACAGCCAGTGGTATTGCAGACAAACCCTGGCTCATAGCAACAACAAAAATCACAATGACACAGTTATGTGGCTTTCTTGCTCCATATCCAGATTAAAGGACTATGTCTTTCAAGCTCAAAGAGATCTGCATTTAATTGGAGTGTTCCTACTTCAAAGACCCTGATTACCTTTTATCAATTAAACAGCAAATCCGTTGAAGGTGTGTCCTTAAGTTTTGGATTTAGCATAATTGTAGATGTAATCAAGTTGACAACACAGAATAGAGACCACAGAGACTATTTCTTTGAGTGTCTCCTCTGCTCTATATTTTTCCTATTATGAAATGTATGATGATTCTATAGTTGGTAAAGGCAAGCTTTGAGCCAGGCAGGGGTAGCAAAGCATCTTCCCCACCCCACCACCACCCACTACTGGAGGACTACAAACTTGGTATTTTCTTGAATCTCAGTTGAATCTGCGTTTCCTTTGGTGTACCTTAGTTAAATGACCTTTTCAGACCTACAAGCTTGCCAAGACTTGGGACACTGCCCCCTTCTCCAGGAACAAGACAAACTCAGTGCAAACACAAATCTCATTGCAGCTGATTTCATTTCTATTCACCTAAGGTTTTCTGGATGGCACAGATCAGGGCTCTACTTCTCTTACCTCTCATCTATTCTTTTCCATTTCACTGTATTTTGCCCTGTTGCCTTGGGGCCAAGACCCAACAATACACTTGACTGATAGGGAAAACAGAACATGACCCCTTATGACTCACTTGCATACCCTGAGTTTTGGGAAGTCTCGCAATCCTGGGCCAGTCCATTGTTAGTTCCCCTGTCCGCTTGTCCAGACTTCTAGGGGCCACAGCTGGAACAGGGACCAAGGAAGGAGCCAGAAGCTCCAAAGCTCTCTAGATCTCCAGCTCTGCCTCTGAACTCCATGCACTGCCTCTTCTTCACAGCAGGGGTCGCCGTGGAGCAGCTATTCCCAGGGTGCAAATAACTATGACCTTCCCATGGAGCCAAGTTCTTCTTGGCTGGCAGCAGGCCCTGGCTGAAAATCTGAAGGTCATTTCCAGTGGCATGGGGGATTTTGTTTTGCTGTTTTTGTCTTGTTAACCAGATCAGATTCTTCCTGGAAGGAAGATTTCGGATTTGATTCGAACCCAGGCTGCATTACTAAATGTAGACAGAAAAGCCTGGTGCTTAGCTAAGAGTATGCAGTAGATGTGCTGCAGACCCCATGTTTTCTGATTGTTTCTGTCTGCTCAGTTCCTTGTCATTTCTAAACGCTGAAAATCCATCCAGTTTCTTTCCATTTACTAGACGAATGGAGAAACTGTCATTGGTAAAGGCACACTTTTTGCCCTACAAGTGTATCAAGGCATCTGCCTCACCCTACCACCCACCTCTGGAGGTCTTCAAAATTGGTATCTGCCGGAATCTCAATTGAAGCTGCATACCTTTGTTGTGAAGTTTTTTTTGTTTGTTTGTTTTTGTTTGTTTTGGGTTTTTTTTGTTTTTTTGGTTTTGTTTGTTTGTTTGTTTGTTTGAGACAGGGTATCTCTGTATACATCTGGCTGTCCTGAAACTCACTCTGTAGATCATGTTGGCCTCAAAATTCGAAATCTGACTGCCTCTGCCTCCCTAGTGCTGGGAATAAAGGCGTACACCACCACCACCTGGCATTTTGTTTTGTTTTGTTTTTGTTTGTTTGTTTGTTTTTCAGGACAACACAGTCCAGGACACTAAAGCTCTGCTCTCACAGCTGTCTTTCTCCCACACCCCTTCTCTTCTGTAGTTGTTCCATGTGTATAGCCTGCAGCTGAGCAAATTTCTACTCAGAAAATTTTTATAATCCACAATGAACTTCGAATAGTTTTTTATTTCAACCAATTGATGTATTATTTTCCATGAAAATTGTCAATTTTTAAAAAATTGTCAATTTTAACACTATTTTCTACAAAAATTTCAATTTCATCAAAAATACTTTCCATATGAATCTTCAATTTTTTTCATAAAAAATTTCTACTTCATTTTTCAAATTATTTAGCAATGTTTATTATGTCTAAAATTTTATCTGTATAATTTTGCGTGAAAATTGTCAATCTTGAAGTTTTCTATATATTTCTACAAATGTATATGAAATAATTTCCATGTAATATTTTCCATTTCAATTTTACCAGAAAATGTTTATACTTACTCCTTCAATTAAGTTAGAAATGTTTTGATGTCACCCAAATTAACCATATTATTCCATGAAAATCACCAATTTTAGTATTTTTCTATATAATTCTTTAATTTTGTTAGAAATATTTCTATGGAAATGTTCAGTTTAATTGGAAAATGTTTAAAATACTTTCTTAATTATTTTACATGTTTTGGTGGTTTGCAGTGAGATGGAAATCCAAACTCCTTTGGCCTCTTGCATTTCTCTAAGATACCCACTCTCACTCTCAAGTAGACTCCTCCTCCTCCATCTTGCAGACATAAATATGGGTAAACTCTCTAGGGGCTAATTGAAAGCCCTGAGAGCAGTGGGTGTTTTGACATCACAGGGGATGCCTAGAGCTCTCCATGATACACTAGAAAGTTCAGACAAGGGATTGTTTATGTCATGGGGAACAAGATTTGCCTTCCTGTTAATGCTCTCCCTCTACTGAACAGAAGCTGAGGCACCTATCCCGGGAGACTCTCCTGGGACACAAATGTTGATGGCCTCCCTTTCAAAAGGCAGAGGTCTCAGTCACTGAGATTTGTCAATGTCAGAACAATGGGAAAGTGGTGTGATTTATTTCCAAATGTGTTAACTGTGGGAAACTGGGACAGGATGGAGAGAAGAGCCAGCCCATCAAGTTGGCAGCAGAAGACTTGAGATGTCCACTTTCTTCCTTGGCTTTGGCAGCATGAACTAGTTAGAAGGCAGTTCCAGGGATGCCTTAAGCATGTGTAGAATCAGGGCAGGAGGGACGTTCTCAGTACGGTCTTGGTTGGAGATGATGCCTGTGGACAGGGATCAGGAAAACAAGATGACTCAGATCTGACACTGACCGAGAGATGAAAACAAAGGGTATCGTATATCTCTGTATTCCATGCTCTGTAAGTCAGGCTGTGAGACACTCATCTCACTAGACACTCCCCATTAGTTGTGTATTCTTAACAGTACTTGTCTGTCCCTCAACCACTTCCAACCTATTCTATAACTGAATTAACCACAGTATACCTCACCTGACTGCCTCCAAATGGGGTCTAAATGTCTCAAATCTAACAACACCCCATTACTCTATGCAGATCACAGCTTCCATTTACCAGGAGATAAGTGTTTTCTGGAGAGAGATAATGACCACCAATCCTGAGCATGGACAGTGATTTCTAGCTTGGTCTCTAGAGTTTTTCCTTGCATGGGCAGGATATAGCTGCAAAGCGGAATGTGGCCATAAAGTTATAAATTTCATATTCTCATGGAAAAGACATTTTTTGCCCTTCATGGTTAAAATCCTAATCAAAATCTCAAAATTAATCATTTTATTATCAAGAATGGTGTCTTCATTAGGCCCAGTCATAAAATTAATTTTATTGAGCATACATGACCATAAAGGAACCATGTCGAGACAAGCATCATGATTCACTTATATAAGATGGCCATATGGTGTGATGGTTTTCTGTTTTCAGTGGGTGTATATGTCTTTGTTCTACCTGCCCAAATGTTTTGTAATTGTGAATTAAAGACACACACATATTATCTTATTTTTAATATGCTTTAAGAGTATATTTTAATAAGAGTATATTATGTGGGTATTTTTAAACTTTTTGTATTTAAAATACTTTCACATAAAATTAAACATTTTCACTGAATATATTTCTGCTTAAAATGAAGAAATATAGAGATAAAAGTGTTAAAATTTAAGATTTTTTTGAGGAAAATCATGCAGATAATGTGGAAGACATAGAAAACATTTCTAAACTAAAGAAAGGGGTAAGTAGATACATTTTCTGACAAAATTGATGATTTACATGGAAAATATTTCTAAAAATATTGAATAATAGAGAAAAAGTGTCAAAGTAGAAGACCGTGTTGTCAAATAAATTTAGTAAAATAGAAAACATAGAAAATATATCTTTACTAATTGACCAAGCATACAGAAGTATTTTCTGACTAATTGAAGATTTTTTTTGGGGGCTTTTTTGAGTCATGGTTTATCTGTGTAGCCCTGGGTATCGTGGAATTTAGTCTGTAGACCAGGCTGGCCTCGAATTAGAATTTTGCCTATCTCTGCCTCCCAAGTGCTGGGATTAAAGGTTAGTGCCACCACCGCCTGGCAATAATTGAAGATTTTGATGGAAAATATTCTTGATAAAATTTAAGAAATGTATAGAAAAAACATTAAAGTTGAAGATTTTCACAAAACATTGATACTGAAAAATTGAAGAAAAATTAAACATTTCTAACATTATTGAATTGGTCAGAAATATTTCCTCATCAAATTTAAGATTTACATAGATAATATTTTTGATAAAATTGAAGAAATATATTAAAAAGGGTATCAAATTTGAAGAATTTGTTGGAAAATTATAATCATACAATAGTAAAAATAGAAAATAAATAAATCTTTACTAATTGACCAAGCACATTGAAAATACATTTGTAGATTTTGATGGAATATATTTCTGAAAAATTTAAAGAAATATAAACAAAAGTGTGTTAAAATGGAAGATTTTCATTGAAAGTAATACAGATAAAATGGTAGACATTAAACATTTCTAAATTAATTGAGTGATAAGTAGAAACGCTTTCTGGTAAAATTGAAGAGTTACACAGAAAATATTTCTGATTAAATTAAAGAAATATATAGAAAATACGTTGACTTTAAAGAATTTGTTGAAAAATAATAATGGAATAATAGTAAACTTGTATTAAATATGTTAAAACTGAATTTGTTGGTGATGGGTTAGGGTTAGGCCATGCAGTTTCTTTATGCATAAAAACCCTTGCTTGAGAGCTGTGAAATACACTTAGATTCAAAATGCCTGTGGGTGTGTTTCTGTGTGTTAAGAATCCTTATCTCAGCCCCAGGAGGCAGAGGTAAACAGAATTCTGATTTAGAGGCCAGCCTGGTGACATGTTGGTCTCCCTGTCTGTCACCTGGTGAACGCTGGCCCTGCCCCTGATGTCACCGTCACCATGGCCCAGCCTTGCCTCAAACCTCCTGGAAATGACATCATTTTCTGTCTTTCAGTTTTACAAATGAATGAAAGTGGGCGGGGAGTTTGAACATGCATGTGGGTTGGTGGTGTGGCAGAGGCAGGATGGAGGTGAGTGTGCACTTTTAGCTGCTGTTGGGATCGCCAAGCTTCCCAGGCACCAAATGGCCAGGTACTGAATGGCAGAATGGAACAGCATTCACACGCACATTCCGATAAAGATAATGTTCCATGCTGCAGGGGTCTGTGAGCTCTGGAGTCACTCAGCGCGCTCCTCCTGTCGTCTCCACAGATGTGGTCCATGAGTTTGGAGAGGCTGGGCAAGGCGTGGGCTTCCCGCTCTGGAGAGTTTGCAGTGGGGTGGAGTGCAAACCCTCTCTGTGCTCTCGGCGGGGACAGTGGCCTCCTGGCATGACCCTCCTGTGGGAACGGAAGACGAGCCTGGCCGCCACGGATCACTGGGCTATGCACCCCGCCCTCACTTCTGCGTGTGAGCTGGTGAGACAGGTAGGGAATTCACAAGGCAATAAACTGAGTCCGGTTCCGTAATGAGACAGGCCGGGCTGTGAAACGACAAAGACCTGGTAGACTTTACAGAGATCTGGGCTGGTGCTTTCCAAATGAACTTAAATGATCAAGTTGGAGCTGGCTGGGGTCAAGGGCTGTGGGATGGGCGGGGCTTGGTCCCAGGCTAACCAGGCCACCATTATCTGGCAAGCCCCACTGCTGTGCTGACTTTGGGAGAGAGTGAACATAGGAGGTCCAGAAGTTTACCCCCAGACCGGCTTGCAGAAACAGGATCTTCTCTCTCCCTGCTACCACCCCTGCTCCCAGAATGAGGCTGGACCTTGAGCCTTGCTGCCCCCCCCCCTCGTGGTTCATTAATAGCAGCATTCAGAGCAGGCTTCATACAACTCCCTTTCCCCAGGTGATAGGTGTGAAACAACCCTGGGAGAAAACTAGGAAAGAGATGACAAACACTGTGGAGCACTATTGTTTGTAGCACATCTAACTCTCTGGCAAGGTGGAAAAAACCCACAGTTGTGTTAGCACAGGCTCTCTAGATAAACACACCTCATCTAATAGAAAGAATGGATTTCTCTATGTATGTATAAGGGAGACTGTATAGAATGTCATACAGACAGTTGTCCTCCTCATCCAATAATGGCTCTCTGCCAAGAGAAATTTGAAAATCAAGGATTTATCATCTGGTGAAAGGGAGTTTCCCTTAGCCTAGCAGGAAACCACAAAACACAATTTTTGGTTTCTAAAATCCCTCTTTAAAGTTAATAACCTGGGCAGTTTTCCACCTCGGGTCAGATTGATAGCTCCACTGCACCCGAGGAATGGGCTATGCAAGCTATTCACCTTGATTCCAGGAAGAAGCAGGCAAGTGCTGTGAGGAAAGCTCAGGCTAGGTCTGAGGACAGCTCCTGGTTATTGCTCCCTAGGGGAGGAGCAGGCAGCCTACGAGTCTGAGCTGGAATGGTGCATCCTCCCCCAGGGCTGGGTGGGGTGAGATTCCTCTGACAGACACAGCAAAAATTCTAAAGGAGTGTAAACCACTCCTGAGATGTGGAAAAGATCTGGCCCCGGACTGGAAGCACATTTTACTATTGGGGAGTTGTGAGACTCAGTGGCCAATCAAGGCCTCCAGGCAGACCTGCCAGTCAGACAAAGAGGTGGGATCTTCCCACTGCCTTTCTGTGTGTTCCCTGTGGCTGTGCAGCTTGGTTGGTTCTATGTCCTTCTCAGAGCTCTGCTCTTGATTGTAGTGAGGGGACCTCAGGGAAGCTCTGAAATCGCGACATGGTGAGCACAGGATCACTGCCCACAATGGGTAGGGACAGGTGACTGAGCAGTGGGTGCTGGGGTGGTGATTCCTCTCTGTAGCTGGATGGGAAACATCAGCCAGATGTGAACACCTGTTAGGTCTCTTGTGCTGCTCCTCACTTGCCAAATCAGCCTGTGTCCTCTGAGTACCTCACAATCATGGCTGATTCAGAATCTTCCCAAAACATTCAGACCAGTGGCTTTCTTGTAGGGACATGTGTGGTTTCTCTGACCGCAGCACTTGTCCAAACACTTTTGTGTTTTACAGCATTCATTAAAAAGACAGGTATAAATCGAATAGCTCTTCTTTCATATTCTACTTGTTTTTGTTTTCTCTGTTTTTGTTAATTGTTTCTGTTGTAGATTTTTAAATATTGCTTTACTTTAGAAGTTTAGTGTTTGGATTATTATGAGGCAAAGGGACTTTTCCCCCAAAGTATTTGGTATTTTGGATGCTTCTTTTACATTAACAGGCACCTTCTTTAGTTTAGGAAAGTTTTCATTTATGGTTGTATTGGAAATATTTTCTAGACCTTTAAGCTGATTGATCTTCTACATCTTTGCCCTCTCCTTCTCTTTCTCCTTCATCATCTTCTCCAATCATCTGTGTTTTTGACTTCCCATATGTTGTAAAACTCTTGGTTGTTTAGTGCCAGGAAAGTTTTGTTCCAGTTTTTTTTTCTTTTTTTTTTTTTGACCAATGTATCCATTTATTTTTCTATTCATTTTTAATGCTTCTGATTCTCCTATTCTTCTGTGAGTGAGCCTTGCCTCAATAGTTGTCAGTGTACAGGCAATTTCAATGGCCTGCTCTTAGCAACCTAGGAAATGCTTAAGCCATTAGCTTGTCACCTGCTGCTGATTCCTGTTTGTGCATTTTACACACGGACAGCCTGCTATTTTTGTTCTCTGTCTCTGTTCCCTGCACTTGTACCCTCTTTGTTCTCTATCTCTAACTTCTTGGCTCTTTCTCTGTTCCCCGTCTGTCTGCCTGTCTGCAGGTTCTCCTGTATACCTCTATCCCATGCTCATGTTCTCACTCCTCCCCTTTCCCCCATACACCCTCTTTTGCATCAGATCTCTTCCATGTTTTAGATGCTCAGGATCTCCTGTGAAAGCATAGCTTGGTTTTCTTGGTGACATGTTTTCCTGGATGCTATTCATTATATTCCTATGTTGGTGTCTAGCCATTTGGGTTTATGGTGATAATAGGACTAGGTACTGGTTACTCAGTTTCTCTTGTTTGCATGGGATTTGAATTTTATTTCTGGGTTTCAGTTTGCTGTCTGTATTGTGAGAATATTCATTAAGGGGTGGGGAATAAGCAGTTTGTATTCCTTTGTTCTACATTCTCAAGGGCACCACATTTTCACATTATAATTGTTCATCAAAGGATAAAAATAACATTTTTGGTTTTCCCTACAGAAAATTGAAAATGTGTTTCTTTTTAAAAAAAAGATTTATTTATTTCACATGTGTGAGCATATTGTTGCTGTGTTCAGACACAGCAGAAGAGGGCAGAGGATCTCATGACAGATGGTTGTGGGCCACCACGTGGTTGCTGGGAATTGAACACAGAACCTCTGGAAGAGCAGTCAGTGCTCTTAACCATTCAGTAATCTCTCCAGTCTTGAAAAAGTGTTTCTTATGAAACTGTATATATCCTGCAATCATTACATCAAAAATAATGTATTCAGCATGTCTTTAGACAAATCCATATTACCTAACTAGTTATTCCCCTTACACATTGTACAAATACTGGCCACCCATGTCCTCTCATTTACAAAATTTTAATAATATTTAAAAAGGCCTGCTTGATTATATTAATTCAAGGGAGCTGACGGTATGAAAATGATTGTTGTTTAATGTAGACAATAAATCACAAGCCCTGTGCTGATCTGTCTGAGTGTATTTATTGGTTTTTAATGAGGCATTTTGGAATGCAAATATTGTTTGAATTATTAAAGTGTTTATGTCTGCATAAATATTACATATGTGTATTTCATTTTCATATGCACAGATATAATATTCTCATATTGAGTGAAGACAATCTCCAATATAAATAACATTTCCTGGTCTAGGAGAAAAAACTCTTTAAAACTAATTTAGAACTCTAAGGGATAGTGAACATGCTGTGTACTTCAATTGGGAAAGGCTTCATAGAGATAGCACTATGACAATATCTGTATGTTTACATATATCATGTCCTTAAAAGTAGACATTACAATTTAAATATATATCCTCATGTTACCTATTCCAAATATAAATTCAGAGATATAATATCATTTCATATTTATCTTACCCATGGGGATTTATTGATTAAATATAATTTTGTCAATTCATATTAATTTTTAAGTTTTATTTATTATGAATAAAACCACCTTAGACAAAGTTAACCAGTTTACTTTATTTGTAATCCATTTGATTTAAGAAAAATATGTGAAGAACAAACCATGATCCCATGTGCATAATCTATACATAAATAATAAAAGACTAATTTCATTAAGCCAGGAATTTGTGTTAATTTGTCTCTGAGAATATTTTCTCATTATTTTGGATGTCGTGTAAAAACTTGACAGAGATATTTATTAAGCATATTTTTAAGTTGGACAGAAAGAACACCTGGCATGTCTAGAGCAGAAGAGTACTGAAGGACATTTTATCTCAGAGGAAAATTAGCTGCATAAAAACTGACAGTGAGACCCAACACAGGGTAGCACAAATATTTTTTGCTGGCATCAGTCTGTCTGGCTTTTGGCAGCTTACCTCATGATTATCTGTTGAGTTTTGTGAATATCAAAGTCTTCACTTTGTCAGTATGCTACTTTGGAAGGAGTATGAATAAACTTTTAGGTTCCTTAGAGAAACCATTAAATAACTAAGGTTGAAGTTATCAGAATAAAAAGAAACAAAATATTAAGATATAAAATGAATAACTTATAGGTCTGTTATTTTGTGTAATAGGGATTCTATTGACTCAGTGATACCATCAAGAATAATTATTGAGACCATTGTAACTTGTACAATTTGGTAATAATTACTAATTACTAATTCTCATTTTAGCCTTCCTTCTTCTTTTTAAAGATTTATTAAATTTGAGAGGATTATTTATATGGAGTGGCTTCTGAAAACTGATAGATTAAAAATTCGAGATCATGGATTCTTCCTGTCTGGTTTCAGTTTGACACTATTCTACCATTCTTTTGTAGAGTTAGATCCTCAGGGAAGATTCTGTGAGAGTTCATTATAGTGAAATTTTGAGGCTGATGCCTGAGTTGCATTTTGCAACCACAACTTGTTGAGATGTCTAAGGTATTGATAAATTTGCCATGGAGAGATGTATACAGGGAGAAGAAGTACCCAAGCTGCTACATGATGTGACTTTCAAGATTTTGTCTTGACTGTCAGAAGAGACTTTAGACATTTGAGCATTGTAGGAGGTGCTACAGACTATTAGGATCACTGAAGAAAGAATGAATGCATTTTTATCACAGGATGAATATTTGCCTATAGACCAGGGTTCAGTATGTAATTGATTGAAACAAAAAGCTTCTATATAAATTGATGTCTTTGGCTGCTTGTCTGTCCTGTCTGGCTTTCTTTGTGGAGTTTGTCAAAGGTCTTGTATGAGGAGCCATTCCAGATATGTTACAGGATAGTGTACATAAACTGAAAATTTTTATTTTTATTTTTCTGGGTTTTTTGGTTTCTTTGTTTGTTTCTTCAAATATATATATATATACATTATGTTTTTGGTTACTGTCCATGTTATAGGTCCCTTGCTATCACAAAGTTGCTCCCTGAGTCTCCTCTGTTTCCTCTTTGAGAAGTTGTTGGATCCCCCAAACATTTCCTAAAAATGGTGCCCCAAGTCGCTTATGAGTTACGCACATCCTTGGCTACTGAGTCTAGCCATGGTAGTCCAGTTAAGGAAACATATTCCTAATATAGATCACAGCTATAGGGAAAGCCCCTGCTACAGTTGTTAGATGACTCCCCTGAGCCTCTGACCTGTACATCTGCTATATGTGTGCCAGGGATTTTAGTCCTATCTGTGTATGCTATTTGGTTGGTGGCTTTGGCTCTGAGTATTCCCAAGGGTCCTTGTTACTTGAGTCTGTTGGTCTTCTTGTGGAGTTTCTCTTCTCCAGGGATTTCAATCTTTCTACCAACTCTTCTGTAAGAGTGACCAGGGTCCATGCAAGGTTTGACTCTGTATCTCTGCAGCTTTTACAGTCAGCTGCTGGGTGGATCCTCTCAATGGACAATTACTCAAGGATTCTATGGGAGCATAACAGTATCGTTAATAATGTCATGGATTGGTGCTTGTTTTTAGGATGACACTCAAATTGGGGAACTTTTCATTGGCCACTTCCTCAGTCTATGCTCCAGAGTTACCTCTGCATTTTAGTAAGGTGAAATTAGCTTCTAGTATGATTTGGACTATATCCCAGAGCCTTTCACAAAAGGGTATAACTTGAACCAGCTCTTTCCAACTGGAGACCCCTGTGTGAAGAACATGTAATTGCTGTGTTATAAGAAAAGCCAATTAAATCCAAGGACATGAGATAGGATACCTGGATAAACGTACAAATAAGTGAGATAATTGACAGAAGCTCCTGCTTCACATTTAAATCAGGGAGCACGCATGATTAGTGGAACAAAGGACACAATCTATTAGTGAGATGTGCTATTTGGTAATGGGATGGTGTTCTATATTTGATGAATAGCGCTTTCAGATTTGGCCTAAGTATTTAATAAGATTCTTCTGTTTTTACTCAGTTGTATATGGACACTGTTGTGCTGAAGTAAGCCAAGGTCTGTTCTTCCATCTGGGATATTGAGATGCATCGATTTCTAGCAAAGTGAATCACGAGTGGGAAGTAGTGTCTAAATAACAATTCAAAAGACTACAGAGAATTTTTGAGGATTCTTTCCCTTCAATTGTTTAGGAGAAACACTGCATTTTGAAAGTGATAATACATTGTATATACCTACTTAAGATAATATTTAGCAAAACCAACCCTAATTACATTCTGTAACATCCTGCAACATGAAATTATACAGTACTTGATTTTTCTAACTTCAATTGCCTGACATCCTTTATTGGGACATTCTATTAATTACCCTTTCTTTATACATAAAAAGATTCATTTCTCCTTGATTTGAGATAGGCTTATCTAGAAAGTCTGTACTAATCCAACTGTGATTTTTCTCTACTTTGCCACTGATGAAATAGTGTGGACTAGTAATAGTGCTCAACTGTGTTTACCTTATGTTTCTGGCTTTTCTCCTGGGGTTGTTTGATATCCATCATCTGTTGAAGGGAGCTTCAGTTTCCTGAGCCAAACATTTAGCCATAAAACAAAACTCGGTTTGTTTGGTTTGTTTTTAGTTTGATTTTTTTTCTGTGTGTTTTTTTTTTTTTTTTTCTTGAGACCGGGTTTCTCTGTATAGCTCTGGCTGTCCTGGAATCCACTAAAGGTGGGCCCCAAACTCAGAAATCCACATGCCTCTGCCTAACAAGTACTGGAATTACAAGTATGCCCACAACTGCCTGGCTATAACTCTTGTTAGTAAAAATCTATCTTTAATGGTAATAGTCTGGGTCATGCATTGGGTCATCCATTCCTGCATCTCACTGATACCTCAAATGCTCCTTCAGCAACAGGCTTTGCAAGCTATTAACCATGACTATGGGGAGAAGACAAGTGCTTTGAGGAAATCTCAGTCAGGCACAAGTACCGGTAAGTGCAGGATCATTGCTCACAGAGGGGAGGAACAAGCAGCTGACCAGCCTGAGCTGGAATGGTGTGTCCTCCCCCACAGTGCTGGGTGGGGTGAGATTCCTCTTGTAATCTTATTTCAAATGTTAATGGCTGCAAACCACTCCTGATACCTGGAAAAGTCTGGCCCTGGATAGGAAGCACACTTTAACCTTGAGGAGAGATAAGACTCACTGGCCAATCAAGGCCACCAAGCAGACTTGCCAGGCAGACAAAGAGGTGGGATCTTCGGGATGTCTTTCTGTGTATTACCTGTGGCTTCTGCAGCTTGAATGTTTCTCTATGTCCTGCTCTGAGCTCTGCTATTGGGTGCTATGAGGGGACCTCAGGAAGCTCTGAAATCAAGACATGGTGAACACAGGATCACTGCCCACAATGGGGAGGGACAGGCAGCTGAGCAGTGGGACCTGAGATGGTGGGTCCTCTCTGGGGTGGGATGGTAATCATCAGCCAGATGTGACCACCTGTGGGTTTTTTAGTGGTGCTTCTTACTTGCTAGTTCATGTGGTGATCTCTTAATAACTTCAGTGTCATGGCTGATTGTAAATCTGTCCAAAATATTGGGCCAGTTTCTTTTTTATAGACGCACCTCTGTCCAAACCTTTCTGTCTATTATAATATACACTAGGAATGCAGGAATAGGCCTGGAGAGATACCTCAGAGGTTAAGAGCTCTGGCTATTCTTAGAGAGTTCATGAGTTCAATTCTTAGCAAACACATGGTGGCTCACAACTATATGTAATGGGACCTGGTGCCCTCTTCTGGCCTGCAGGAATAAATGAAGGGAGAATCTTGTACAAGAATTTAATTAAATTCTTTAAAAAGGAAGATAGATATTAATCTAATAATTCTGAATTCATACATTACTAGTTTTTCTTTTGTTTAGTTTGTTATTTTTTCTGCTATTCAATAATAATCTATTTATTAGTCTGGTTGTTTTATATTTTTAAATTTATTTTACTTTTTGCTTTTCTTTTCCAAAACATATTTCTCTGTGAACCTTGTCTGTCCGTAATGTAGGAAGAGAAACCACAAAAAAACACATGTCTTGTGCTTGTAATATAAGCATATTTTTGTGTGGTTTTTCCTCCACATCTTTAGTGTTGAAATTTGGCCAAACATATAGACTATATACTATTTCTAAGAATGGCATATGTTCATGACATCAATATTATCTGAGGATTCAGGTTTGTTAGGTTTCACATGAATGCTGTTCTTTCTCAGTCTTGTGTTTGTTCTCAAATGTTTGAATAAATGGAAGTATTTTGACTGTGTGCATGAATATGAATACCATATTTGTCTCATCTTTAGTGTTGTCAGAGGATAGCCTCGGAACTCCTGATCTTGAAGTAATGAGTAGCTGTTGGTCCCCCATGTGTTTACGAGGAATTTTCCACCATAATGTGGAAGACCAGCAGGTGCTTTCCAATCTGAGCTCTCTCTCCTGCCCTACATTGCTTATTTATGATAACATTTATATTAATATTATTTTCATCTGTCCATTTGTAACAATTTAAGCATGTATTCTATTTTAGTAAAATTTTACTAATGTTACAGTTTAAACTGTTACACTTCATGTTTCTGCCAGATAAATACAGATGTGCAGTGAATCTACAATTCTTTGTAAGGAATTTAGTAAAGAACTGTGATTTCTTTATCATTTTGTTTCCTTGGTTGATTTTTGTAGGGATTGAAGTTCTTAAAATATAACTTGTAGTCTCCTAGAACACATTACAAAAGTCATGCCAGTGTCAAGCTCGCCTTTTGCATGTTACACCTGTTGCACATACACCTGCCTGTGCCTCTGTGATTAAAGGTATGAGCAAATACACCCAGATTGCCCATCATGTTTGTAGTTAGTAATTGTTCCTACAATTTTTCAGATGTGTTCTCAGTACTGTGGATCTGTTTCCCCTGCATCTCCCTCTCAATTGTCATTTCTTTAGCAAGGCTGTATCCTATTCAAATTGTCCAAATGTGATAGGGGTGTATCTTAAATTAAAGCTCTTTCTAAAATGACACAGTGATTATAAATTCTGAGTCAGAAAATAAGCAGAGCAAGCACGAGAATTATGTGAATATATATTTGAGAAAGCATATATTTATTTTCTGGTGATGTTAGTATCATGCTTTGTGTTGTACATGCATGGGATATTTAGGATGCAGTGACTTTTGATGATGTGCATGTGAAATTCACTGAGGAAGAGTGGAATTTGATGGACCCTTCCCAGAAGAGCCTCTACAAAAATGTGATGTTGGAAACCTACATGAACCTCAAAGCTATAGGTAAGAATGTTATTTTTTTTCTGAAGAAAAAAATGTTTCTTGGTTATTGATGATCTATTATTTTAATTGTATGAAATTTGAGCTGAATAATTCAGATTCACTGAATTTTCACTGTAATTTTCACAGTGTGGTTAAAATTACAGTACCTTTAATTTTGCCTATTTTCCAGTACTATATCATGTACTTTCTGTTACTGTGTTTTAGGCTATAATTGGGAACATTGAAGAACATTGTCAAAATAATAGAAGTCGTGAAAGGTAATTTTCATGTGCAAGCTGTTACAAATTTGTCTCTGAGGAAATTTTAATATCTTATGGAATCTCCATCAAAAAGCAAAAGTGTAAAATCACAGTCCTTTAAGTATAGATATGATTATAATATTCTTACAAAATCATGTACCTCAAGATCTGATATCTGATTTGTGTATCCATTTGATAAGTAGCTCCATTAGACCAGTGCTGTGGATCTGCCAATATGTATATTCTCATAGTATTTAGAAATTGTATATTGAATAGTGAAAAATTTATATCCAAAATATTATAATAAGCAAATAGTCCACAGAAAATTTGGTGATACTCATATTCTTGCAGTAATATGGTTCAGATTGGTGAGAGGGCATTTTATGAGAATCAAGAATGTAGTTGTGGAGAAACATTATATTGCACATGTGATGAGAAAGAAAAATTCAAGCAGTGTGAATTCAATGTGTAAACCTTTCATTTATTATTCTTTTTTATTAGGTATATCATGTGTCACAATGGATAATAATCATGTGAGCATGGGGACATGGAAAGAAGAAACATAATTTTTTTGTTCTAAAACAACAAGATATGTTATATTGTGCCTTAAAAGAAATTAGGAATATGAAAGACATTTGCAATTAGTTGGGGTTTTTTTTTGTTAGTTTTACAGGGAATATCCCCAAACTCATAGTGTAGAAAATCTTTATGGGGACTAGGAATTTGGAAATTCTTCTGTGTGTCCTGGTTCCCAGTCAAACGTGTTGTAATTCACACTAGAGGAAAAATATGAGTACACTGAGTGTTATAAAGATCAGAGTTATTCTGTCTTCAGATAGCTAAAATACATCATATAAAAAGAGGGTATTATAAATATGAGACATGTAATAACCATCACAGGTGTTTTGAACAACTCATGATGAGGGAGAACACCATTAACATATAAAGTGCTAAAACCTTAAGATCTGATGCTTCTTTACCATTAGACAAATTTTAAACATAATTCATATTGATTACATGGTTGATCAGAGTAATGAATGTGGTAAAGATTTCACATGTGCTAATTATCATTGCAGATGAAAGAAGATATACTGGAGTGAAACCCTATGAGTGTGATATATGTTTTAAAGCCTTTACAAGATCTAGTAATCTCCAATATCAAAAAATAACACATACTGGAGAGAAACATTATGAAAGTAATCAATGTGGTAAAGCCTTTGCAAGACCCATTTATCTCCAAAGACATAAAATGACACATACTGGAGGGAAACCTTATGAATGCAATCAATGTGGTAAAGCCTTTGCAAGATTCAGTGATCTCCAAGTTCATCAAACAACACATACTGGAGAGAAACCTTATGAATGCAATCAATGTGGTAAAGCCTTTGCACAACCCAGTAAACTCCAAATTCATAAAAGAACACATACTGGAGAGAAACCTCATGAATGTAACCAATGTGGTAAAGCCTTTGCACAGTGCAGCCATCTTCAGTATCATAAAAGAATACATACTGGAGAGAAAACTTATGAATGTAATCAATGTGGTAAAGCCTTTGCAAGACCCAATCATCTCAAGTATCATAAAAGAACACATACTGGAGAGAAACCTTATGAATGCAATCAATGTGGTAAAGCCTTTTCATGTCACAGTAATCTACAAAAACATAAACGACTACATACTGGAGAGAAACCCTATGAATGTATTCAATGTAGTAAAGCCTTTGCAACACCCAGTCATCTTCAGTATCATAAAAGAACACACACCGGACAGAAACCTTATTAATGTAATCAATGTGGAAAAGTGTTTTCCCCAAGGATAAGTCTCCAAATTCTATATGCTGGAGAGAAACATAATGAATATGATCATGAATTAAGTGGGAGTTAGGAGGGTATCATAGTAGGATATTATAGACATGGGTGCTTGGGATTATTACCATTCTGGAGATGTTTTTTTTTTTTTAATTTTGGTGCTTTTGCAAAGAAGTTTGCTACCCTTGTCTGAAGAGTTTCCTTGAGATTAAAGTAAAGACATTTACATTAATTATATTGACAAAGTAAGTCACAAAAATCACTGCATAGAATTTGGCCTGAAAGTTTTTAACAAGCAGAGAAACTAAGAAAGGAAAAATAAAAAAGAAAGGTTCAAATACAAGGCATCATCAGGAAGTTGAATGAAGTTGAATTTTGTGATCAAGGATATTCAATGGCATTAAAGGAATGGTTACATTAGGACAAGATTACATTCAGCTAAACTTATGGATTTGCAGTTGTATGAAAGAGAACCGTATCATATTAGGAATGATTATTGCCTGGTTATTGTTTCGATGTAGAATTATGAAGATACAAGTATGTGTCAAATTGCCAAGAGATTGATTTAGATTCTGGGTTCTGAATTTAAAATACAAATAGAAAAGCTTAGTTCATCTCATGGTGTTACATGCATTTTAACCCACCATTCACGAGACAGAGTCATGAGATCTTTGAGATCAAGGTAGATCTCTATTCAAGTTCCAGGAAAGCCAAGATTAGGCAGTGATACACTTGAAATATTGAAAGCTGCTGTTAATGGAATAGAAGGAGCCATGTTCCAGCCACAGTAAGCAGCAGAACTCAGAAGCTAGGTCTTAAATGGTAATAATAGAAGGAACTACTGAGACAATTGATGCTGGCTAGCTAGTAATTAGAGGTGATTAAAAAGAATTCAGCATCACTGTGGTGAAAAACTGAGTAGTATTTTCTGAGTGACATAAAAGGTGTGTTCTAGAGCTCACCTAGGTTGGAACTAATGGTACAGCTCGGCTTGCTTCTGTGTAAGAATAACCCAGATGCTACTGCCTTCGAATTCATGAAGTTGTCATGCAGAACAGCTGAGGCTTGGCACCATTGAGCAAGCATAAGGGAAGTTATGGGTCACACAGGTATATGCAGGCAACACATTCATGCACATAAAACAAAAGCTAAAAAGGATTTCACTATAGTCCTGACTTAGCTCTGAGACAGAGCATAATCAGGGCTAGTTAAAATGGACGCCTTCTTGTCTGGATTTAGGCACAACTGTGAACATCCTTGGAACCATCCTCCTTAGAATCAAAACCGACCATATTCTAAGGATAGAATAGCAGAGTATAGCTTTTCATCTGAGATCTGCATCCACAGTGCTGTTAGAACACTTCTCTTTGATGTTATCTGTATTCTTTTTCCTTGGAATGTCTGCAAAAAATGAGATGAGAATTTGAGGGGGCTTTTATTAAATATGATGACTGCTGCTTTTGGATTGCTGTCACCATATTAGGTTAATTCTGCATATTTTTGAATATGACAGTTCTTTCAGTCTGATTTTTTTATTTACTCTTTTAATTTTTATTACTCCCATTTTTTAGTCCAGTTGTTACCACTCTCCTGGTATACAATCCCAGAATTCCCCATACCATTCCTCTTCTCCTCTGTCTCCAATAGCATGTCTCAACCCTCCAACACCCAGCTCAAAATATTAGGAAAAATATCTCCAATAAACTCATTAAAAAACCCTTCTCCAAACTAAAAAAAGAAATATGTGACACCACTAATATATAAGAAGCCTGTAGATCCCCAAACAATTTAGAGCATAAATAAAATTTTCTTGTCACCAAATATTCAAAACATTAAACGTGAGAGCTGATCCTGTGTCACAGTTCTCCATACTCAAATACTGCAGTGAGAGAGCGGGTCTCCCAGGAGTGCTGAGGAGCCTGTGAGTAGAGGTAAGAATATCACTTGTACTCAAAGGGACCCCCACAGAGCACTCAGCTCAAACTCAGATCAAAAGAATTAAGGAACAGCCTGGGCCATGATCCTTCCATTCTCTGCCCACAGCCAGAGCTGATCCTCTGGCACTGTGCTCTATATCCAAATTCTGTGGGGAGAGAGCTGATCTCCCAGAAATTCCATCACACGTGTAAACTCAGGTAAGACCTCTACGTCTGCTCAAATCCCAGGACCATGAAGGATCTACATAGAGCCATCAGAACCCAGGAACCAAGGAAAGGATGGGGACAGGATCCTTCAGGATTGTGTCTGTAACTTGGAGCTACCTGATTATGTGCCAATACTTTCCATACCAAAATTACTCCTGGAGAGATATCATTTCTTAGGAGACTCTGACACACACACAGGACTGCAGGAGAGACAAGCCCCAGTCAGAGACAAAACAGCTAACACTAGAGATAACCAGAGAGCAAAACACAAGTGTAAGAACATAAGAAACTGATCCCAGGGAATATTGGTATAATCAAAATTGAGTTCTCCCATCACACCAAGTCCTGGATACCTCAACACTCCAGAAAAGCAAGACTCTGAATTAAAATTATATCTCACGATGATGATAGAGGACTTTAAAAAGGGTATAAATAACTCCCTTAAAGAAATACAGGACACAGGAAAACAGCCAGAATCTCTAAAAAGGAAACACAAAATCCCTTAAAGATTTTCAGAAAAATACAACTAAAAAGGGGAAGGAATTGAAGAAAACTATCCAGGATCTAAAAATGGACATAGATACAGTAATGAAGTGATTAATGGAGACAACCCTGGAGAGAGAAAAACTAGGAAAGAGATCAGTCTCTTTGGAGGAGCAGAGAAGATCATGTGTGCATCCTTGTGATTGAAATAAGAAGCTGTGTTGTTGAAATTACCTTGGAGACACCAAGATTTTGAGATGTTAGAACTGTGTGATATCTGCTCAGGAAAACTGCTTTAAGCGAATAAAATCACTCAAATGGAAACAATTGTGCTTCAGTAAACATTACAGAAAGGAGTTATAGATCAGAAAAATGTTTTGACATCATACCTGGATTTGCAGAGTTTAGAGATTGTTCAGCCGGCTTTTGGTCTTTTTATAGGTACAGTATTTCCTCACAATGACCTTTAGGAATGGTGAAGCGTATCCAGTCTATATGAAGACATATTATGTGGTTTTTGTTTTTGAAAATATATGTGATTACTATTATATGATTGGATTAATCTGAGGAGAGTCTTTGGACTTTGGAGTCTAAACATTTTTGAGACTGCTCTATAGGATGCGGACTTCTGAAGTAGGAGCTCATGTATTTTACATGATTTATTATGATCCCTATAGACTCATGTGTTTGCACAATCATATTGTGGGCCAGGCAGTGGAATGTGGTAATTAAATATGCTAAGCTAAGTGAGTGGCATTATGAGATTATGTGTCCTTGTTGGAGGAAGTGCATCACTGTGGGGTATGCTTTGAAATTCCTACCAGTGCTGAAGAGACCCCCATATTAGGTCCCTGCAAGATAGTCTCTTCCTAGCTGCCACTGGATAAAGATGCAGAACTCTCAGCTTCTTCTACAGCATCATGAGTGTCTGCATTCCTGCTATGATGAAAATGGAATAATCCTCTGAAACTGTAAGCCTGTCCCAATTAAACTTGCTTTTATAGGAGTTGCCTTGTTCATTATGACTTTTCATAGCAATGGACATGATAAAACAAAAACATTGTGAGTTCTTTTAATGTGGTCAAGACTGCACAATTCTGTAGTCTTCACTTCATCAAAGAATATGTGTTAGAGAGAAACTTTATGAATGTGTTTAGTATAATGAAGCCTTTGCACCCATCTATAGTCTTCATTATGAAACTATTTATACTGGAAAGAAAGTATATGAATTTTAGCAATGTGGTAAAGCCTTTATGTTATGGCAACCACTGAGTTCTGACACAATTCAAAGACCACGACAATGCAAATGATAAGAAGCTTTTGTAGTCAAATCATTACTGATTAATTCATCCTTGAAGAATATATTAAGAAGCTTATCTGAATCACCCCATTCCATCTCTATCCCAAGCCATAATCTTATATAAATCTCAAACCTGAAAACCACAAACATTAATACTAAGTTACAGCTACATTTCCCTCCAAGGAGGATTTTCTTCTGTTGTTAATTTATGTGAAATGACACAGAATGTAGGTTTTATGGTTTAGCCTATTACACCCACTGGTTCATTTGTAGTTAGGAAGAGGAATTTTATTTTGAGGAGTAAAACATGGATAATTGAAATTATTGTTAAGAACAATCATTATGTTTTGGGGAATAAAACAAATGATGAAAGCTTGCCAAATATTTTTAAGTATGCAGGTCCCCTATGACCTGGGACTTGAAATTGGTTACAACTCAAGATTAAATGGAGATTGGCAACCAAAAGGCAGTCCTTAGAGCAAGTTTCTTTTGCTTGTTCCAAACATTTGTACATCATAGTCATCTTTGGATAGATCACATATTGAAGAAAAATCTTATAAATACAATCAATGTGATAAAATATTTCACCATAGTAATCTATGAATGCATAAAAATACATCCTGGAGAGAAATGCTATGAATATGCCATTTGGTAAAGAAAAACTTTGCATGAAGCAGTTCTCTTAGAAAACATAAGAAAAAGTTAGTTATAATGTAGAGAAACCTCATAAACATAGGCAACGTGTTAAGATTTTTACTTTCTAGTGTCTTTATAGAAGAGTAAACTCTTTTTTTTTTGTACTTTTCTTTTTTAATCTTTTTTCCCTTTTTTTTATTCGATATAATTTTTAATTTATATTTCAAATGATTTCCCCTTTTCTAGCCCCCCACTCCCTAAAAGTCCCATAAGCCCCTTTTTCTTCCCCTGTCCTCCCACCCACCCCTTCCCATTTCCCCGTTCTGGTTTTGCCGAATACTACTTCACTGAGTCTTTCCAGAACAAGGGGCCACTCCTCCTTTCTTCTTGTACCTCATTTGATGTGTGGATTATGTTTTGGGTATTCCAGTTTTCTAGGTTAATATCCACTTATTAGTGAGTGCATACCATGATTCACCTTTTGAGTCTGGGTTACAAGAGTAAACTCTTTAGCATGCAATTAATCTATTAAAGTCTTTGCATATCACAGTAGTTTTTAAGAACCCTCAAGAATACCAAAAGATTTTGGTAAGTTCTTTGTCAACACACCTATATTGAGTTCCTCAATGTTATTCATTATGTAGAAAACTGTGACATGTGTCGAAAATCAATTAATTTTTTTAATACCTATTTTATTTGTATTTGCAAACTCATTTTTACCTACAAAGGCCACTAATTTTCATTTTCTTTTTTAGTTAACCATGTATCCAACAACATTGTTGACAGTGTTCATCAGCTCTAGGAAATGCCATTGTAAAGTGTTGGTTCACTTACGCAAATTATCATATCATCTGCCAAGAAAGATAATTTACTTCCTCCATTCTAATTTATATTCCTCTCCTCTCCTTCATTTTTATTGCTCTAGCTAAACTTTCACATAATATATTGAATTGATAGTTATAGAAAGAATGGTCCACCTTGTCTAGTTTGGGATTTAGAGGAATTAATTTGAATTTATCTCCAGTTAATTCAATGTTGGCTCTAGGCTTGCTGTAAAGTGACATTTTTTATGTTTAGTCATGTCTCTTGTATTCTTAATCACTCCATGAATTTTATCAAAAAGTGGTGTTGAATATTGGCAGAGAATTGATCATCTGATGAGATGATCAATTCTTGTTTTTCCTTACACTTTAATCCAAGTATGCTGACCATCAGTATGTTTCTAGAATAAAGCCTTCCTCATTGATCATGGTGGATTTTCTTTTGATGCGTTGTATATTTTATTCTATTTGTTTTGTCTATTAAGTATTTTTACATCTTGATTTGAAGGATAATTGGTCTGCAATTCTCTTTAATTGCTCAGTCTTTCCTGAGCAGATATATGAGTAATCAGGGGTTCAGAAAATAAATTGACTAATATTTATTTTGTTTCTAAATTGTTGAATACAATGAATTCTTGCTAAATCCTCTTTGGAAATCTGGTAGGATTCTACCCTAAAACTCATGGACGTGGGCTCATATTGGTGACATATTTTTAGTGAATTCTGTTTCCCTTAATGTTTATGTCTGTTCAAGTTGATTTTCTTAGTTTAATTTTGCTATGTGGAATCTATTGAGGAAATTATCCATTTCTTTTATAATTTCCAATTTGGTGGAGTGCACCCTTTTAAAAACTATGTCTTTACCATTCTTTGGATTTTTTATTGTTTTTTATTTAATCACCAATTTCATTTTAGATTTCATTAATTTGTATATTGGTTATATTTTAATAAGGGTTTGTTTATCTTGTCTAATAAAAGGATCAAAAAGACTAACTCCATGCTTCATTAATTCTTTGAATTGTTTCTTTCTATTTTAATGATTTCAGGCTCCAACTTGAAAATTTCTTGATGTTTCCTCCTTGTTATCTTTGCTCCCTCACTTCTTTTTGTTTTCGCCTTTAAAACATGCTGTTAAATTGCCAGCATGAGAGTTCTCCAATTTTTTCATGTAGGCCTTATGCGTTGTGAACTTTCTTTTAGCTCCACTTTCATTTTCTTTGTGTTCCATGAGATTGTGCATGTTGCATATTCATTTCCATTGAACTCTAGAAAGTCTCTGATTTCTTCCTTTATTTCTGTGTAGACCCATTTTCTCTCAAATATTAGTTTGTAATCAGTTAGCTGTCCTCCCCCATCACTTACAACACTGGGATATCAACAGGTTTTTGGCCCAGATCATATGTTTTGTCTCATCAGAGTGTGTGGTGACCCCTGGTACTGGTGCAATCAAGGACATGAGAAACCCAATTTCTAGGGGCCACCCACTGGGTTTTTTATTGCTCTCTGGGATGGAGTTTAGTCCTTGCTCATAAGAAGGCTCCTCTCCTTATAAATGGCCCCATGGATATGAGAGGTAGCAATGGCACACCAGCCATCTGTGTCTTGACCCTGGGGAAAAGATAAACTTACCACAGTGAGGAAGGCATACCTAAGTCTATGAAACTACAGGAAGCAGACACATCAGCACTGGAAGTGACTATTTGAAGAACAGGAAGTGTCCATGCCACACCCAGAAGTAGTTGTGATGTCACAGGAAGGGACTGGCCCTAACCAAAAGTGAGTGAATATCACAGAAATTGTCTCAAGTTTTAGAGAAAGTGCCCATTCTATGGCTGGAACTGAACGTCACTGTCACAGGAAGTGGCTGTGGCTTGATATGAAGTGACTGTAACATAACAGGAAGTGTTGTTACATTACAGGAAGTGGCGCTAATGATTTTAATGTCGTTTCTTAGCTCAAATGACATTTTCAGAGCTGCCAATTCAGCTTCCTGGGCTGACATTCCTGCCAGGTGTGGTTCTCCACGTGTGTTCTTGGTATTTTACACCACCACTGCCCCAGCATACCTCTGTTCATCCTGAATGAGGCAGTTGCCATTGGTGAACCCTTTACCCCTACATCTATTTGAGCAGTCATATAGAATCCCATCCAGTGACGTCAGTGTCTGACAGCAGGGCAGCTGAGTAGTTACAACAGGGAGACTCAAGAAGAGAGGCTGGCAATGACTCATTCTGGCATCCTATTTGACCCGGAAGTCATTGTGCACTCAGGTGTTAATAGAGTAGTGGTTAGCTTGTGCCAATTGGTTGCACATTGGCCATTGGCTAATGCCAGGACCCCTGATCTGAGTATGCAATCCACAGGTCTCCAAAGGTCACCTGAAGTTGGCAGAGTAAGGCTATTTTTTAGCAGAGTCTTAGATAGTGTGAATTTTTAAGGCATCTAAGAAGTCCTCCATATTTGTTTTGTTTCTGTAGCCACTGGGAAGTCATTTGTAAACTAGTGAAGAGACTCTGTATGTTTTAGCAAAACGGAATGTTGAACTTTATCAAGAAAAACTGGTGGGTATCCATTTCACGTTTAGTGTTACCCTGGTCTTTTAGTTTGGGCGGTTTTGATTCTGAGGGTCCCCTATCCTTTTCAGGCATCACTTATGGTCGTCTCCTTTGGCCTTGGCTGCCAACAGGATATTTCCCAGGCCTCCAGTCTGTTGCTTCTGTCCTCTTATCAGCTTTTCCTCTGAAGTCTGTCCTCCATTAAATACTCTCTTTGCCACTATCCTTAAATCTCTTAGACAACTCTTTCCTAACTACTCCACCCTCTGAGGCTTTGTCTTCATAGCTGGTGTTACCTGATTGACAAAAGCTCAAGCCACTGCTTCCTTTGCTTCTGGTGATTCAGGGTCCATGGGCGTGTATTGTCAAAATGTCTCCATGACCATGTCTAAAAATTCTGTAGGGCTTTTATTTTCTCACTGCCTAATATCACACATGCTGGCCAAATTTGTTGGCAATCTTGTGGCCACCTTGAGACCTGCCAGCAGATATGAATAGTGGACAAAATGTTTCATCTTACATTCAGTGGTGCTGCAATCCCAGTCTGGGTGAGTTAGGGTAAAGCAAGCATATTGAGGGGACAACCTGGGGGCCAAGGAACCAGCTCCCTGGCCTCTTCTGTGGTCATGGGAACCTGGAAAATATGGTAGACATAGACTGTCTAACAGTACGTCCATCAAGTCAAAGTCACTTCATCAAGATATCTCAACAAAGTTACTAGTCAAGGTTACCCCATAAACACACATTTTCAAAGTCCTCTTGTTCTGAGAAACAAAAACACAGCACACAAAAACACAGCTAAAACCTTCCCTCTCTATCACAGATACAATAAAGAATGAGAAAGTGGCACTCATGAGAAAGACCTCTCTGTCACTCCCCAAACACAAGTCCATCTATTTCTTTCTATCAGTCAGACATGAGACATAACCTGGAAATGGTGCACACCCACAAGAAAAGAACCAGCGTGGTGGGCATCTCTCAGCTGCCCTGAGCCCAGGCTAAATTAAAGAATTTGTGTGAATTGGTGAATTTGAAAAAATTTACATACATTAGTAGCTTTCACTTATGTATGCAGTGTGTGTATGGCTGGAGGATGATGGTGGGTGAGGGGCAGGATGTGGATTGATCTTTGATCAATAACCAGTAATCAATCAATCAATATATTATCAACACCTAATTTATGATCATTGACTAATAACCAATCACCAGTTAATCAATAATCAATACCCAACTGGTGATCAGATGCTTCAGACTGAGGTTCAGGACATAATCACATGCTTCAGACTGAAGCTCAGGACAACCCCCGGTCCTGCCATAGCCACAGCTTCCAGATATGTCTTTCCTAACTGACACCTGCCACAGATAAAAAATCAAGACCTTGTTCCCAGGAGGAAGTGGCACCGTATAGAATCAGTGACAGATAAAAACACAACCAGAAACAAAAATCAAACACCACCATAAGAAAATACAACTTGTAATAACAAAACCAACCAGTAGGTGGTGCTCACAGAAAACAAATGTGGCACCACTGAGCCGTGGATGGAAATGATACAGCCCGCAGTAACAAAAACCAGCCAGAAGGTGGAGCTCTCTCTCTCTCTCTCTCACACACACACACACACACACACACACACACACGCACACACGCACGCATGCACGCACTCACACATGCACGCACGCACGCATGCACGCACACACGCAAGCACGCACGCACTCATGCACGCATGGATGCATGCATGCATGCATGAAAATCCCCAGTACAGTACGAAAGTTTACTCAAATATGGAAAAATCACCATGGCAACGTGTATCATTCACCTTGATACAAGTTTTTGTTACACTCTGTAAATCTCACAAAAAGTTTCTGACATTCAGACAAATCTGCCCCCACATCAATCACAAGATTTTACTCCAAGGTACAAGGACTCACCAGTTCAGACCACAGAGAAAACTGACACTGGGACAGATTCCTCAACTTGGCTCAAAACTAAAATTACCATGACAACACAAGCCACCAGGTTACACACACACACACACACACACACACACATCATCATCATCATCATCATCATCATCTTAGAACTGTGGTAATGGCTCCACATTTACCTCCACACAAGCTTACATTATTCCCCTTCTGTAAGCCTTAACATCGGTTCATTTGCATAAATTTGCATGCTCCCCCACCTCATTTGCATGCAGTCCCTCATCATGAATATTCATTAGACTACAGGACCTCTTTCATATGTCCTCACATTTAGGAATATTTATGAGATTGTGAGCTTATTTGCATGAATTTGCATCGGCACCTCCTCTTTGTCCATCAGGTCATTTGCATGTATTTGCATTCACTTTGCTTTACTTTCATTCAGTTTTGCAGATCTCACAGAAAGCTCAGTCAAATTCAGTGCTCACTCAGGGAAAATACAGGAAGTTTAACAGTATTACCAACAGAAAAACACAAATACCTGAATGAGTTTTGCTGGCTTCAAGACCCTCCAGATGGGAGTCCTGTGCATCATGGGGAACTTCCCAATCAGTGTGCCAAAATGTTGTATGAGGGAAATGTTTGTGATCCCCCAAAAGACACACAGGAACCAATCACATGAAACTCACAGCAGGGTCTGTATGCTATTTGAGCTAGCTTGAGCCCCCACAATGCACCACCATCATTAAGGACAGTTTAATGGTGGTGGAGCCACAAATGTATGTATATAGGGGTGAGGCTTTATGGAGAGCAGAATGCATGGAATACATGTGCAAGTATGTAATTGGAAAGCTACTGTAGCCTTTTACAAAATTGGCTGCTGCTGGGAGTCATAGCATAAACTTAATTTCTGCCCTCTGTCTTGGGGGTCATTAGACAAGGGGTGGCCTGTCACCTGGAATGCAGTTTTGTTTGGGGAATAACCTGAGACACAGGTTTTGCTGAGGGTGTAACCTGGAAATGCTGGTCTTGTAGGGGATTAGATTGGAGCTAGGCTCAGGCTTTGTTAGGGGGCAACTTGGAAACTAATGCTAGGTGCCAGCCTGTGAGTTTACCTGAGTTCACACTTAGGTCAGGTTCTCTAAAATGTAGTCTGAAGTTAAAAGATTTGGCCACTCAGTGAGGAATGGAAAGCCAGATATGTTAGGTTCTGTAGGCCAAGACCTGGTACCCTCAATCACATGAAGACCAGATGACATTAGATTCTTGTTATATGGGAAATCACTGAAGATTTGAGGGGAGTGTTCTGTCCTTTGGGGTCATGGCCAGGTCGGTGGGGCGTGACCCACATGCATTTCAATAAATGTAGGAGGGGCATCAACACAGTTTGCATGGGCGTGGCCAGGTCTGGAGACCCTCAAGGTCTCTTGTCCCACACATTGACTCTCTGATTCACTGTCAGTCTCAGGAATCGGATTTTTTCTAGGGATCTTCACAAAACAGAGCACTGCAATAAACACTTCCTCAGCATGGCCCGAGATCTCCTGCAGTAAAAGAGCAGTACTAACCAACCGTCTCCATTCTTAGCCTTGCAGAGACACTCTCCACCAGATGCATGTGGACCCTGAGGCAGGCTTTGTCCACTCCAGCTAGTAGTAAGGTTCCTTCCAACATTGCTTACCCAGACATCCACAATTCTCTTACCCACATTCACAACCAGGAGGGATTTCTCAACTGTATCTGTCATCTGATGGGCCTAATCTGCATTGGTATCCTAGATGAGAGGTGACAAATCTGTTGCAAACTGACAGTCAGTGATCCTGTGGCTGGTTCCTGAACTCAAAAGATCCTAGCATGGGTGTATAGCAGCCTAAGGCAATTATCATGCCTACCCCATGTGTTGGTCACTACAGGTTTCCAGAATATTTTGTCTTTGATTGGGAGTGACGCAGCACACTTGGTGGGAAGGACAAAAGTCATGTGTAGTGTGGACAGGAGAGATGTGTTCTCCATTAAGAACATTTGTTGCAGTCTCAGAGTTCTCACCTGACAGTTACAAACCTCTTCAATTTGAATTCTGGTGTAGTCTACTGCCTCCTTCTGGACTCTGTGGGAATTGTATGCATGTGGTACAAAGAGTGTTTATTTATATCTACATTGCCAGTGTAGATTTAATCATGTGCACTGCTCCTCAGGGGATGCTTCTCTTGAACTCAGATTTAATTTAAATAGATATTGATAGCAATGATAATTTGTAGCTTTTCTTTTTTCTTTCTTTTTTTTTTTTTGGCTTTTTTGTTGTTATTGTTTTTGTTGTTTTGTGAGACAGGGTTTCTCTGTGTAACCCTAGTTGTCCTAGAACTCACTCTATAGACAAGGATAACCTCTAACTCAGAAATCGACATACCTCTTCCTCCCAAGTACTAGGAATTAAGGCTAAATAAATAAATAAGTAAACAAACAAACAAATAAATAAATAAACTCACTTCACAGCGAGTTTCTTTTTTTAATGTGTGCAAAATTCTGATCTGATTCACAAGTACTGTACAATTGGACTTTGTGCCCAGGCTTATAACCCAAGCACCCAGGAGTTGGAGCAGAAAGAAAACCATTGAGGAATATCTGCAGACAGGACACAATGAGTTTGTGATCATCCTGGATCACAGTGCATCACTAAATATATATAGTGAGAACAGCACACAGGCCTTTCCCGGCATGAAATGGTAACACTTGCCACATGGCTTCTCTGGTCCTCTCTCCTTCTTTCTTTCTGGCCTGGAGTTTATTTGAATATTTTTATAATGAGGCAGTATTCAAATATCCTGAAATTTGGGGTGTAAATATAAATTTTTATACATATCCTGATTTAAACCAAATTGCTCCTACTCTATAAACTTCTTTTACTTACACAAAAGGAGAAAACATTGTTTTGAAATTGTTATTTAGTGAAGATCTCAGGGCAGTTTCTTTAGAAACTCGATAAAGTACCTGGATAAAGACAAATTCCTAATGTGGTAGTAACTATTATTTGTGTGGTGTGTGTGTATGTGTGTGTGCGTGTGTGTGTGTGTGTGTGTGTGTGTGGGAGAGAGAGAGAGAGAGAGAGAGAAAGTGTAATTTTGTGTGTGTATTGAGTATGTTCCTGTGATCTCCCCCCCTCTCTCTCTTTCTCTGCCTCTCTCTTTCTGTCACCCACTCTCTCTCACTCTCTGTGTGTGCTTAGTCAATCTTTTTGTATGTCTGTGTATATTTTTGTATATCTCTGTGTGTTTGAGTGTTTATGTGTCTGTTGGCTTATGCCAGTGTGTGTGCTTTTGTATTTGTTTGTTTGTGTGTGTGTGTGTGTGTGTGTGTATGCACTTGAGGATGACTGTGTCTGGGAATTTTTAGTCTTTCCTTACATGTTGAACTCTCACAGACTACAAATTAGATTCTTTTGTATAAACTGTACAGACACCAGGAAGAGTCTTGTTTGTCATCTCCCGGAGTGATTTCTCTGTTTCAGAATTCCAGAATTACACAGCTGAGGAAACCAGAGCCTGCACAGCATCTTGGGTGTTCATGACGCACAGCCTGGCCAGACAGCCAACTCTTCTTTTTTTTTTTTTAGTACTCAATCTATGGGAGAGAGGTCTGAAACCTGGTGGCTATGGGCAACTGCTTGCTTTCCTAGCCCACAAAAAAAGATGGGGACGAGAAAGAAGTGGGGACTAAAAGCTCTAAGAAAGCACAGAGAAAATATGGGTGGATTGGTGTCTCTATTTTTCCACTGGGGTTCATGTCTGGATACAGGAAGTGGTTACTTCAGGCCCATATCCTCAATGTAGTGAGTCACAGATAAGGTCACCACCATTGATTCTTGAGCACCTCCCTTGTCCCAGGCCAGGCATCATCCTGGAGATAGCCAACACCACGTCACCCGTATCAACTGTAGATTTCTGTACATTTGCATGGCCATCTGGGCATTTCTCCTGTCCTTCCCCACACCTGATCTCTCCTCCCTTCCAAGATCCCTCCCTCCATCTGCCTCCTATGATTATTATATTCCCGCTTCTAAGTGAAACTTAAGCTTCCTTATTTGGGTCTTTATTCTTATTTAGTTTCTTTGGGTCTGTGGAGTGTAATGTGATACCTCTATATTTGGCTAATATCCAATTATTTTTATATATGTATATATGGATATATATCCATATATATGTATAGATATATGTGTATATATATGAGCATGTGTGTGTATGTACATGTGTATACATATATGCATATGTATATATGAAGGTGAGAATTGCTCTTTCACTATATATAAAAAATTGTGTTGAAATACTGATGAGGAATGGCATTGAATCTGTAGATGGCTTTTCATACGATGTTCTTTTTTGTTTTTTTGTTTTTTTTTTTTTTTTGGGATTTCTTTTGTTTTGTTTTGAGGCAGGGTTTCTCTGTATAGCCCTGGATGTCCTGGATCTTACTCTGTAGATCAGGCTGGCCATGAACTCAGAAATCCTTCTGCCTCTGCCTCCCAGAGTGCTAGGATTACAGACGTGTGCCACCACTGCCTGGCACAATGTTCATTTTCACTATGCCAATGCCTTGAGGATAGGAGTCTTTCCATCTTCTGTTATCTTCTTCATGTTGTCTCTTCAGGGACTTGAAGATTTTGTCATACAGATATTTTACTTGCTTGGTTACAGTTACAACATGATATTTTATATTATTCACAGCTATTGTGTTTGTGTTCTTTCTCTAATTTCCTTCTCGGGAATTTATCTGGAGGGATACTGAATTCTTTGAAATTCCAGCTGAAACTAATAGACTATTAGACTTACTATTCACAGTTGCCCATTTTTGGCTTGGTTGGCCCGCAGTTTCTAAGTCATTACAATTAATTCCCTTAGAATAGAGAGACTTTCCATCAGTTCAATGGCTCCAGAGAACCCTATCTAATATGACTTTCACATTGCTGATATGAGAACATTCTACTTTCTTTATGGAGGCCTTGTATTATGGAACTATGCTCTTAGTGGCTATGCTGTAGTGGCTATTACTGGTTGTCAACTTGACTATACCTGGAGTGAACTACAATCTAGAATTGGAAGGCTCACCTATGATCCTAATCTAGAGGCTCAGAGAGATAAGTTTCTCACCTGGATCTTGGCAAGGAGATCTTAATGCATAGTGGCTATGAATTCCAGAAGATTAAGACAGGATTTCTGAGTTCAAGATCATCTGGGATTAAAGGCATGGAGGGACACTCTGGAACACACACTCTGCTGGAGACTCACACACCTTTAATGTGTGCGACACCCTCTTTTGGAGACCTACAACATTTAGTCTGGGCTACACCGTCTGCTGGAGATATATAAGGACATTGGAAGAAGGAAGATTTATTCACTCTTCCTTGCCTGCTTGACTCGTGGGACTGAGAAACTGATAGATCCTTGGACTTCCATCCAAGCTGCTGCTGACCATTGTTGGGGAGTTGGACTATAGACTTTAAGTCATCAACAAATTCCCTAACTATATAGAGACTGTCCATACATTCTGTGACTCTAAAGAACCCAAAATAATACAGACTGATTTCACTGAGTTTCATGAATCTGCCTTCATTATCACTGAATACAATAGAGTCTTTAATTTCTTCGCTGACCCAGAGATCAGTGAGCAGAGTTGTGTAAACTTTCTGGTGTTTCTATTGTTGTTGAAGGGCAGCTTTAACCCATGGTGGTCTGACAAGGTACACGGTGTTATTTCAATTTTCTTGTATCTGTTGATTTGGGATCTAGGATATGGTCAGTTTGGAGAAGGATACTTTAGGTTATGAGAAGAAGGTCTATTCCTCTGTGTTTACCAATGAGCTATATCAACAGTCATTAACAAGGCATTCTGTCTTTGAATAAAGGCAAAATACAGAGAGCAGCTATCATAAAACATGTATCAGTTGAAAGTATTTAATGTACTTACCTCTACAGGTTTAGCAGCCGCAACTGTTTATACTTGTCTTAAATGAGCTATATATGTTACCACTCCTTGAGTAAATATATTAAATACATATTAAAAGGAGAAATAAACATATAATATATATATTATATTTTCCATTTCTCTCAGATAATAGCATAATTCGAAAACATCACATGCTAAACTCTGATATTTGTTCAGGAAACAAGCCATGGCTTTGGTTTCATCACACTTAGAAGAGGCGCCTGGAAGGAAGGCCCACCCAGAGCCTGACATGCATCCAGACATGACCCAAGAACAGTCATGGGCCTGGGCAATGGATACTTTTGAGTCCCTGAATCATCCCTCCTGCCAGCTGGCCTGGGAACCCCAGCATAGCCACACTGCTGGATGAAGCTGCATTTGGAGAAGAGAGGGGACAGAAACACTGTAGAGAGTCACATGGAGAGGAGCCAATGGCTGAGAGTTCCGAGAGACTTTGGGGTCCTCAAGAAGTAGGAACCACTTTCAGAAGAAGGGTTCATTGGGCTCTGAACCAGCCAGAAGATGATATCTCTGACAGCAGTGGAAACATGTTTGCCCCAGGTGAATCCTGGAGCCAAGGCAGCTCCTCGAAATGACTAAAAACAGGCTTACATGAGAGAGGAACCTGGGAAGGAAGGCACCCAAGCATTGTGGAGAGCATACACCTGGAAATTCTTCAATACATTCGCTGGGAAGGGCCAGAGCAAAACTGAGTAAGAGCCTCAAGCTAACTCTGTGGACTTCTGAGCTAGGACTGTGCCCCACATGCCCAGGAGGCTTGAAGTCTCTTTATTTTGTCCTCCTGACTGTTCAATTGATAAGTTGATGAATTTTACCTTAAATCTCTGTAGAATCATTGCATTCTAATGGAGAGTGTACATAATTAAAATATTTTCTCTCTTACACCTGTCAATTGTACTTCAGGGGCAAAGTCAGGATTTGAATATGGGGTAGGTAAGAAGAAGGAAGGAGAGGGCCCTGGTCCTAGAAGGGCTTGATGCAGCACTGTAGGGATTACCAAGACAGAGAAGTAGGAGGGGGTTGATTGGGAAATGGGCAGAAGGAAGAGGGCTTGTGGGACTTATGGGGATAGGTGAACCCAGAAAGGGGAAATCATATGGAGTGTAAACAAATAATATATAAAAATTAAAAAACAGAGAGAATATGGGGTAGGAAGTGGTCATTAATAAGTTCAGAGGAATTTCCTTGAGGGTGGAGTTTCAATAGAGTTGTGATGTGGAAACTAACAGGCTTGGTAGGGAAAAAAAGTGGCCCACCCACTAGGAAGTAAGTGGAGTGGAAGTGTGGGTAAAAGTGGGTGGGTGTGGGTGGTGGTGTGTGGGGAGCATGGTAAGTGACCTACAGCTTATAATGACAAGAAAGGAACAATCTTATTGTAGATCTTCTGTGGCAACCAAGATGTGACAGGTTTTCAAGTTCAGGAAAGCACAAAACACTTCCATATAATCCATGCCTTTAATGTGTAAGTTTGACTGCCACATCTAACAAATTGAGTTCATGGATGTGGTCCAAGGAACAGCAATGGCCTTTAAGATTTGTATTCAAATAACAAGAATTTCCAGAGCCAGGCACAGTTGTGCACACATTTCATCCTAGCGCGCTAGAGGCAGACAGGTTTCTGAGTTCAAGGACAGTCTGGTCCACAGAGTAAATTCCATGTCAGGAAGTATTGCATAATGAGACCCTGTCTCAAATGGGATGTATTCTTTTCATGTTGGGTAGACAGATTCTCAGATAAGAATTTCAGTTGGTCAGGTTTTTATTTTTTGTTTTGTTTTGTTTTGTAATAATCCAAGCACCTGAAGGGAGGGGGATTCTTTGTGCAGAGAGAAGGTAAAAGTAAATAGCAACACTCACAACAAGGAAATGAATTCCATATGCTAATAGACTTATAGGAAACGTCTGTACTTGGCAGATCAGTGAAGGAATTGGATACATCCTGTCCCACTCTAGGACACCCTTGAGTTCCACATCTATAGGAGTGAAACAGATTAGGGTAATTGTCAGATAGGATGTAGACATGGCTAATCTGTCAACAACAGCAGCCTCTGGGGTTTGACAGTTCAGAGATGACTGACTTAGAAGGTGTACTGGCTGGGTTTTGTGTTAACTTGACAGAGGCTGGAGTTATCACAGAGAAAGGAGCTTCAGCTTGGAAAGTGCCTCCATGAGATCCAGATGTGGAGCATTTTCTCAGCTAGTGATCAAGGGGGGTGCCTTGTGGGTGGCACCAACTCTGGGCTGGTATTCTTAGGTTCAATAAGAGAGCAAGCTGTGCAAATCAGGGGAAGCAAGTCAGTAAGGAACATCCCTCCATGACCACTGCATCAGCTCCTGCTTCCTAACCTGCTTGAGTTCTAGTCCTGACTTCCTATGGTGATACAGAGCAATTTGGAAGTGTAAGCTGAATTTTTCCTCCCCAACTTGCTTCTTGGTCATGATTTGTGTGCAGTAATAAAAACCCTGACTAAGAGAGAAAGAATCTGGAAATCTAAGAACCATGGAGACTCAGCTGAGATCTGCATACCTGAGATCTATAGTAAAGTAAATTTTCTTTTGTTTTTGTCTTTGTTTGTGTTTTTTTTTTTTTTTTTTTTTTTTTTGTGTGTGTGTGTGTCTCCGTGATTGTCCTGGCTGATTTTCTCTATAACAGTTTTTCAGAATATAATTTACTGGCAGGGACCAGAACTATATTTTAAATGGGCAACACTTTGCTTCCCTGAATGTCCATCCAAATGCTCATAAAAGTCCTGCCTACTTTACTCTGTTTTCTACAAGAAGTCTGAATCCTAAATTCTTTTTCTGAGAGGTAAAACCTTCCCTGTATTCCTGAGTTGGAAAGGAAGGGGATGCTACTTAAGTGTCCTCCTCATGTTGACAGCTTTGTGATTACTCTCTAGCCTGGGACATGACTTAATTCACAGCTTAGGTCTTTCTGGGGGGAGGGTGGAAGAAGATGATTTAAAATTCCTGGCAATAATTCAAAGATGAAACTGAAACCCACAGTACAAGAAAATACAAAACCACTATCTTGGAATCACAGCGGATGTTGACCATGCTGCCTGAGTACTAGCACCCACATCTTCAGCATGGTGTCGAAAACTCAGTGGGCACTGGAGGGAAAGTTTGGGCTGCAGAATGAGGGTTACTAACTTCCCAGGCATTGTCTTGTGCAGGTGAAATGCAAGGAGAAAGAGCATAGCTGACTCTCCCATTTGCTGAGCACTGTTTTACACAGATGTTTCCTTTTAGACTCCACAAATGCAGCAAGGACTGTCATTCAGATCCATCCATCATTCGTTTGTTCCTCTCACTATATAGCCCTGTCTGTTCTAGAATTCTCTGTGAAAATCACACCGACCTGGAACTCATAGTGATCCACCTGCCTGAGTCAACATATCTACCTTCGATACATTTCCTGCTGAGAGGCTAGAATTTCTGGAAGACCAAGTGGTAAAGTAAGGCTTATAAAATGAGAAGCACTTCCAAGACTGGAAGCACGTAAAAGACAACCACTCAAGGCTAGGTTGCTCGGTTTTCTGTGTTAGGTCCAGCACTACAAAATTGATGCAGAAATGTGCTCTGGAAATTGGTAAAAATAGAAAGATTCACCTGTACAGAAGTGGTGTCACAGACCTCTTATCCACTTCATAGAGAGGCAAGGCAAAATGAATCTGAGTTCAGGGCTACCCTATGCTATACAGAATGAAGAAGATCTAAAATGGAAGCTGCAGGTGGCCGCTAGATTTATTTGGAGTGGAAGCACATTGGTAGATCTGTCCTCATACATGCTGATTCAGCAGAAGGTTGTGTGCTGTGTGCTGGTTATCTTATGGCCCAGCACACATGAGAACACGGATACCTGGTGCCTTCTTAAGAATTTCTTTAAAACAATCCACCACCGACTCATGTAACCAACATTAGGAAACAGTAGAGTATCCTCATGGGTGTCCAATCCACCCTTGGGCCATTTTAAGAGGAATGTAAACTTCCAGGTTTTAAACACTTTTATTAAGAACAGTGTAAACAAATAAACAAACACCAGATAGCTGCAAAGACACAACTGTCCTGTGTGTGCATTTTCTGACACAGCTGTCAGAGCCGCTGACAGAAGATCCCCTCATTGAAAGTCTTAGAAGGCATCAGTGTTCCTGGGCTCCAAACAGGGTTCTGGGTAGCGTTTTCTCTTCTTCTTCTCGTTGAAAGCCCCTGGAAGCTATGCCCAGCAGCCTAGGCATCTGGGAGTGTAAGAATCAGGATCCTGGTCACGGCTGTCCCCACCATCACAGGTCTCAAGTTCCAGGCCTTTCTCCCTGAGCAAGCTAGGTGAGAGTTGGTCTGTGTCCTCCATATTTTTGTCTTTGGCCACATCTCCTGGGGATACTTGTGGCTCCCTCTGACTCTCAATCTGGAAGACCTCTGTGGCATTTCTCATGTCACGATTCATTATGTGGCGGTATCTCAGGTAGCCCAAGATCTGAAATACACAGGGAGAGGAGTATGGATCCCATTCAACAGTCCAGCTGTCCTCACAGCAGAGGTTTGTCTCTCCAGAGACAGAAAGTGGCACAGATGTGCAAGGCTCAGGGCTGGCAAGACACATGTACTTAGTAGTCGATGGTCTTCAGAATCTGATATATTTTTGAGAAAACTGAGACAGATCTGCTTCCTCGCCTTGGCCTTATCCCTGGACCACTGAGAGCAAGTGCCTGATCTCTGATACAGAGAAGATTCCAGTAAATTAATTACACCCTCCTAATCAATACACTGCATGAATCTGGGATTTAAACCCTCTCTCCTAGCAGCTATTGGCATTGCCTATGGAAACAAGGTTCTTCCCAGGTTGGTGGTATAAAACATTAGTCTCAGCACCTATGGGAAAAGAGGAGATCTGGAAACAGAGGCAAAGAAAGGTAGATCTCTGATCTCAAGGACACACTGGATGTCAGACCAGGTTTTAGGACAGCTAGGGCTACACAGGAAAACCTAGGCTCTGTCTTTCAAGCTCAAAAAGATCTGTGTTAAAGTCCAGTCTTCCAACTTCAAAGACATTGATTACTTTCTACATACTAAACAAACATTCTTTGAAGGTGTATTCTCAAGTATTGGATTTTTTGGCTAATTACAGATTTAATCAAATTGACAGCAAAGAATAGCGACCACAGAGAGGGTTTCATTGAAAATTATAATACGAGCAGGGCCTTGCAGAACCAAGAATGACACCATGAGATTTTAAACAAGGAACAGCTATTTTCCAATTTATCAGTCCATTTATCAGTGATAAATACCAGGCAATCTTGGAGCTCATTTTTCTCGCTGGATATCAGGTGAGTGGTTAGATTCTCCAGTTTATTTTCCTACTTCTTAATAACAATTGTTTGGGGGAGGATATTTGTGGCATACCCCAGACTCTACAGCTAGAGGAGCACAAGTAAACTTGCAAAGTGGGAAGTCATAGAGAATGCACAGACCAGGCTGAGGAACAAAGAGAAAGAGAGTACACCTGGAATCCAGTGAGACAGAAAAGACTTTGGCACAGGCTTGAAATGCCTGCTCTGTGGATCTCAGCTCTCCCATCATTCTGTAGAGATTTGGGTATCTATGCAGACAGGCAGTTTTGTTGCCTCCCAACACATGCTTTTGATGACGTCAAAAATGGCCTCTCTGTGATTGTTAATAACTGCACAGGGTGCTACTTGGCTTCAGAGCCCCCAAATATGAAGCTACAGAAACAAGAAAATGTAGCAAAGTCCCCAAGCACCCATATGCAGTGTTCATAATCAGATGTCGTATCGTGGATTCTAGCCTCATAACTGTGGATTAAATAGTTGCATATGGCAAACCATTATCAAAAGACTGAACAGTTCATCCAACAGAAAGATTAAAGCAATCTAGAACTGGAAAAAATATCTGGTTTCTGATTCTGACAGTTGTTTGGCTGCATTAGAAATGTGTCTGACACCCAATATACTGATTCAGGAAGCTCGGGAGGTCATTCTCAGGGCTAAGTTTGTCAGAGGAGGACTGAGAATGTAAGGTCTCATAAGAATATTTTGCTCTGAGTTACTATAATCTCATAGCTCCTGTACCTATAAAAGCAAACTGGAGGTAAAATGATGAACTGATATAAATTGGGAAATATTTCCTAGCTGACACTTTATAGACTCCTCTTGACTCCTGGTTATACCCCCATGGTCAGTAAGTGGAAAATATAAAAATTCAATATATAATAGCTTTGGACTAACCAGTTTGTATCTTTGGGGGGTACAAACTAATGTACTAGAATCCTCACCTTTCTGGAATTATAATCAGGAAAGTTCATTAAATTCACTGTGTCAGCATTTCCTGTTACCATCTACCAGGAAGCCAGGCTCAAGTGTGCCTATTTTAGGATTTTTCAAATCACTGTTCCATGACTTACTGTGCCTTTCCCAGGAGCACATCTTCCTTGCTGGTTTACAGTGAGATGGAAAGCCAGCATACTTTGGCCTCTCTCTCATTTCTCTAAGCTCCCCATTCTCACTCTCAAGCAGACTCCTCCTCGATCTTGCAGACATAAATATGGGTGAACTCTCTAGGGACTAATTGAAAGCTCTGAGAGCAGTGGGTGTTGTTATGTCACTGATGACATCACAGGGGATGCCTAGTGCTCTCCAGGATACACTAGAATGTTCAGACAAGGGATTGTTTTTGTCATGGGGAACAGGCTTTGCCTTCCTGTCAATGCTCTCCTTCTACTGAACAGAAGCTGAGGAGCCCATGCTGGGAGACTCTCCTGGGACACAAATGTTGATCACCTCTCTTTCAAAAGCCAGAGGTCTCACCCACTGAGATTTGTCAGTGTCAGAACAATGGGAAAGTGCTGTGCTTAATTCCAAATATGTTAACTGTAGAGAACTTGGCAGGATGGAGAGAAGAGCCAGCCCATTAAGTGGGTAGTAGCAGACTTGAGATGTCTTCTACTACCAATTTCAATTATATTTATATTATATTTTTAATTGAATAATACTATTCAATTTTTAGAATGTGAAAAAAATTGCAACCCATATTCATAACTGGGATGTTTCCATAAAATCCCTTGCTTCAGGACCTAGGAAACACTGGGGAAGTATAGGCTGAAGTATTATCCATGCCAGAGGGGATTGAGAACACCCACCATGGAAAACAGGACTTCTAAAACAAGAAACATAGATGCACATATGAAATTACAGAGACTGTGGCAGCATGCACAGGGCCTGCATGGTTCTCTTCAAAATAGGGTCTCAATAACATGAGGGGAGTGGAACAGCACCCCATTCCAATCCAGTTCATAGCCATTTACAAAAAACAATATTAATTGTTTCTATAATATAAAATGCTCTATGAAATGAGGGATGATGCCATACTTTGGCTTCTATGCCATGAAGTTGAGGATGGCATCCTATGTGTAGCAATCATTTTCTAAAGACATAATGGCCACAAGACGAATAAAAAAAGGAGACATTAAACTTCCTGTCTATATTAAAAATGATTTATTACACTTGCTTTCAGGTATGATTTACAAGGATCTCTTTTTTCAAGAGATGTGCTCAATAATACAACATTCACAGGGTATCCAAACTACTCTGAAAGGAAAATCTTTTGCCCAGCCTGAGATGGGAAACAAACAAATTCAAAGAGATTGTTAACAATTCTTTGTATCATAATGCTTTCCAGGACTTTTTGTTTGGTTTTTGTGTTCCTTTTTTGTGTGTTTTTATTTTTGATTTTAACTCAAAGTTCTTTTATAAGTATTTTGTATCCTACATTTTGTGATTTTATGTAAATTATTTTTGTGAATTTGAGTTTGTGGATGTTTAGGTTTCTTAGACATTTTCTTTATCTTCTTTTCTTCTGTTTATTTTTCATTTTGTCCTATTGCAGGATTTTGACTTTCGTTAATAATAATAATAATAATAATAATAACAATAATAATGATAATAATTTAGATGTTAGTCTAGGAAAAGAAAGCAAGGGTATGAATTTGAATGAGTGGCATGGTAACAGAAAATTTGGAAACAGTTGGATAAGGAGAGACATAATCAGAATGTCACTTATGAAAAATATCCATGTTCAATAATAGAAAAAAGAGATAAAAGACAAAACTCCAATGAACATTATACCACCCATTCCTGGGATGAATCAAATAAAATGCTCTATGACATTAAGCATGACACCGTACCTTGGCATCATTCCCTTCATGAAGTTCTCTAGGATAGCATCCTACATGTAGAAACATGATAGCCCCCTTCCATGTTCTCCCTCCACACATTCCTCATTCCATTAACTTCTCCTCTTTGCCTCCACCCACTCACCCACTCCAGCCTCAATGCTCCAGCATCTCCCTACACTGGGGCATTGAGCCTCCACATGACCGAGGCCTCTGGTACCACTGATGCCAGATAAGGCTAATCTCTGCTACATATGCAGCTGAAGCCATGGGCCCCTCCCTGTGCACTCTTTGGTTGGTTATTTAATCCCTGGGTGCTCTGTGTGGTCTGATTAGTTGATATTGCTCTTCCTATAGGACTGCAATCCCCTTCAGCTCCTTCAGTCCTTCCCTTGACTATTCTGATGGTGTCTTAGCTTTCTTCAGACAGGAACAATTCTGGTTTAAAGTTTTGATATGGAGATGTGGGCCCGCCCCTCAATTGGTGCCCATGCCTATCTATTGGAAGTGGTCTCTATGGCTTATGTCTGCCCTTTGTAACATACATTGGCTGAGGTCATTCCCCTTGGGCCCTGAGAAACTCTCACTTCCCTGGTATCTGGGAATTTCTAGTGATCAATCCCTCTGCTAGGGTCCTCTCCACTCTCCAGTGTGACATATTTATATTATTTCCTGACGCTCTGTCTATCCCTCTCATCTTATTGTACACCTGATCCTGACCACCTTTTTTGTAGGTCCCCCTTCCTACTCCCTCCTAGGTACCCAGGGAGTGATGTCATTAGAAAGTTTCGCCTCAGGGAATGGCTGATTGCCTTGGACTGTGTAAAAAATAATTTTGTTGCTTCTTCCATACAAGACATTTTAGGACTTTTAATCATTATGTGTACATTATTCATTACATAGATATTTCATTAGCTGATCCCTCTGCAATCCCTAACCCTGTGACTCCTGACCATGCAACCCCTGACCCCATCACACTGACTGAGCACTGCACATCAGTTGGGTTCTTTCCAACTTCTGGCAATTATAAATAGGGCTGCTATTAACATAGTAGAACATGTATCGTTATTACATGCTGGGGAATCTTTTGGGTATATGCCCAGGAGTGGTATAGCAGGATCTTCTGGAAGTGAGGTGCCCAGTTTTCAGAGGAACCGCCAGACTGATTTCCAGAGTGGTTGTACCAATTTGCAACCCCACCAGCAGTGGAGGAGTGTTCCTCTTTCTCCACATCCTCGCCAATACCTGCTATCTCCTGAATTTTTAATCTTAGCCATTCTGACTGGTGTAAGGTGAAATCTCAGGGTTGTTTTGATTTGCATTTCCCTAATGAATAATGAAATTGAACATTTTTTAAGATGTTTCTCCGCCATCTGAAATTCTTCAGGTGAGAATTCTTTTTTTTTTTTCGATATAATTTATTTACATTTCAAATGATTTCCCCTTTTATAGCCCCCCCCACTTCCCGAAAGTCCCGTAAGCCCCCTTCTCTTCCCCTGTCCTCCCTCCCACCCCTTCCCAGTTCCCCGTTCTGGTTTTGCCGAATACTGTTTCACTGAGTCTTTCCAGAACCAGGGACCGCTCCTCCTTTCTTCTTGTATCTCATTTGATGTGTGGATTATGTTTTGGGTATTCCAGTTTTCTAGGTTAATAACCACTTATTAGTGAGTGCATACCATGATTCACCTTTTGAGTCTGGGTTACCTCACTTAGTATGATGTTCTCTAGCTCCATCCATTTGCCTAAGAATTTCATGAATTCGTTGTTTCTAATGGCTGAATAGTATTCCATTGTGTAGATATACCACATTTTTTTGCATCCACTCTTCTGTTGAGGGATACCTGGTTTCTTTCCAGCATCTGGCGATTATAAATACGGCTGCTATGAACATAGTAGATCATGTATCCTTATTACATGGTGGGGAATCCTCTGGGTATATGCCCAGGAGTGGTATACCAGGATCTTCTGGAAGTGAAGTGCCCAGTTTTCGGAGGAACCGCCAGACTGATTTCCAGAGTGGTTGTACCAATTTGCAACCCCACCAGCAGTGGAGGAGTGTTCCTCTTTCTCCACACCCTCTCCAACACCTGCTGTCTCCTGAATTTTTAATCTTAGCCATTCTGACTGGTGTAAGATGAAATCTTAGTGTTGTTTTGATTTGCATTTCTCTAATGACTAATGAAGTTGAGCATTTTTTAAGATGCTTCTCCGCCATCCGAAGTTCTTCAGGTGAGAATTCATTGTTTAACTCTGCACCCCATTTTTTAATAGGGTTGTTTGGTTTTCTGGAGTCTAACGTCTTGAGTTCTTTATATATATTGGATATTAGCCCTCTATCTGATGTAGGATTGGTGAAGATCTTTTCCCAATTTGTTGGTTGCCGATCTGTCCTCTTGATGGTGTCCTTTGCCTTACAGAAACTCTGTAACCTTATGAGGTCCCATTTGTCAATTCTTGCTCTTAGAGCATACGCTATTGGTGTTCTGTTCAGAAACTTTCTCCCTGTACCGATGTCCTCAAGGGTCTTCCCCAGTTTCTTTTCTATTAGCTTCAGAGTGTCTGGCTTTATGTGGAGGTCCTTGATCCATTTGGAGTTGAGCTTAGTACAAGGAGACAAGGATGGATCAATTCCCATTCTTCTGCATGCTGACCTCCAGTTGAACCAGCACCATTTGTTAAAAAGGCTATCTTTTTTCCATTGGATGTTTTCAGCCTCTTTGTCGAGGATCAAGTGGCCATAGGTGTGTGGGTTCATTTCTGGATCTTCAATCCTGTTCCATTGATCCTCCTGCCTGTCAATGTACCAATACCATGCAGTTTTTAACACTATTGCTCTGTAGTATTGCTTGAGGTCAGGGATACTGATTCCCCCAGATTATCTTTTGTTGCTGAGAATAATTTTCGCTAGCTCCTACAGCTGATAAACAACTTCAGCAAAGTGGCAGGTTATAAAATCAACTCAAGCAAATCAGTGGCCTTACTATACTCAAAGGATAAGCAGGCTGAGGAAGAAATTAGGGAAATGATCCCCTTCACAATAGCCACAAACAATATAAAGTATCTTGGGGTGACTCTTACCAAACATGTGAAAGATCTGTATGACAAGAACTTCAAGACTCTGAAGAAGGAAATGGAAGAAGACCTCAAAAAATGGGAAAACCTCCCATGCTCATGGATCGGTAGAATCAATATAGTTAAAATGGCCATTTTGCCAAAAGCAATATACAGATTCAATGCAATACCCATCAAAATCCCAACTCAATTCTTCACAGAGTTAGAAAGAGCAATTATCAAAATCATCTGGAACAACAAAAAACCCAGGATAGCTAAAATTATTCTCAGCAACAAGAGAATTCTTTGTTTAACTCTGTACCCCATTTTTAATAGGGTTGTTTGGTTTTCTGGAGTCTAACTTCTTGAGTTCTTTATATATATTGGATATTAGCCCTCTATCTGATGTAGGATTGGTGAAGATCTTTTCCCAATTTGTTGGTTGCCGATTTGTCCTCTTGATGGTGTCCTTTGCCTTACAGAAACTTTGTAATTTTATGAGGTCCCATTTGTCAATTCTTGATCTTAGAGCATATGCTATTGGTGTTCTGTTCAGAAACTTTCTCCCTGTACCGATGTCCTCAAGGGTCTTCCCCAGTTTCTTTTCTATTAGCTTCAGAGTATCTGGCTTTATGTGGAGGTCCTTGATCCATTTGGATTTGAACTTAGTACAAGGAGACAAGGATGGATCAATTCCCATTCTTCTGCATGCTGACCTCCAGTTGAACTAGCACCATTTGTTGAAAAGGCTATCTTTTTTCCATTGGATGTTTTCAGCCCCTTTGTCGAGGATCAAGTGGCCATAGGTGTGTGGGTTCATTTCTGGATCTTCAATCCTGTTCCATTGATCCTCCTGCCTGTCACTGTACCAATACCATGCAGTTTTTAACACTATTGCTCTGTAGTATTGCTTGAGGTCAGGGATACTGATTCCCCCAGACTTTCTTGTGTTGCTGAGAATAGTTTTAGCTATCCTGGGTTTTTTGTTATTCCAGATGAATTTGATAATTGCTCTTTCTAACTCTGTGAAGAATTGACTTGGAATTTTGATGGGTATTGCATTGAATCTGTATATTGCTTATGGCAAAATGGCCATTTTAACTATATTGATTCTACCGATCCATGAGCATGGGAAGTTTTCCCATTTTTTGAGGACTTCTTCCATTTCCTTTTTCAGAGTCTTGAAGTTCTTGTCATACAGATCTTTCACATGTTTGGTAAGAGTCACCCCAAGATACTTTATACTGTTTGTGGCTATTGTGAAGGGGGTCATTTCCCTAATTTCTTTCTCAGCCTGCTTATCCTTTGAGTATAGGAACTCCTTAATGATGAAGAAACGTTGGATAATAGAAACAAATAAGAGATTAGAGGACTGGCACATAACGAAAACAAAATAAAAAATTAACACTAACAATTGACTTAAAAATAAATATATTGTAAAAAAAACACATAGATATATTAATTTTGAAATAGAGCAGGCATTCCCTGATAGAGGGAATGACATTGATAAGACAGTATTTGACCTTGTCCCTATGTACAATGTTACTGCAGATATACACAGCACAGCCAATGGATTGTGTCTCAAATTTCTGAGCTGTCTTAACTATATCAGTGAGCATTCAATATGTCTCCGCAGGAGAGTCCCAAAATTGGTAATTCTATAATCAATGGCTTAAGCTACCCTATCCAAATTGAACACCCCCACAATCTTTTCTGTTTTCCATCACATCAGCTGACTTTCTTAAATTTTAAACGGTGATGTAGCTATTGCCTATTCTACTTCACCGTGCTGTGTACACAGTAACCTGATTCTCATGTCCTATTCTGAAGGTAACAGCCATGTTTCACTTGCAAATCCATTTACTGTTGCTGCAATGGACAGTTCACCACTTGAGTCCAATGGGTAATTGTAAAACTCTGTTGTGGTACCACCTTTTAACTAAAGAATGCAGGAAGTTTAATAAAGAGGGAAGCAATGTGATTTCCCTGGGGAGCAACATACTGACAGTCAGGTGACCTGAGTCTTCAAAATGTTTTTTGGAAACATTTTTCTAAAAGGCTGAAAATACAGCTGTCTTAGAATAAATATGCTTTCATAGGGAGAAATCACTCTTCATACAATTAAATGTTACTTAAATTATCTTTAATTACAGCACGAATTTGGCTCTGCCTAATGCTCTTTTAGTTTTAGGCCCCAAGTTATACTTTAGACAACTAAAAAGGGGGCAGGAGATTGCCCGTCTAGTCAATTAGAAAAATGGAAGATTCACACAGAAAAGATATTCCAGAAATTATTTCCAAATTACATGAGTACCCTAATACAAAAGGTCATTCTTCAGTGACAGGGTGATAAGTCAGAGGTTTCAGATGATGGAAAAGAGAAAAAGTATAGGTAAGATATATAAATATTATTGTGGGAAGGTCTTAGAGAAATGATGTCTTATGCTAAGAAAAGTTCTTAAGAATAGCATCTTGTGAACTACTTAAAGAGTGAAAATGGAAAGAAATTGGAGACTTCTATAAAGCCAGCAGGAGCTATCATACAATAGGGCAAACTTCAGGGGAGTCTCATAGGCAATGCTGCACTAGGAGAATACACCATATCTCAAGAGCATTACTGCCCAAGCCATGACTTATGCTAAGAAAAGCATTTAAGAATAGCACCTTGTGAACTACTTACAGAGGAAAAGTAGAAAGAAATTGGAGACTTCTATGAAACCAGCAGAAACTATCATACAATAGGACAAACTTGGAGGGAGAGTCTCATAAACAATGGTTTAATTTATTTTACTTTATTTATTTAATTTATTTAAAGTAATTCTGTTTTAAATAAATGCTTTAAAGGAGAATACACCATATCTCAAGAACATTGCTGATCAAGCCTACAGTGTCCTTAGGACTGATAATCGCAGCCCCATATGGTGGACAGAGTTGGTTTCTGAGGATATAAAATTTCCTGAAGGCCCTGGCCCCAGACCATTACAAGCTCTCCCTAGCATACTCCTAGTTTTAGAAAAGTAGCTCTATTTTATTCTCAGTATTTTGGGGCGTCAGGCAAAGTTCTCAAGTCCTAGATCCCAGCCTGTTATTGGCTCTGCCAAGTATGTTCCTGGGTTTGAGAACTATTTCATTCTACATACATGAGGACCTTATGCTAAGACATGCTGGATAAGGCTAGCCCTCAATACAATAGTCTCTCTCTCTCTCTCTCTCTCTCTCTCTCTCTCTCTCTCTCTCTCTCTCTCCCTCCCTCCCTCCCTCCCTCCCTCTCTCCCTCCCTCTTCCTTCTCCCTCCCTCCCTCCAAATTCCTTGTCAATTTTTTTTAACTTACATTACGAATGTTGCCCAAATATCTGTTTCACCTCCCAGCATTATTTAACTCATTCCCCCTCCCCTTTTACTTTGAGAGGGTGCTCCATCACCCCACCTCCACTCCTGATATCCATGCATCCAGAACCACCTCACATCTGCCATTCTCCTTGATGGCATCAAGTCTCTACAGGATTAGGTATATAGTCTCCCACTGAGTACACACAATGCGGTCCTCTGCTATATATGTTCCTGAGGCCATGCATCAGTCCATATATGCTCTTTGGTAGATTGCTTAGTCTCTGTGAGCTTCTAGGGATCTGGGTTACTAGATACTGTTGATCTTCTTAAGGGGTTGTCATCTCTCAGAGACTCTTCATTCCTTCCCTTAAGTCTTCCCCTAACTCTGACCAGAGTTCAGTGGTTGGCTGTAAGTATTTGCATTTGTCTCAGTTGTTGTTAGAGCCTTTCAGAAGACAGTCATGCTTAGCTCTTGAAATACATAAGTGTTTTTCCCTCTCAAATGGCTTTCAGCTAGTGCAGCATTTCCAATGAGGCAGAACTATGCCTTTCTCAATTAGAAAATGGGCACTTGAGGCATACCCGGCAAAAATGTAATGGAAATGCTTATTACAGTCCTGATTTTTGCTATGAGCATGGGCCAAGAAAATGTACATTTGTGTTGTACATTACAGTTGCCTCACCTGTTATGGTTTGCAGCCATATATCTAGACAGACCTGGTGAACAAATATATGAATCCTATTATCCTAGTCTCTATCCAGCCTTTTTAGCATACTACTCATCTGTGGGGTGTTTTTTTAGGCAGTCATCTATCAAATAAATGCTACTTACTCTCACTATTTCCTAAGCTTGGTAAGACCTTTACATTATAAATTCTACTTTTATACATCACAGGTTAATATGGTAGTGCTCCGCAATATATGAGATGCCTTTTAACAGATCTACAAAATTATCTGCAGGTGGATCTTACGCATAAGTAGTAAATGCTGAGGGCAGAACTTGTATAAAAATCAAAAGAAAGTAGGGTTTTCCATGTTTGGCATCCTGCCCATGACATTTCTACAAGCAAGTCCCTGGTCCAAATGATTTTAGCAGATTCAGCCCTGGTAGTAAAGTTATTCAGAGGTCATCACCTGATGTACCAAATGAGGAGCACCACAAAGAAACTCACAGGTGGCCACATCTGCCTACTTATGACTGATGATTCCCATCCAGCCCCAGGGAGGACACAAAACTCCAGCTCCAGTACTCATCCACATTCTCCTCATTATGGGCAGAGACCCTGTGCTCAACATGTCTCAAAAACAGAACTTACTTGAGGTCACCACACAGCATCCAAGAGCAGGACTCAAAGCAGTACACAGAAAACCATTCAAGCCTACGCAACCAAAACAAACTTCATCATGGCACCAGGAAGAACCCTCCTCTTAGTCTGACTGGCAGGTCTGCCTGGTGTTCTTGATTGGCTAGTGAGTCTTACCCGTCCTCATGGTTAGAAGGTGCTTTCAGTGCTGTGCCAGATCGTTCATATATCTCAATTCAGGTCTGCACTCCCATAGCATTTGTGCCTGTCCTCCAAGAACCTCATCCATCTGTACTCCCACCCAGCACTGGAGGAGAACACACCATTGCAACTGAGGGTGTTCAGCTTCTTGCCCCTCCCTTTTGTGGGCAGTGATCCTGCAATCATCATTACCTGCCTTCATAGCCTCTTGAGAATTCCTCACAGCACATCCCCTTCTTGAAATCAAAGTGGATAACCTGTTACTTGAATTGCAGTGGCAGTATAAAGATGACTCATCAGTAGAAGGAGCCCAGGTAAGAACCCAGGCCCTTGACATTAAAGAGGGATTTCAGGAAACACATGTTTATTATGTGATTTCATGCAATTCCCTTCTACTAGATGACACCTATGAATGAAACCTGAGAGAAAACCAGGAAACCAATGACAAACACTGTGGAGCAGTGTTAATAGTCACCACATCTTTCTCAATGGCAAGGTGGGGAAAAAAGTGCACAGTTGTGTTAGCACAGGTTCTCTAGATCAACATATCCCATAAAAAGAGTGAATTTTTCTGTGTATATAGAAAGGAGATTTATTATAATGTCTCAGAGACAATTGGACTCTTCTTCCAATAATGGCTGTCTGCCAAGGGAAACTTCAAAATCAAGGACTTATCATCTGGTGAAATGGAGCTGCAATTTCCCTGAGCCAAGCATGAAGCCAGAAAAGAAAACTCTTATTTCCTAAAGTCACTACTTAAAGTTAATAGCCTGGGCACCCTTCCCCTTCTGAGTCAGATTGATACCTTCAGTGCACCTGAGGAATGGGCTATGCAACCTATTCACCTTGATTACATGAAGGGGAAGGCAAGTGCTCTGAGGAAAGCTCAAGCAAGGTCTGAATTTAGGTCCTGTCAAGTGTAGGGTCATTGCTAACAAGGAGAGTAGCAGGCAGCAGAATAGCCTGAGCTGGAATAGTGGGGTCCTTCCGTAGGGCTGGTTGGTGTGAGAGTCCTCTTGCAAGACAGGGCACAAATGATAAGAGTGCAATCCACTCCTAAGATCTGTAAAAATTTTCACCCTGGACTAGAGGCACAATTTAACGGTAATGTGTGGTAGGACTTACTGGCCAATCCAGAGCTCAAGCCAGACCTGCCATTCAAAGAAAGAAGTGGGATCTTCCAGGTACCTTTCTTCAAGTTCCCTGTGGCTTTGCAGACCAGTATAGTTCACTGTTTCCTGCTCTGAAATCTGCTGTTCTGTGTTGTGCTGTGAGGGGACCACAGGGAAGTTCTGAAATGGAGACATGGTAAGCACAGGATATCTGCCCACAATGGGGAGGAACAGGTGGCTCAGCAGTGGGTGCTGGGGTGGAGGCACCTATCAGGGGTTGGATGGGAAACATTAGCTAGATATGACTATGTGTGAGGTTTCTAGTGGTGCTTTTTACTTGCTAAATCAGGTGGTGACCTCATGAATATCTTCCCTATCATGGCTGAATCTTCCTAAATCATTCAGACCACTGGTTTGCTTTTAGAAATATCATGGCTGCTTGTTTTTTGTTCTGCAGCACGTTTCCAAAACATTTTGTGTTTTACACTACATACTGAGTGGGATGATATGAATCTAATAGGTCTATTTTAACATGTGACTGGGGTTTGTATTGTATTGTTTTGTTTTGATTTGATTTGCACTATTCCTATTTCTTTACATGTATAGCATTTTGCATATTGTGCGGCAAGGGGATTTTTTGTTTCAATCTATTTGATATTTTGGAAGCTTCGTTTACCTTAATAGGAATCCTTGTCTTTAGTTTAGAAATTATTTATTTATGATGCCATTGAAACTATTTTCTTGACCTTCGAGCTAATATTCTTCTTCTATTACAGTCAATTGCACTATTTGCTTTTAGTTTGTTGCAGTGTTCCCGGTTATTTAGTGCCAGGAAACTTTTAGACCCCAAATAATTTTTGACCAATGAGTTCAGTTATTGTATTTATCTTCCTTTCCCTGTTCAGTGTGTGAGCCTTGCCTCTGTAGTTGTCCACGTGCTAGCAATTTCAATGGCCTACGCTCAGGGACTTAGCAGCTGCTTAAATCATTACCTGCCTCCATCAACTGCTGCTATTGTCAGGTGTGCTTTATATACATGGAGCACTAGCTTCAGTTGCTCTCTGTATTTGTTCCCTGTTTCTGTTCTCTACACTCGCCCCCTCTATTGTCTTTCTCTACTCTCATCCCACTCTCTCTGCTCCCTATATGTGTTCCAGTTTGCAGGTCCTCTTGTGTACCTCTATCCCTTCCCAGGTCTCACTCCTGTCCTTTCCACAAAACAATCTCTTTTGTATGAGTTCTCTTCCATGTTTGATTTTTGAGGACCTGCTGTGACAGGATACCTTGGATTTCTTGGTAACATATTTCCCTGGCTTAACTTCATTATACTCCTATGCTAATATCTAGGTGATAATATGTCTAGATACTGATCTCTGGGTTTGTCTTGGTTAGGTGGTAATTTTATTCCTGAGTTACTGTTTTCTGTCTGTATTTTCAGAGAATGTTGGCTGAGTGTTGCCCCTTTTCCTCACCTCTTTGGAGGGTATGTTAAAGTGGGAATGCTTCCCAAGGTTGAAAGCTGGAAGAAATGGCAGGCAGGAAGCTTATGAATTTAGCAATCCACGAGGAGTGTGGTCTCCAGTTGGACAAGTTTTCATTGGGCATTCCTTTAGTCTCTGCTCCAGGTGTGTCCCTGCTTTTCTTTTAGATTTTGTTCTGGGTATCTACTGTGTTATAGTTGAAACTGATCCTTCAGATTTCTTCTCATGCTCTCATATAGGCACAATTTGGACTCTGTCCCTAAATCACATAAGATGCTTTAGACCCATTTTTCATTTAATGCTAAGCTATTTTGCAAGCCTGGTAGTTTAATATATTTTTTAATTTTATTCCTTTGTTTTTGTTTTTCAAGACAAAATCTTTCCATGAAATACTTTCTGCCCTGATAGTCAATATAAAAATCACATAAGCTACCTGACATGGTTTTCTACAATAAGGATATGTTTTGTGCAACTTTAAATCCTCATGTTTAATTTTGAAAATTGGTCAAATATCTAGGTTAAATTCTATTTCTCAAGTTTGTATATGTTCATGATATTAATACTACATGATGTTTCAAAGTCCTTAGATTCCAGGTGTATGATTTTCTTCCTCACTCTTGTGATTGTTCTTAAATATTTGAATAAGTAGTATTTTGTCTGTGCGTATGAATATGGATATCACGTGTATCTTATTTATACTGTTGTTAAAAGATGGCCTTAGAACTCTTGATCTTGAACTAATGAGCAGTTGTTGGTCACCATGTGTATGGGAGAAATTGATGAACACAATGTGGAAGAACAGCTAGAGCTTTCCACTGCTGAGCACTCTCTCTTTTTCCTTACATTGGTTATTTATGATCAACATTTATATTACTATATTTTCATCTGTTCATTTGAAACTTTTAAAGCATTTATTCCTATTTAGAAAAATTTATTATAATGTTATAGTTTAGACTGTTGCACTTCATGTTTGTCCAAGAAGAATATAAATCTGAAGTGAATGCACAATTCTTTGTAGGAACATTTAGTAAAGAACTGTGAGTTCTCTATAATTTTTGCTTCCTTGGTTGATTTTTGTAGGGATTGAGGGTCTTAATATATAATTTTTGGTCTACAAGAACATATTGCATAGGCCATGCCAGTGTCAAGCTAAATGACATAAACCTACCTGTGCCTCTGTAATTAACAACATGTTCGAATACACCCATCTTACCCATCATGTTTGTAGTTAGTAATTGTTCATACAATTTTTCAGATGTTTGCTCAGTATTGTGGATCTGTCTCTCCTACATCTCCCTCTGAATTGACATTTATCTGACATGGCTGTATCCTATTCAAAAATAACACAAGTGAATCTTGCAATTCAAGCTCCTTCTATAATGTTATAGTGATTATAACTGCTGAGTCAGAAAATAAGTGGAGCAAGTGCAAATTTTTGTGGATATGTTATCAAGGAAGTATATATTACTTTTAGAGTGATACTAGTATGATGCTTTGTGTTGTGCACATGTATGTGATATTTAGGATGCAGTAACTTGTGATGATGTTTATGTGAACTTCACTGAGGAAGAGTGGAATTTGCTGGATCTTTCGCAGAAGAAATTCTACAATGATGTGATGTTGGAAAGTTACCTGAATCTCAAAGCTGTAGGTAAGACTGTTATTTTTTCTAAAGGAAAAAATGTTTCTTGGTTATTGATAATCTTCTACTCTTTTAATTGCGAATTATGAAGATTGAGCTGAATAATTCAGTTTCACTGAATATTCACTGTAACATTTACAGTGCAGTGAAAATTCACAGTACCTTGAATTTTGCCTAATTTCCAATAGTATATCATTCATTTTCATGCACTGTGTTTTAGGCTATAATTGGGAAGACCATAATCTTGAAGAACATTGTCAAAGTAGAAGAAGACCTGAAAGATAATTTTCATGTGCAAACTGTTACACACACACACACACACACACACACACACACACACACACATATATATATATATAATGAACCATTTTGTCTTGTTTGTGAATTAGGGGAATTGATTGGAATATCTCCCCATTTAATTTAATGTTGGTTATAGGCTTGCTGTATTGTGATGTTAGTGTATTGTGTCCTTATTTACTCCAAGATTTTTTCCATAAAGTGGAGTGGGATATTGTCAGAGAATTTTCATCACCTAATAAGATGATCACTTATTTACTCTTTACACTTTAAGCACATTATTTTGATGCATCGTTGCATCTCTTTAATCACCTCATTAATCAGGGTCAATGAACTTTTGATGAATTTTCTATTTTATTTCATTTTATTACTTTTTTTGCATTTGTGTTTTTGCAATATTGGCCTGTAATTCTCTTTTGTTGCTTAGTCTTTTTTAACTGGATATTTGAGAAATGATGGGTTCACAAAATAAATTGTGTAATGTATTTGTAGACAGATATTGTCCAAATTTGATTTTGTCATGGACTATCTTAATTTTCCATTTTTGTTGATTAGATTTTTTCTACATACAAAGATGTGGACATCTGTAGTTTCTGTAGATGTGTTCAAGCCTTTCTGGCATTAACAGACTCCAATGAGTGTGAATATCATGAAATTGAATGCTGTTATCACTTTTTGAAATGAAAAGCTAAGTTTCATTTGGATGAACTTGATATACTGTAGTTTGTTTCCATACAGTGGAATTTATTTTGGGTCCCACCTAAAAAACCATGACAGAAACAGAATGAATACAACCTAAGTCAATCTATATTTTTTGTTTAAAAAGTCAGTTATTGATTTCCAATGCATCAGCGCTCTAATCTCTTGTTTAACTTTATTCCCCTACAATTACAGATCATTAAGTATTCCTTCATGTTTTTTCAAGTCCTACTGATTATTTATTTCTGTACACAGAAATGCTGCCTGTAGCAGAGGCTTCCTCTTTTTAGGTAACTGAGAATTGCTTTAAGCAGCCCATCATTTCTCTGCTGCTCATTGCTGGAACGTGTGTCCTGTAACTCTTCCAGATGTTTTCTTGACTGTTCAGTGAAAAGCAAAAATAAAACACTAAGTGGGTTTCCTCCAACCTCTCTGGCTTTTCCTGGGGCTTAAAATGAAGAGGTACCTGTGCAAAAATTAATTTCTAATACCAGCTGTGGAGCAGGGTTAGTCACAGTACAAAAAGTGTTGCAAAAATGGAAAAAGCTTCCCTGCTTTGACTGTAATTGGTATTAGCAAGGAGTTGAGAGAAAATCAATTTTAGCTGATCAATAAATGTTCTGACTGGCCATTTCTTTGATCTGCACACTAGGAAAAACTGAACTTATGTTAAACCAAATTACTGTAGTTACACTAGTACAACCAAAATAGGAAATCTGGTTATCATGATGCGGCTCTATCTAAAAGAAGTATTATTTCCTTGATTTAAATTGTGGCACCTGAGAGAAAAATTACAAGCAAAATTTTTGTGCCCTAATACAAGATCGTAAACTCTGGACAAATGGCCATGAAGCCTGGTATATTTTACAGTGATATTGGTACTATAGATGCATCATTTCTTTCCTGCTTTCCGTGATTACTTAATAAAGATGCCTAAAGCCTAATGCTGGGGAGAAGAAAGGTAGATGGTGCTTCAGTTCCCAGGCTCGGTGTCTGGGGTTAAGACCATGAAGGAGAGAGAAGAGGAAGAAAGAAGAATGGGCCATGGTGTAGGCGGATTCACCAGGAGGACTGGCCTGGTTGTATAAGCAGCCTAGGTAGAACATGGCAAGTGATATCTCACAGTTATTAATAGAAAGTGTACAAAACTTTCTGTCAAACTCTGGTGCTTTATATGTTATTATAAATACCATGTCTTTTGTGTCTGTGATTTGGTACCATTATGATTCATATGTGGTAAAAATAAATAAAAATTATATTTTCCATGACAAGGTGGCTTTAATTATTGTTTCTGTTCAATGACTGAAATGGAATGGAAAGTAAGATGGCAAAGAGTACTCAGTAGTCCTGGCGCTTGTTCTTTCTAGAAAATGTCACATTGTGCCTTCAGATATCTATTTTTAAAAAGAAAATGGTGAGGGATTGTTCTAGTAACCCATTATTAGATGTGGAAGTTGAAAGGCAGCCTGCTGCTTCCTGAGGTGGTGCATGCCTAAATCCTCAGAACAAAACAGATAAGGCAGGAACATCATAAGTCCAAGAGACCCAGCTCAGGTATCTTATGATTTTGAGGCTAGCCTAAGCTAAATTAAATCATGTCTCACTTCCACCTCAAATATTTACATCAAGATTGGATAGTAAAATGTAATATGAATATATACTTTCATACATATCCCTTTCTACCTTATGTTTTTACATGTGTATAACAGCATTGGGAAAAAAAGTAGAATCAATAATAGAATATTAAAATAAATTTCAATGGGGGAATTTAAGTATACTTTACCTTTTGGATTTTCTCTTTTTCATCTGTATTTAATCATTTTCTGTATCAAACATAGATTTCTTTGTGCATTTTTATCAAAAGCACAAGCTGTGACAAATAGTGCACACAATAGGTGTGGCCTTTAATGTGTTATAATTTCATTCTAATTCCTATGGACTTTTAAAAAAGTTATAAATACACATTACTATTCCAGATGCAGAGGTCACGCATGGAGCTGTCGGGTCCCTAGTAGGGGAAGGCCATGGAAACCTGCAGTGTAAAACATAAATCACATAATGGCCAGTATGAGAATTTTAGTTTTCTCATTAAGCAGCAGTAAAGCCTGCTTCAAAACAAGACACTGACTTTCCTTCTTGCAAGAAAAACTTAGTAAAGTGGAAGCAGTGAATAAGCAAAAGCATCTGAATATGAGAAAGAAATCAGAAGCCTGTAGAGCACTTCATAGCCTAGATGTCAGCAGTGTGATAAACAGTGAAGAGAGGAGTCAGCTAGGTAAAAAAGTGACTTAGCGCCATCCTTACTTCAAAAGATGAACACAACTATTGGTACATGCTGTGCAGTTACCAATCTAGTAAATGCCTTTTTGACCATTTATCTCCATTAACATCAGCAAAAGCAACTTGCTATATTTGGCATTGACATTTGTATACCTTTACAGTTCTGCCTTTAGGATATATTATATTTGCAGCCCTGTATCATAAGTAAGGTAGAGGCGATTTTGATCACCTGTGTCTTCCAGATAATAAGATATTAATGATCTAAAGTAAACATTATGTAGAAATTACCTAGAGTGCACAAGATGTCAATAAATTTGGACTCATCCATAACCCATAAGGGCATCAACAGACTGAAAATAAATCCAAGTAAAAGTAAGTAGTCTTCTAATTTTGTAAAATGTTTAGGAATTTAGTGGTGTAGATTATAGAGAGACATTAATTCCAGGGTGAAAGATAAGTCATTGCATTTGGCCACTCCCACCTCAAAGAAAGAAGCACAACAGTTAGTGTGCTTATCAGGACTCTGGAGACACCATGCTCCTCACTTGGATTTGTTACCCCAGTCAGTATCCTAAGTAGCCCAGAAAGCTGCAAGATTTCTATTGTGAGCTGAAAACAGGAAAAGGCTCTGTAACAGGACCAGGCTGCTATGAGGCTGCTCTAGGAGTTTCATGGTCAGATAGGAATGTTGTTTGGAGCTTTTGGCAGGGCCTTATCTTGAATCATAGGTTTTGAATATTGGTTCTATCATCATCGACTGAATCGGACTATTTTCCCTTTTAAATACAGGTCTTGGCCTGATATTCTATGTTAGTGGAAATTGAGCAAGTTGAGTCAGGGGAAGATTATTGATCCTAAAATAATGCACACACAGGAGCTGATCCAACACAACTCAAAGTAGGATCTTTATTCTATTAGAGATAGCACTGGCCCTCTCCCCCAATGCACCACCATCATTTATGTTGGTTTTGATGATGGGGGAGCGCCTAATGTCTATAGGGGCAAGGTTTTATGGTAAGCATTAAGCAGGGAGTACATGTGCAAGCACCTATTTGGAAAGCTACTATGGCCTTTAACATAATTGGCTTGTGCTGGAGGTCATATCATAAATTTAAACTTCTGCTCCCATCTGCATTGATGGTCAGTAGACAAGGGATGGGCTTGTAACATTGTAACCTAGGGATGCAGGTTTGTTGGGGGGAATACTCTGAGACACTGTTCTTGCTGAGGGTGTAACCTGGAAACTCTCGTCTTGTTGGGGATTAACCTAGAGACTGGATTTAGCCTCAAGATTGTTGGGGGTCAACATGGAAACTAGTGCTAGGTATCAGCCTGTGAGTTTACCTGAGTTCAAAATTATGTGTGGTTCACTAAAATGTAGTCTCACCTGAAAAGATTTGGCATTTTAGTGAGGAATGGAAAAGCAGATGTTTTAGCTTATGTAGTCCAGGATCTGGCACCACACGCACATGAAATCAGGTGACAGTTGATTCCTGTTATCCGTGATTTTACAACACCAGTCTGGAGACCCACATGTTGACTCTCTGTTTCACTGTCAGTCTCAGGATTCAGATTCCTTCTAGGACTCTTCACAAGAAGAGATCACTGGAAAAAAACACTTTACAAGATAGATATTTGTAAATTACCATGTTTCTGCCTGTATATGTAGGTACGTTTTTCTTTTACGAGCAAAGACTATGTTCAATATGAATAAACATAGAAACTCTCTTGTTCTAGGAGTTGTAAACTCTTTAAAATTAATTTTGAACCTTAAGGGATATAGACGGTGTTATGTAATAGAATTTAGATAGGGATCAATAAGATAGCATTTTGACCAGAAATGTATGTTTATGTATATCATGTCTTTAAAAGTAGACATTAAAATTTAAAAATATATAATTATGTTATGTATTCCAAAGAAAGATTAAAACCAATATTTTTATTTTATATTTATTTTACCTATGTAGACTTATTTATTAAATATATTTTCCTCCTTTCATATAAATTTTTAAGTTTAGTATAATAAGGAACATAATGAAATAGGGCCACATTAGCAAGTTTAATCCATTTGCTATTATGTACATTATATTAAATACAAAAATGATCACATATGAAGTAATAAAAGGGCATATTTTAATAAGCCATGGGTTGATGTTTATTTCATGTTGGAATTCCCTTTCCATAATTTTTACTGTCAAATGAAAATTTTACATAAAGTCCATTAGTAAAGATATTGTCAGCCATGAGAGAAAGTAAACCAGACATGTCTAGAGCAGAAGAGTACTGAAGGGCATTTTATCTCAGAGGAAAATTAGGTGCAGAAATAGCTGACTGTGAGATCCAGCATAGAGTAGCACAAATGCTCATTGCTGACACTAGTCTGTCTGACTCTAGGCAACTAATTCATTGATTATCAGTTAGGGTCTGTGAATATCAAAGTTTCTACTTCCTTTGTTAGTATCTAACTGAAAGACTAAAGCAATCTAAGCTCTGGAAAATATATCCAGTCTCTGATTCTGACAGTAGTTTGGTTGCATTAAAGATATGTCTGGCATCCAGTCTGCTGATTCAGGAAGTTTAGGTTTGCATTCTTATGGATAAGGTGGACAGAGGAAGTCTTAGAATGTAATGTGTCAAAATAAGATTTTGCTCTGAGTTACTGTATTCTGAAAGCCACTGTATCTATAAAAACTAACTGGGAGTAAGGTATTGAGGTGATATAAACTGGGGAATATTTCCTCCCTGACTATTTATGATCTCATTATGTCCCCAGGATACACCCCAATGGACAGAAAGAGGAATATATAAAATTTCACAGCAGAATAGCTTTGGACTAGCCAGCTCCTGTCTTTGGGATGGACAAATTAAGGTAATAGAATCCTAGACTTTCAGTAATTATGATAAGCAGGAAAGTTTATTAAGTTCACAGTGGCACCATTTCCTGTAACCAATTATTGAGAAGCCATGCTCACAGATGCCTACTTCAGGAATTTTCACATCACTGATCCATGACTCCCTGTGCCATTTCCAGCACCACATCTTCCGTGGTGGTTTATGGTGAGATGGGAAGCTGATGTCCTTTGGCTTCTCTCTAATTTCTCTAAGCTCCCCATTCTCACTCTCAAGCAGACTCCTCCTCCATCTTGCAGACATAAATATGGGTGAACTCTCTAGGGACTAATTGAAAGCCCTGAGAGCAGTGGGTGTTTTGACATCACTGGTGATATCACAGGGGATGCCTAGAGCTCTCCAGGATCCACTAGAATGTTCAGACAAGGGATTGTGTATGTCATGCGGAACAGGCTCTGCCTTCCTGTTAATGCTCTCCCTCTACTGAACAGAAGCTGAGGAGCCCATCCTGGAAGATTCTCCTGGGACACAAATGTTGATCTCCTCTCTTTCAAAAGCCAGAGGTCTCAGCCACTGAGATTTGTCAGTGTCAGAACAATGGGTACGTGCTGTGCTTTATTTCCAAATGTGTTAGCTGTGGAGACCTGGGTCAGGATGGAGAGAAGAGCCAGCCCATCAAGTTGGCAGCAGAAGACGTGAGATGTCAAATTTCTTCCTAGGCTTTGGCCGCATGAACTTGTTAGAAGGCAGTTCCAGGGACACCTTCAGTATTTGGAGATTCAGGACGGGAGGGACATTCTCAGGACAGTCCTGCTTGGAGATGATGCCTGTGGACACAGATCAGGAAAACAAGATGACTCAGATCTCACACTCTGACTAAGAGATGAAAACAATGGGTAGAGTATATTCTCTCTATTCCATGCTCTGTAAGTCACGCTGTGAGAGACCATTTCCCCAGACACTCCCCAAAAGTTGTTTATCCAAAATTGTCAACAAATGTCAAATTATACATGTTCTGAACAGCTCTTGTCTGTCTCTTTGCCTAAGAAATATGTACAAAAATGTTTTAAAATTGAATATTTTCATGGAAAATAATACAGATAAAATGATAGACATATTAAACATTTCTAAACTAATTGAAGTGTTAAGTAGAAATATTTTCTGATAGAAGTGTAGACATTCATCAAAATATTTCTGATGAAGTTGAAGAAATATATAGAAAAATGTGTTAAAATTGAAGATATTCCTGGAAAATTATACAGATAATATGGGGGATATAGGAAACATTTCTAAACTAAATAAAGAGGTAAGTAGAAACATTTTTCTTTTAAAATTGAATATTTATATGGAAAATATTTCAGAAAATATTGAAGAAACATAGAAAATGTGTTAAAATAGAAGAATTTGTTGGTAAATAGAAAATTTATAAAATATATCTTAATTAATTGACCAAGCACACATAAGCACATAGAATCATATTTTAATGAAATTGAAGATGTTGATTGAAAATATATGATAAAATTGTAGAAAGATATAGAAATATGTGAAAATTAAATATTTCATGTAATATAATACAGAAAAAATGTTAGAGAAAATTAAATATTTCTAAAATTACTGAAGTCTAAGAAGAAACACTTTCTGATTAAATATAAGATTTACATGGATATTGTTTTTGAACAAATTCAGGAAATATATAGAAAAACATGTTAAATTCAAAAAAATGGAAAATAATAAAGGTAAAATAGTAAACATAGAAAATAGATCTTTACTAATTGACCAAGCAGATAGAAAATATTGCTGATAAAATTGTAGATTTTGAAGAAATGTATTACTGATAAAATTGAAGAAATATAAAGTAAAATATTTAGAATATTTTCATGGAATATAATACTGATAAAATAGTTGACATAAAAATTATAAAATAATTTAAAAAGGAAGTAGAAACATTTTCTGGCAAAATTGAAAATTTATACGGAAGTATTTTTGACAAAATTAAAGAAATATATAGAAAGTGTTAAATAGAAGAAATAGTTAGAGAAAGGGCGGCGGCGGCGGCAGCAGCAGCGGCAGCAGTGGCTGCTCCAGCTGAAGGGCCATCAGCAGTGGAACCAAGGAGTCACAGGGACCAGTTAGGCCCTGCGCCCACGACCACTGACCTTCGCTGACCAGCCGGGCAGCAAGCAGCTGGGCGCCTTTCCTGCACAGAGGCCACTTCAGAACTCGGCCTCCCACCAGTCAGGAGAGGAGCATCCATCTTGGTTCCGTACTCCAGGGATCGGACAGACTGAGGTACACAAACATAATCCGAGGCCAACACCGCGGTGGTCTGAGCCCGACGGGCGTTGGCCTGCACCCAGGCCCTGGGCGGGTCGGGGGGCCATCGGGGTGCCAACCCAACCAGGAGGTTTTTTGCCCAGGCCTGCGAGCGCGCCGCCGCCATTTTGCCTGCAGGGCGACAGAGAGCTCAGGCGGGCAGACCTGTAACAGGCATAGTCTAAGGCTAACAAAGCGGGGGTCCAGGCCCCAAAAGGCACAGGACTGACCCCAAGAACTGAGCGGCTTGGTGGGCCATCTGTGAGTCAACCCGCCCAGGTGATTGTTAGCAAAGCAGACTCTCCCGGCGCTTTCAGGGAGCGCGGGCGCGCACGCCCGCCATCCTAGTCACCTGGCAAACCCAATTAACAGTCAAAGCCGTAGGGGAACTTTGCTCAGACCTTGGCCTCCCAGGCTTTTGCCTGGACTCAGGGACTGGGCGGCCAGGCTAACCTTGTGTGCGACAGCCCGGTTGGCAGATCGGCTGCCCAGTGGAGTGAGCGGAACACAGGGGAGGTCACAGTAGCATACACCGTCAGCACTCCCTGGGAGTGCACACGGGCTCCATCTGCTCCACAGACACAATCTGGGGCAAGGCCTCAGGCAGAAGCCCTTAGCTCTACTCTCTCCGCTTCCGGATCCAGATCAGTCTGGGCGGCAGCATTACATCTCCAAGTCCTGCAAGTGGCTAGCTGGGCTTCCGGGCGGCCAGCTGGGAGAAGTCAGTGTGCTCCAGTGAATCCAGCGGGCCCCAGCGGGAGCCTTCCGGTGCCTGCTTTGGGATCTGAACAGCCTGGGCAGCAGCACACTGTCTACAAGCAGTGCAGGAGGTAAGCTGTGCACCAGAGGCCAACTGGGAAGGGGCAGCTTGCACTGGTGAGTCCAGCACTGACAAGATAAACTAACACCAGTGAGATCTAGATGGCAAAAGGCAAACGCAGGAACATCACTAACAGAAATCAAGGCAATATGGCAACATCTGAACCCAATTCTCCTCTACCAACATGTCCTGGATACCCCATCACACCAGTAAAACAAGATTTGGATTTAAAATCACTGGTCATGATGCTGGTACAGGAACACATGAAGGTCATACATAAAGAAATTCAGGAGACAATGGATCAAAAGTTAGAAGCCCTTGCAAGGGAAACACAAAAATCACTGAAAGAAATCCAGGAGAATACAAAAGCCAACAAGGAGGAAATGCAAAAAACACTTAAAGAAATACAGGAGAACTTTGCTCAACAGGCTGAGGTCATGAAAGACGAAACACAAAAATCTCTTAAAGAAATACAGGAGAACGTTGGTCAACAGGCTGAGCTCATGAAAGAGAAAACACAAAAATCTCTTAAAGAATTACAGGAAAACACAAACATGCAAGTGAAGGAGCTAAGCAAAACCATCCAGGATCTAAAATCAGAAGTAGAAACAACTAAGAAAACTCAAAGGGAGACAACTTTGGAGATAGAAAGCCTTGGGAAGAAATCAGGGGACAGAGATACAAATATCAACAACAGAATACAAGAGATAGAAGAAAGAATCTCAGATGCTGAAGATTCCATAGAAACCATGGACTCAACAGTTAAAGAAAATGCAAAATGCAAAAAGCTTGTAACCCAAAATATCCAGGAAATCCAGGACACAATGAGAAGACCAAACCTAAGGATTATAGGCATAGAGGAGAGTGAAGATTTACAACTTAAAGGGCCAGCAAATATCTTCAATAAAATTATGGAAGAAAACTTCCCTAACCTAAAGAGAGAGATGCCCATGAATATACAAGAAGCCTACAGAACTCCAAACAGACTGGACCAGAACAGAAATACTTCCCGTCACATAATAATCAAAACACCAAATGTTCTAAACAAAGAAAGAATACTAAAGGCAGTAAGAGAAAAAGGCCAAGTAACATATAAAGGAAGACCTATCAGAATCACAGCAGACTTTTCACCTGAGACTATGAAGGCTAGAAGGTCCTGGGCAGATCTCATGCAGACTCTAAGAGAACACAAATGCCAACCAAAACTACTATATCCTGCAAAACTCTCAATCACCATAGATGGAGAAACTAAGATATTTCATGACAAAACCAAGTTTACCCAATATCTATCCACAAACCCGGCCCTAAAAAGGATAATAGGAGGACAACACCAATACAAGGAGGGAAACTTCACCCTGGAAAAAGCAAGATAGTAACCTTTCATCAAACCCAAAAGAAGTTAAGCATTCAAATTTAAAAAATAACGTCAAAAATGATAGGAAGTAACAATCACTATTCCTTAATATCTCTTAACATCAATGGTCTTAATGCCCCAATAAAAAGACACAGACTAACTGAATGGATACGTAAACAGGACCCTACATTTTGCTGCTTACAGGAAACACACCTCAGGGTCAAAGACAAACACTACCTTAGAGTAAAAGGCTGGAAGACAATTTTACAAGCAAATGGTCTCAGGAAACAAGCTGGAGTAGCCATTTTAATATCAGATAAAATTGACTTTCAACCCAAAGTCATCAAAAGGGACCCTGAGGGACACTTCTTGCTGGTCAAAGGAAAAATACAAAAAGAAGAACTGTCAATCCTGAACATCTATGCCCCAAATGCAAGGGCACCCTCTTTTTTAAAAGAAACTTTATTAAAACTAAAAGCACACATTGCACCTAACACAATAATTGTGGGTGACTTCAACACTGCACTTTCCTCAATGGACCGATCAGGAAAACAGAAACTAAACAGGGACACAATGAAACTAATTGAAGCTTTGGACCAATTAGATTTAACAGATATATATAAAACATTCTATCCTAAAACAAAAGAATATACCTTTTTCTCAGCACCTCATGGTACCTTCTCCAAAATCGACCATATAATTGGTCACAAGCCAGACCTCAACAAATATAAGAAGATCGAACTAATCCCATGCCTCCTATCTGATCACTATGGAGTAAAAGTGGTCTTCAATAGCAACAGAAACAACAGAAAGCCCACATACACGTGGAAACTGAACAATACTCTACTCAATGATACCTTGGTCAAGGAAGAAATAAAGAAAGAAATTAAAGACTTTTTAGAACACAATGAAAATGAAAACACAACATACCCAAATCTATGGGACACAATGAAAGCAGTGCTAAGAGGAAAACTCATAGCCCTGAGTGCCTCCAAAAAGAAAATGGAGAGAGCATACATTACCAGCTTAATGACACACCTGAAAGCCCTGGAACAAAAAGAAGCTATTTCGCCCAGGAGGAGTAGAAGGCAGGAAATCATCAAACTCAGGGCCGAAATCAATCAAGTAGAAACAAAGAGAACCATACAAAAAATCAACAATACGAGGAGCTGGTTCTTTGAGAAAATCAACAAGATAGATAAACCCTTAGCCAGAATGACCAAAGGGCACAGAGAAAGTATCCAAATTAACAAACTTAGAAATGAAAAGGGAGATATAACAACGGAAACTGAGGAAATCCAAAAAATCATCAGATCCTACTACAAGAGCCTATACTCAACACAACTGGAGAATCTGGAGGAAATGGACAATTTCCTTGACAGATACCAAATACCAAAATTAAATCAGGACCAACTAGACCATCTAAACAGTCCCATAATGCCTAAAGAAATAGAAGGAGTCATAGAAAGTCTTCCAACCAAAAAAAGCACAGGACCTGATGGCTTCAGTGCAGAATTCTACCAGACCTTCAAAGAAGAGTTAACACCAATACTCTTCAAACTATTCCACAAAATAGAAACAGAAGGAACACTACCCAATTCCTTCTACGAAGCCACAATTACGCTGATACCAAAGCCACACAAAGATCCAACAAAGAAAGAGAACTTCAGACCAATTTCCCTTATGAACATCGATGCAAAAATACTCAATAAAATTCTTGCCAACCGAATCCAAGAACACATCAAAACGATCATCCACCATGATCAAGTAGGCTTTATCCCGGGAATGCAGGGTTGGTTCAATATACGGAAATCCATCAATACAATCCACTACATAAACAAACTCAAAGAACAAAACCACATGGTCATTTCATTGGATGCTGAAAAAGCATTTGACAAAATTCAGCATCCCTTCATGCTTAAAGTCTTGGAGAGAACAGGAATTCAAGGCCCATACCTAAACATAGTAAAAGCAATATACAGCAAACCGGTAGCCAGCATCAAACTAATTGGAGAGAAACTTGAAGCAATCCCACTGAAATCAGGGACCAGACAAGGCTGCCCCCTTTCTCCTTATCTTTTCAATATTGTACTTGAGGTACTAGCTCGGGCAATTCGACAACATAAGGAGGTCAAAGGGATACAAATTGGAAAGGAAGAAGTCAAACTATCATTATTTGCAGATGACATGATCGTCTACCTAAGTGACCCAAAGAACTCCACTAGAGAGCTCCTACAGCTGATAAACAACTTCAGCAAAGTGGCAGGTTATAAAGTCAACTCAAGCAAATCAGTGGCCTTCCTATACTCAAAGGATAAGCAGGCTGAGAAAGAAATTAGGGAAGTGACCCCCTTCACAATAGCCACAAACAGTATAAAGTATCTTGGGGTGACTCTTACCAAACATGTGAAAGATCTGTATGACAAGAACTTCAAGATTCTGAAGAAGGAAATGGAAGAAGACCTCAAAAAATGGGAAAACCTCCCATGCTCATGGATCGGCAGAATCAATATAGTTAAAATGGCCATTTTGCCTAAAGCACTATACAGATTCAATGCAATACCCATCAAAATCCCAACTCAATTCTTCACAGAGTTAGAAAGAGCAATTATCAAATTCATCTGGAATAACAAAAAACCCAGGATAGCTAAAACTATTCTCAGCAACAAAAGGAAATCTGGGGGAATCAGTATCCCTGACCTCAAGCAATACTACAGAGCAATAGTGTTAAAAACTGCATGGTATTGGTAAAGTGACAGGCAGGAGGATCAATGGAACAGGATTGAAGATCCAGAAATGAACCCACACACCTATGGCCACTTGATCCTCGACAAAGAGGCTGAAAACATCCAATGGAAAAAAGATAGCCTTTTCAACAAATGGTGCTGGTTCAACTGGAGGTCAGCATGCAGAAGAATGCGAATTGATCCATCCTTGTCTCCTTGTACTAAGCTCAAATCCAAATGGATCAAGGACCTCCACATAAAGCCAGACACTCTGAAGCTAATAGAAAAAAAAACTGGGGAAGACCATTGAGGACATCGGTACAGGGAGAAAGTTTCTGAACAGAACACCAATAGCGTATGCTCTAAGAGCAAGAATTGACAAATGGGACCTCATAAAATTACAAAGTTTCTGTAAGGCAAAGGACACCATCAAGAGGACAAATCGGCAACCAACAAATTGGGAAAAGATCTTCACCAATCCTACATCAGATAGAGGGCTAATATCCAATATATATAAAGAACTCAAGAAGTTAGACTCCAGAAAACCAAACAACCCTATTAAAAAATGGGGTACACAGTTAAACAAAGAATTCTCACCTCAAGAACTTCGGATGGCGGAGAAGCATCTTAAAAAATGCTCAACTTCATTAGTCATTAGGGAAATGCAAATCAAAACAACCCTAAGATTTCATCTTACACCAGTCAGAATGGCTAAGATTAAAAATTCAGGAGACAGCAGGTGTTGGAGAGGGTGTGGAGAAAGAGGAACACTCCTCCACTGCTGGTGGGGTTGCAAATTGGTACAACCACTCTGGAAATCAGTCTGGCGGTTCCTCCGAAAACTGGGCACCTTACTTCCAGAAGATCCTGCTATACCACTCCTGGGCATATACCCAGAAGACTCCCCACCATGTAATAAGGATACATGTTCTACTATGTTCATAGCAGCCCTATTTGTAATTGCCAGATGCTGGAAAGAACCCAGGTATCCCTCAACAGAAGAGTGGATGCAAAAAATGTGGTATATCTACACAATGGAGTACTATTCAGCCATTAGAAAAAATGAATTCATGAAATTCTTAGGCAAATGGATGGAGCTAGAGAATATCATACTAAGTGAGATAACCCAGACTCAAAAGGTGAATCATGGTATGCAGTCACTAATAAGTGGATATTAACCTAGAAAACTGGAATACCCAAAACATAATCCACACATCAAATGAGGTACAAGAAGAAAGGAGGAGTGGCCCCTGGTTCTGGAAAGACTCAGTGAAACAGTATTCAGCAAAACCAGAACGGGGAAGTGGGAAGGGGTGGGTGGGAGGACAGGGGAAGAGAAGGGGGCTTGCGGGACTTTCGGGGAGTGGGGGGGCGAGAAAAGGGGAAATCATTTGAAATGTAAATAAATTATATCGAATAATAATAAAAAAAAGTGACAAAAAAAAGAAATAGTTAGAAAATAATACAAATTAAAAGCAAATATTGAAGAATTTACTTTTACTAAATGATCGAGGATAGAAAACTTTTCTGATGACTTTGAAGGTTTTGATAGAAAATGTGTCTGATAAAATGAAAGAACTCTAGAAAAAAGTGTTAAAATAGATTTTCATAGAAAATAATATAGATAAAATGGTAGAAATAGAAAACAAATTCTGGCCGGAGTAATGGCTCAGTGGTTAAGAGCACTGACTTCTTTCCCAAAGGTCCTGAGTTCAAATCCCAGCAGACACATGGTGGCTCACAAACATCTGTAACAAGATCTGCCACCCTCTTCTGGAGTGTCTGAAGACAGCTACAGTGTACTTACACATAATAATAAATAAATCTTAAAAAAAGAAAAATTAAATTAATTAAAGAGCAAATTAGAGTCATTTTTTGATGAAATTGAAGATTTTGATGGGAAATATTTCCAACAAATTTGAAGGATATATATATATATATATATATATATATATATATATATATATATATATATAAACATGAGAGGATTGAAGATTTTTTCAAGGAAAATTATACAGATAATATGGTAGACATATTAACCATTCTTAAACTAATTGAAATGGTAAATAGAAACATTTTCTGATAAAATTGAAGATTTTCATGGAAAATATTGATAAAATTAAAGAAAGTTATAGAAACAAGCATTAAAATTGTAGACAACAATTGTTGGAGAGCAATAATCATAAAATATTAAAAATACAAAATATCATTTCTAATTGACCAAGCATATAGAAAAATTAATATTTAGATTGTAATGAAAAATATTTCTTTTAAATAAATTTTATTAGAAATATATTATATTTTAAATGATTTCCCCTTTCCTGGTTCCTCATCCCTGAAAATTCTATAAGCCATTTCCACTCCCCCAGTTCTCCATCAACCCTTTCCTGCTTCCCTGTCCTGTTATTCCCCTATACTACAGCATTGAGCCTTTCCAGGACCAGGGGCCTCTCCTTCCTTTGATTTCCAACATCTGAAGAAATCTAGAAAAAAGTGTTAAAATAGAATATTTTCATGGCAAACAAAACAGTTAAAGTGATAAACAGAAAATATTTCAAAAATAATTAAAAAGTTTAGTAGAAATACTTTGAGATAAAATTGAAGATTTTGATGGAAAATATTTTTTGATAAATATGAGAAGTGTTAAGATTGAATATTTTCATGGAAAATAATACAAATAAGATTATAGACAGACAAATTTTCTAAATTAATTAAAAAATTTAGTAGAAATATTTAATGAAAAATTGAAGAATTTGAAAATCTTTCTGATAAATTAGAAGTTTTAAGATTGAAGATATTCATGAAAAATAATACAGAAAAATTGTTTATATATTAATCATTTATATATTAATCATTTATATATTAATCATTTATTAACTACAGTGGTAAGTAGAAATATTTTCTGGTATAATTTAAGATATTCATGGAAAATATTGATAAAATTGAAAAAAATATATGGAAAAAGTGTTAAAATTGTAGAATTTCTTGGAAAACAATAATGGTGAAATAATAAACATACAAAATTTATCTTTACAAATTGAAAAAGCAAGTCCAAGAAATATTCTAATAATATTGAAGATTTTCATGAAAAATACTTCTGCTAAAATTGAAAAACTATAGAAAAATGTATTAATAATTAAATAGAAACTTTTTTATAAAACGGAAGATTTACATAGAATATATTTCTGATAAAATTGAAGAAATATATACAAAAATGTCTTAAATAGAATAGAAGATTTTCATTGATAATAATACACATAAAATGCTAGATGTATTAAGCATTTCTAAAATAAGAAGTGGTTAGTAGAAACATTGCTTGATAAAATTAAAGAAATACACAGGAAAAGATGTAAAATTGAAGAATTTCTTGTAAAATAATACTGGTGAAATAGTAAACCTACAAAATATATCCTTACTAATTGACCAAGCATGAAGAAACAATTTCTAATAAAATTGAAGTTACTGATGGAAAATATTTCTGATAAAACTGAAGAAGTATAGAAGAAAAGTGTTCAAGTTAAAGATTGTCATTGAAAATGATACAGATAAAATGTTAAACATATTACATATTTCTAAACTTAACGAGGTGGTATCTAGGAACATTTTCTGATAAATTGAAGATGTTAATCTAAAATTTTTTTGAGCCGGGCAGTGGTGGCGCATGCCTGTAAACCCAGCACTCTGGGAGGAAGAGGCAGGCAGATTTCTGAGTTTGAGGCTAACCTGGTCTACAGAGTGAGTTCCAGGACAGCCAGGGCTATACAGAGAAACCCTGTCTCGAAAAATCCAAAATCCTAAAATATTTCTGATGAAACTGAAGTAATATGTAGACAAATGTATTAAAGTTGAATAATTTAGTATAAAATAACAATGGTAAAATGCTGTATATAGAAAATATGTCTTTATTAATTGACCATAATTTTGGTAAAATTGGAGATTTTGATGGAATATACTAATAAAATTGAAGAAATATATTGAAAAATGTGTTAAAATAATATCATTTCCTGGAAAATAAAAATGGTAAAAGCTAAAAACATCAAATTTATCTATACTAAATGGTCAAGCACAAAGCATAATTTTCTGAAAAAATTGAAAGTTTTGATGGAAAATATATCTTTTATATATGTATATTCTATATTCATTGTTTACTTTCCAAATGATTCCCCTTTCTCAGTTCCCCCTTCTCCATAAGTCCCATAAGCCCCCTTCTCTCTGCCCATTCCCCGATCAACCCCTCCCACTCCTCTGTCCTGGTGTTCCCCTACAATGATGCATCAAGCCTTTCCAGGACCAGGGCCCTCTCCTTCCCTCTTCTTGGGAATCATTTGATAAGTTAATTGTGTCTTGGTATCCTAACTATAAGCCTTTAATTGCTCAACTCTAATTCTAGCCCTGCTTACTGTTTGGGATATTTCTTAATTATACCTTTTGAAGTAAGAAACCCGTTTTTAATCTTGATCCTTTGAGTTGTTTAGATCTACCTTTAACCTAGGCTATAGATCTTTGAGCATCCTACATATATAAAGAACATTCAATTGGGTAGATTGTTTGTATTTTTGTACTTGCCATACGTTTTTTTTTTTTTTAAACAAAGATGATTTTTTTTCTTTTTTTTTTTTTTGGTTTTTAAACTGGCATAGGTATATACTTATTTCTTCAAAATTTTGGTATATACTGAAAAATCCTCTGTAATATGCTGCAACATGAAATCTACCAGTTCTTAACTTTTCTAATTTCCCTTGATCAACATCCTTTATTGGGCTCGGTTAACCATTGTCTGTGAGACATTCTATAACATACTCTTTCTATTTCCATAGAGAGATAAATTCTTTCTATGATTTGAGATATGTTTATCTTGAGAATCTGTAGTAATACAAATGTTATTTTTCTTCACTTTGCCACTGATGCTGGTTATTTTTATTAACAGGGTTCTTTATTTATAAGGTATTATTATAAAATACCATGATAAATTGAATATTTTTTTTTACTTCTGATTTGTTTGATTGACACAAGTAAATCTTATTAATGTCCCAAGATACCTCAAGCACAAGAAGCAAAGTAATATAAGATTATGCTTTATTTATTCAGATATTCAGTGTTCATTCCCATCTGTACTACAGAATAAAAGTGATAAAACTTTGTTGTATGTGCACAGAGACTGGATGGAAGATCAATGGGATAAAATTAAAGACCCAGAAATGAACCCACAACCTTATGGTCACTTAATCTTTGAGAAAGGAGGTAAAACAATCTAGTGGGGGGGGATGACATTTTTAAAAAATGGTGCTGGTTCAATTGTCAGTCCGCATGAAGAAAAATGCAAATTCATCCATTTTTATCTCCCAGTACAAAGCTCAAGACCAAATGAATCAAAGACCTCCATGTAATCTAACAGACGAGAAAGTGGGGATGACCCTTAAATACTTGGACACAGGGGAAATCTTCCTGAATAGAACACCAGTGGCTTATGCTTGAAGAGCAATAATCAAAAAATTGGACCTCACAAAACTGAAAAGCTTCTGTAAAGCAAGGGGCACAGTCAGTAGTATGAAATGACAGTCAATAGGTGGGAAAATATTTTTATCAAACTTTCATCCAATAGAAGGTTAATATCCAAAATATCCAAAGAACCCATGAAGGCAGACTTCAGAGAACCAAATAGCCCTATGACATTTGGGAACAGCACAAAACAGTGAATTCTTATGTGAGGAATCTTGAATGGCTGAGAAACACAAATGTTCTACATCCATAATCATCTGGGAAATTCAAATCAAAGTGACTATGAGATTCTACCTCACACCAGTCAGAATGGCTAAAATAAAAACTGTTGCATGCGACAGATGATGTTGGTAAGGATGTGGAGAAAGAGGAACACTCTTGTAGTGCTTGAGGAATCAGTAGCTGGTGCAACCACTCTTGAAATCAGACTGGTGGTTCCTCCAAAAATTGGACATAGTAGTACCTGAGTAACCAGCTATACCACACCTGGACAGAGGCCAAAAAGATATCTCAACATATAACTAGGACACATGCTTCACTATGTTCATAGCAGCCTCATTTATAGTAGCCAGAACCTGGAAATACCCAGATCTCCTTCAACAGAGGAATGGATACAGAAAATATGATACATTTACACAATGGAGTACTACTCAGCTATTAAAAACAATGAATGAATGAAGTTTTCAGGCAAGTGGTTGGAAATAGAACATATCATCTTGAGTGAGGTAACCCAGACACAAAAGTACACACAATGTATGTACTCACTGATAAGTGGATACTAGCCTATAAGCTCACAGTTCATATGATACAACCTACAGAGCATATGGAGTGAGGAAGGAAGGAATATCAGGGGGTGGATGCTGCAGTCCTGCATTGAGGGAGGAATAGGACAACTGTGGGGATAGAAGGGGAGGGGGACAAGGCAGTGAGAAAGGAGGAGGAGGAAATAAGGGTGTCAGCATCAAAATCTGGAAGAGACCCGAGAGACCTGAGGGGTGTACAGAGGGTCATGATATTGAATAAAATAGGTAGCAGGGGGGATGAGGAACAGGGGAAAAGTAGATTTGGTAGAATTTTGCCAGATATAAATAATAATAATAATAATGATGATTATAATGATGATAATAATGATGATGATGATGATAATATTAATAAAAGCCACTGAAGGGTCCCGGACACCAGAGACACATGAAGCACCCAGGAACCAATGGAGATGGCTTTAGCTTTGTAATGAACAAAGAAGAGGGAGATAGAACCTTTGGAGACCACGTCTAGTAGATAGGCACTGCCTGTGTTCGAGGGTCGGAGCCAATCACCCATTTCATAATTGTTGTTGTTGTTGTTTTGTGTTGTTGTTGTTCTTTTTTTATGTGTCAGCACTCCTAGGTGACCAGCTCTCTCGAGGCAGTGTTTGGATATGGAGTATTGTGGTACAAGATCAGCTCTGAGCATAAACAGAAACCAGGAGGATCCTGTCCCAGGATGCTCCTTGGTCCCTGTGTCCCGAGGGTTCCATGGGTGGTCCCTCAAAACAGCTTTGATATATGTTTTAAGGGATATTTAAGTGCCTGGAGCTGATCCTGTGCCACAGCCCAAATACTACCAGAAGAGAGTGCATCTCCCAGGAGTGCTGATAAGCCTGTGAGCATTAGTAGGATCACCACTTCTGCTCTGAGGACCTGCCCAGAGACCACAGGCTATGTGAACAAAGGAGTAACCTGGGACAGAATTCTTCAGGTTTCCATCTGAGCCCAAGCTGATCCTGTGCCATAGCACTCCACACTCAAATACCATACAGGGAGAGCTGGTCTCCCACTAGTGCCTTCACCCCTGTGAGCACAGGTAAAACCACCACTTCTGCTCTAACCCAAGATGGACCTACCCAGAGCCATCAGGATTCAGGAACCAAGGAACTGCCAGGAACAGGATCCTTCCAGTTTCTGTCTGAACCCAGGAGCTGGCCCTGTGCCACAGCTCTCCAAACCCATTCTTCTTGGAGAGATCTGATCTCCAAGGAGTACTGACACAAAGTCTTGCAGGAGTGACAAGCCACAGTCAGAGACAGCAAGACCAGCTAAATCCGGAGATAATCAGATGGTGAGAGGCAAGGGCAAGCACACAATCAACAGAAACCAAGGCTACTGGGCATCATGAGAACCCAGCTCTACCATGGCAGCCAGCCCTGGATACTCCAACACACCAGAAAAGCAAGACTCTGGTTTAAAATCACATCTCATGATGATGATAGGGGCCTTTAAGAAGGACATAAATAACCCCCTTAAGGAAATACAGGAGAACATAGGTAAACAGGGTCTGCTTTCAAAGACACCACCTGAAAAAGTTGCTCAGGTGATGAAAGATGGAGAACTGTTCTGCACATCAGGATGAGTTTTCCTTTTACTTTAGAGATTTTTAGGTGCTTGATGTGGGAATGCTAGGGTGGTAATACCTGGGCTGGGAATGGTATCTGAACTGCATCCCACAGGTTTGTATCTCTCTGTGTAATGTGTATGTTTTGCCTGCATGCACTTATATTCATTACACACACAGCAGTTCAGATATGGGAATAGGATTGAATGGAAGTTGAGTTCCACAGATCTGGAAGGATAAGAGCCTAAATGTTGGTAGCTGGAAAGAATCCTAGTGGTCTAAAAGCATAGCAAGAGCTCTAATCTGTTGGACAATCTCTATTGCCTCTAAGGTGTCCAATTTTGAGGTAGGATACACAACAGAAAGCACAATACTCAATAGTCTATAAATAGTAAATGAGTTTGCTCTATATGCTGGCACCAGCTGGACCACACAACCTAAAACACATTATGAATGTGCTTGTGTAACAAAACAGTGCTGAGGTGCTGAGGCAGAGCTACAATGCTGAGGAAACAGCCTTGACATGGAGCTGTATCCAGAGTCAATGAACCAGAAGATGCAGAATGTATTCCCTCCATAGAGGACTTCATTGCAAAAATAATGCCATTGTATTTTTTTCCCGGTGGGAGATTTTGTTTTATTGCGACAGGGTTTCTCTCTGTTGCCCTGGATGTCCTGGAACTCACTCTGTAGACCAGGCTAGCCTCGAACTCAGAAATCCTCCTGCCTATGCTTCCCATGTGCTAGGATTAAAGGTGTGTGCCACCACTGCCCAGCCATGCCATTGTCTTAAAGAACACTAGTAGTCCCTTCTCCATTTTTGTCCCTGCAGTTCTTTTCTGTAACTGGGGGACTGGGATGAAGGCCAAGACTAAATTATAAATCAAAAAATAAAATAATAAAATAATAATATAATAATGATAATAACAACAATAATAGGACACCGTTAGCACATGGAGAATATCCATCCCCAGTGGGTTTGAGGCATAACAAACCTGCTTATCCTGTCTCTACCTTTCTGTGGGTGAAGTGACTTGGAAGGCAGAAAGGCCCTCAAGAGATGGATTAGAGTATGCATTCTACTTGTGAGAAATAAGTTGTATTGTGGGACCACACTTTCACAGATAAAACTATTCAACATTATGTAAGAGCAAGAAGATAGACTGTGGTCATAGTAAGTAGTATGATAGTGCATGTCTGGGAAAAATGATACTTCTAACAACTCCCCCACACCCCAATTATAGAATGTGCTTGACTTCAGGGTCTAGTGTAGGAATGACACTAAGTCCACAATCACATCACAAGGAAGGTTCTGGACAGATGTTGGTTTTCAAGAGCCACTCACAATTAGTTTGACAATTCTGCGTACATACTCACCAAGGAGCCAAAGAGTGGGAAGTAAAGAGTAAAATACAATGCCATAATTGACTTTAATGCTACCAATATATTTTATATGATAATTTATTTGATCACACATCATGATGTCATAGGATACATCATGAACATAAACCTAAAACTGAGGTCAGTGACTCAGTAGTACATGAGAGGAGAACATTCAGTTCATAGATTGGCCATATATTTACAACATGTGGAAGACCCTGGCGATTCTGTCCCGATGGGGACACATTTAGAAATGCAGTACTGTCTTTCTGATTCTACAAGACACCAGACGTTATTGTCTTATTCTTCATTTCAAGTGACCCCTGTGGTCTCCATACACAGAACACCATATTGATTCCAATGGATTTGAAACCATAAAGTTCCAGAACCCCATGATGAACGTACTTCCTCAGATATCATTTCCTAGCATCTAGAATCAACCTCTTCTTTACTGCCAGCAATGGCAAAGTCTGGAATTCGTATCATAGATGCAGCGACTCCAACAATAACGGCAGGTTTCTCAAGCAAATATGATTATCTTGGACTGCCTTCTGGCCCTGAGAATGCCCATGAGATTTCGACACAGTTGAGAAAATCTGTCCACTATAAGATAACCCTCTTGATCATAGCACTCTAGTGGGACAGGGTACTGCTCAACAATCAACTTGCTTTGATTAACCATGCATTGTAGAAGGTCCTTCATTACAGCGGTGGAGAAGTCATTCTTATAGAAATTGACAGAGGTGAGCTGTGAGCACTGGCCCAGAGCAGGCAAAAGGATTTTGAGCTGAGAATCATTCATCCTGCAGTTTTCAGATAAATTCTCTAGGAGAATTTGGAGACTCTTGGAACATGACTTGGGAAGCACTACATCATCAAAGTGCAGGTGTTTCAGTTGATAGAGCCTCTGACACTCTGACATGTGTTTTAAGCCTGACGTGGAGAGTTGGCAGACAGTCATAGACAAGGACTCCAAGGGGCTCTTCAGGAATCTAGAGAAAGAACAAGAAAATTGGTCTGACTCATGGTACTGGAGGACATTAGTAAGATTGATACTGACACAGAGAATCCACATATGTAGATTCAATCTATGCTTATGTTGAAGGTCCACCCTGGGAAAACTACATGATGGTGTCCCCTCATAGCATTGTTTACTGAAGCATATTAAAGTCAGGTAGGGTGGGATCAAACGACATTTCTGCAACTCCCCTTCCTCACTTTGTCAGAGAACTAGAGTTTGCCCCATCATGCTAGGAGAGCACACCTAGAAAGAACTAGCACAGAAGGGTTCTGGCAATATCTTGGCCTATGTCCTGCAGAGTTTATCCATGTTCCGGCTATCTCCACAATCTTTATCCCTAATCACAGTGTTTCACTCTTGACAATGATGACCCCCACCACAGTGTCACAGATTTCCCGTCTACTTAGTCAAAAGTTGTGTTCAAATATTTATGAAGAAGTAGAGGCTGTCTGACTCCAATAGAGGAACAAACTGATTCCTGTTCTCACATATCTTTGTAGAGGGTAGTTGTGGAGTCTCCCCATATCTGGCCCCTCTGGTCTGTCCTGTTACCTTGAATCAGTTTTGCCTGGATCCCAAGGGGTAATATGGAAAGCACACTTACAGCATCTGACCCACACAATGGACAAGCTTACAAGACAGCTTTCTTAGTATCCCTTACCCTAGCCCATACTCTTCCACATGAGTGGGGACAGAATCATGTGTGCTCCATTAAGAAGGAAACAATCCACACATCGATAGTGTAATAAGTGCATCACTGTAACATCCTCTATGACTGTCAGACCTCAGATGCCCACTAATGATTGAAGTAAAGGGAAAGGTTGTTGCTATAACAGAAACAGATCACTATCCTACCTTACCTGAACAACTGTTTCATGTGGTCACTGGAAAAGTTGTCACCATTCATGGAGAGGTGTTGGAGATAGTTGAGTTTGGAGAACTGAGAAAGGAATTTGGCAGCACAGTTCTTTACATGTGTAAAATGAGGCACACCACTACGTGAGATCCTCAATCTTCTTTCCCTTAGATGGAATTTGCGAAGATTTCTCATCTGGCCAAAGCAAGGAGCAAAGCAACCTAGAAAGGATAGGACCTGCTTTGTGTATATTTCCTATTCCTCAATATAGTTTGGATGAAAAATGTTCAAGATCTCCCTGATAATCTCCACAGGGAAGTGACAAATCTTCATCTTCAGACAGCATAGCCTCAAGGAGTGTTTTCTCTGCTGGGCCCATTGTAGTAAGCATGTTTGATATTGTTGCAGACAGAAGCCAAGGCTCAGGTCAGTGACCACCTTCAAACACTGCCTCAGTGCTTATCTAGGAATGTGCTTTGCAACATGCTTCTCATTCTCAGTTTTTAATGAGCAGACTTCATCCTTTCTGCCAGCCCATACATCCCAAAAATCCTGGTGCACATCTCTCAAGTCCAGGACTTAAAGCTTCCTACTTCTGTGAAAGATAAAAGCAAAGTTTCATAATGTTAAATGAACCAACATGGAGTTAGCCTGGATCCCACATGTCTAAGATCAGCTCCATCACAGTACATCACACCAGGCAGGCAAGGAAACTGCATGAGATGCATCTGGAGACATGACCCTCTTGACACGTGGTTCTTCCCTATCTAGTGCCTGTAGGAAAGGCACATCCTAACATGGCTCCTTGTACCCTGAACTATCCTGACCTCTGAATATCATTTAGATCAGTTTTCAAATTAAATAGTATTTCCACAAATCCCATGTCAATGGCATCATTATCCCCTGTGCTGTTTTCCCCAATCTTCCTGCCCTAATGTGTATCTTACCACTATCCCTATGATTCCCCATCTAGTCTCCTTGGGCCTTGCTTACCTGGGACTAGCATTCTGTGTCTGCAGTATATCTATGCCATCCAGCACAGCTTGCAAGACCTCCACATCAGGGGTTTTCATCAGTGCTCCCACAGGCAGGCAGGGAAAGGGCCAGGCTGCCACCATTGCCTTCAATATCTCTGTGTGTCTGCCATTGAAAGCCTCTAGGAAGAGTGGTGGGAAAAGCATAGTGGGCAGGTTATCCAGATCGGAGGAGTTTATGGCATCTTTCCTCAGCAGCGTGTCTAGTGCCAGCTTCTGGAGTGTGGGAGGGTTGTAGGTGCTCATCTTGCTAGTTATTCAGTCGGAAGCAACCTGGTGAAGCATTTAGGAGACATAATTTCAGGCTAAGTTTTCAAAAGTCCTATTTCTCACATATTTCATGAACCAGAAGTCGAGAGCCCATGCTCTGACAATAATGGAGAACACAGTCTGCCAAATTATACAATCCTGGGGTCTCCAAGCCACAAGTTCATCACTCTCAGCATGTGAATTCTCTTTTAAGCACCCCATTGAAAAAGTTATCCACTGTTGCATGGGATATCAACCCATGCTCCTCTTCATCTCATGCTTAGTATAAGACAAAGTTTCAGACTTGCCAGAGTGTTGTTTCAGGAAAAAGGACATTGACTATCTTTGCAGGCCCTGAAAAAAAAATATACTGTTTATGTCACAGATGCAACCAGGCTTATTGTCCTTGCAACAGATTGATCCCTCCAGGGAAGGCCTAAGGAGATCCTATGAGATGCCTGTCTGTATGTATCACTTAACACGTTGAAGGCCAGGGTGAGAAATCTGGGCTATATTATATGTTTTGGGAAATGAGGTAAAATTCATAGCCACCTGGATATACAATCAGACCACATCTAAAATGTAAAACCTATGCCAGGTGGTTCTGGCACACACCTTTAATCCCAGTACTTGGGAGGCAGAGGCAGGCAGATGTCTGAGTTAGAGGCCAGTCAGGGCTACACAGAGAAACCCTGTCTCAAAAAACCAAAACAAATAAGTATAAGTAAATAAATAAATAAATAAATAAATAAATAAATAAATAAATAAAATGAAGAAGTAAATAAAATAGATACATAAATACATAAAATGCAAAACCTAAGTAAAATCTGCAACTTTCCCCAGAGATTTGAAAAGCCATGCTACTGAATGAGAGCACCTGCTCATGTGAGTCTTAGACGAGAATTCAAGTTTACATAGGCTACAGGGAGGAGAGTTTCCCATGACAAGTTAGGGTCCAGAAAAAGAAAGAGATGAGGCAATATACCTATCAATACTTCCAAATGTTTGTTTATACTTTTAAATATGTTATTGCCTAGAAAAGATGCTTCCGTTCAGTTGGCTCTCCTTCCAGTCTTGAATGGAACTCATTATGTAGCCCAGGCTTACTGTCACACAATATGCTCCTGTGTGTGGTTAGCAGCCTTGGATTTTCTTTTTTTCCTCCACTATGCATGCCTAGATTCCTTTGCTTTTAGAACACTGCATAGATGCCAAACAAGCCTATAAGAAAACATAATTGAAGCCCTTTGGAGGAAGAGTTGGGAGGATTTCACACCAGTCTGATCTATGAAGTATATTTCATGCTAGTTCAGGTTTAGGAAAATCAAGTAAAGTAGGATTTTAGGCGCTGGAGAGATGGCTCAGTGGTTAAGAGCACTGACTTCTCTTCTGGAGGTCATGAGTTCAAATTTCAGCAACCTTATGGTGGATCACAACCATCTGTAATGAGATTTGAGGCCCTCTTTTGATGAGTCTGAAGACAGCTACAGAGTACTCACATATAATAAATAAATCTTTAAAAATAGGATTTTAAATGTCTTCATTGAAGTTATTCTGAAGTTATTGTGTAGTGTTTCCACTACACAAACACTCTACCATTCAGCAAAAATCCCAGATTATCTATTACTTTTTATTTAATGTTATGTAATGATGAGGTGTCTTCTTGTAGCCAAGTCTTGCCTGGATTGTGATATTTTGCACCCGGTACATAAATTTAGTTTCCAGGTGTGACTGCTATATGCATTTTTCATACATTCCTGCATATTTACATACATACACACATACATATGTTACACAATGTCTAATCACCTGGACAAAAATGAAGCAACCACAAGCCTACAGCCATGGATGCTGAGTGAGCTGTGGCTTCAGGGACACAAGCCTCAAGCCATAATTTTCGGCTTGTGTGCATGAAGCCGTCTCAAGTGTAATTTGTAAGGTATACTTAAGAAATTCTAGTTCATATACTTGCAAAACCATAATCTGTGAAACATAGCTTAAGAGACTACAGACAGATTAAATTATAAAGAAGATCCTAACTGAAATTCCAGATTAAGTCTAGAAAACTGGATCAAACCAGAAGGACCAGGAGTTCCAGCCCTCCTATGGAGCTCCGAGGGACTAAACCACCAATCAAAGAGCACACATGAAGGGACCCATGGCTCCAGCTGCATATATAGCAGAGGATGGCCTTGTTGGATATCAATGGGAGGAGAGGTGCTGGATCCTGTGAAGGCTCAGTGTCCCAGTGTGGGGGGATGCCCAACCAGGGAAGCAGAAGTGAGTGGGTTGGCCAGCAGGGGGAGGGGAATGGATAGGGAACTTTCAGAGGAGAAAAGAGGAAAGGGAATAGCCTTTGAAATGTAAATAAACACCAGGCAATGGTAGCACATGCCTTCAATCTCAGCACTTGGGAGGCAGAGGCAGTGGCAGAGGCAGGCAGATTTAATGAGTTCAAGGCCAGGCTGGTCTAAGAGTGAGTTCCAGGACAGCCAGGACTACAGAGAAACCCTGTCTCGAAAAACCAAAATAAAATTTAAAAAGTAAATAAACAAAATTTCTAAAATATCTTGTAATAAAAAAGTTTAAGCCCAGATTCTTCCATGACATTCTATCTTTAAAACCTCAGCAATTCCCATGTAATCTCATTTCTCATTAAAATTGAAGTCTATACTACTTAAACATTATACACTGGAAATAAAGTTATAGCTGGATGGTGATAAGGCTAGGCCAGCTTGCAAGAAAACTCCTTATGGTGGTAAATTTCTTACCTGATATAGACACTGGCTCCAGGGTTCCTACTTCCAGCAGGACCAGGCAGTGATCCAAGCTTCAGGACACTGACATCTCTTTGCCTTCCTCTGACCCTTTTATGCACTTTTCCTCTCTCACCTCCCCATAGCCCCACCTTCCTCACACAAGCTTCTTCTTTCTCATTGGTCCATTGAATCCCAACACACTCAATACTGTTAAAGATGCTCTTCCCCCAACCCCCAAGACAGGGTTTCTCTGTGTAGCCCTGGCTGTCCTGGAATTCACTTTGTAGACCAGGCTGGCTTCGAATCAGAAATCCACCTGCCTCTGCCTCCCAAGTGCTGGGGTTAAAGGCATGTGCCACCACTGCCTGGATTTTTGTTTGTTTGTTTGTTTGTTTGTTTGTTTTGGTAAAGATTCATTTTTCCTGCTGTTGGTTGATTGAATCAGACTTTCTGATTCAGTCCTCCAAGGAGGAGCTTTTTGTGTGAAATCAAAAACACGGAATTAAAAAAGTCCAGATTCCACTGTCTGCTTGATTGACTCATGCTGTGTTCATTCATATCTTCACTTGTTTATAAATGGATATAATTAGTGTGTGTGGTTTTAATGTCTGTGTTTTTGCATTTGTTTCAGTGTGTTTATGACTGTGAGCATGTACTTGAGTGTGTAGGGAGTTCTAGGTTAGCCAAAAATTAAATACTGAGGTTTTCTCTCAAAACAACAAGACCACAACAATTAAAAGCCAAATACAAAACAAAGAAAGAAATAAACAAAACCCATATGCTCATGTTGATGATGTGAAAGTGTTGCAATTAGTTGCATGAACCTGCTAGCCTTGCTATGGAGAAGAAGTTTAATTGGGATAATGCTTGGTCAAGGAGTTTAGAAACATCATGATCAAGATGGGCACTTAGTTATAAGTGTGGAAACCAAGATCAAAGCATTATGAGATGGAAGTCAAAGAAACAATAAGACTCTAACAACAGAGCTGTGCAATCCCTGCACATGGTACACACCATTGAACTCCAGCAGTAAAGGCAGGAACATGTCTATGAGTTTCAGGGCAGCCTGATCCAGACAATGAGAACAAATTTTTTTAACCATGCATAGAGGTTCACCCCTTTAATCATAGCACTCAGAAGGCAAAGGGAGGTAGATCTCTTTGAGTTCCTAGCCAGGCTAATCTAGAGAGAGAATTCAAGGACCCCCCCAGAGCTGTACAATGTGATACTATTTTAGGTATGACAGGGACCTGGGGGCTGGGAGGCAAAGCTTTAATAAGCACCCATGCAGTCTCAGTATTTGGTACCTACCTTTGATTGTAGTAGTCCAAAAGCAAAGAGAAAAGGATCTCTGTGTCTTTCAGGCCACCTGGATCCACACAGTGAGAACTTGTCCAACATCAAATTCCAAACACAAAACAGTGGTACCTTTCTTGAAGAAAACAGTAGAAACCTCAGTTCATCAAATGGACTTTTAGAACCTATTTAATCAGTGACCCTAGACAGGCTCAAGAGTTAAAAGTACTAGTTCCAAACCTGAAGAACACAGTTATATTTCTGGATCCCAGGAAGATAACACACATCTGAAAGGGTTTCTTCCACCTCCACAGGTGCACCATGACAAATGGCCCAATCACTAGTAATTAGAAATCAAAACTTGCAGGACTTTGGTACCTGCCTTTAATCCTAGAACTTATGAGGCAGAGGCAGGCAAATCTGTATGAAATATGGATCCCCTGGAACTGTAAATGTAGTTGGTTGATGTCACCATGTGATTTTTAGGAACAAAACTTGGTTTATTGCCAGAACAATATCTGCAACCCTTTAATGGATTATTTGTTTGTTGGTTAGTTTTTCTGTTTTGAAGCAGTGTCTCTATTAGCCCAGCTCACCTAGCTCGTATATGTAGCTGAGATGAACTTGAGGAAGAGATCCTACTTCTTGCCTCTTTTGCCTGAAAGCTGGAAACTTAGTTATTGTAGTGGCTATTACTGATTATCAACTTGACTACATCTGGAATGAACTACAATCAGTGAGAACTAAAGCAAATAAGTAAAAAAAAAATAAACTTAAATTTAAAAATAAAACCTGGAATAAGACCTGCCACAGGAAGGCAGGTGTGATGGTGCAGGACTTTAACCACAGCATTAGGGAAGCAGAGGCAGGTGGCTCAGTGTGAGATCCAGGCCAACCTGGAACATTTCAAAAGGATCCTTCTCTGGAGAGACTTCATTTTATATTTTGAATTAAAACTTAAATGTGTATGGTAGCACAAGCCTTTAATCCCAGCACATTTAGGACAGAGTTGATTAGATCTCTGAATTTGAGGTCAGCCTGATCTACATACATAGCAAGCTCTACGAAGCCAAGTCTATATAGAGACCCTGTCTCAAAACACTACAACAAAAATTGAAATAAAAATTTAGTGTTATAATAATCTGCATTCTCAATTTCCATGTAAATGGTGATGTCTTAATGTATATAAATAAAAGTATATAGATTTGGTGGAAAATGTTGCTGATTTTATTACATAAACATTGGGAAATACTCTAGATACTTGATATTTATTTATACAAAGATGTTAGAAAGGAAAGATTAGGTCAGATGTGATGGCACAGACATCATTCTGAGCACTCAGGAGGCAGAGGCAGGCAGGCAGATATCTGTGAGTTCAAGTCTAAGACAGTCAGAGCTGTTACAGAGAGAAATCCTGTCTCAAAAACCAAACAAACAAAACAGAAAAAGAAAATCAAAGGGGAAGTTAATTTTAATTTTATTTACAATGCACATATGGCTGTGAAAAAGAAAGATCTCTGATCTTAAAAGTACAAAACAAAACAACCTAAATTGTGGGAAACGAATTCGAAACTGCCTTTACTGGACAGGTATGGTGTCAAGTAAATTTAACCCCCATCACTCCATAAGAAGAAGCAGGCAGATCTAAATGTGTTTGAGGATAGCATGCTCTACAGAGGAGTTCCATACCAGCCATGGCTATATAGTGATAACCTATCTCACAAAGCAAAAAGAAATAGAAGCGTGTATTTACAATCAAAACCAATGTCTTCATTCATTTCATCTGAAGAGACAGACATAAAGATCTCTGGGGCTATCTTCTGTCTAATGTCTGATTCTGATGGGAAGTCCCTGTAGGAACTTTTACTTAACAGTTCTGAGTGCTGCTGACAAGAGTTTGAACATGGCAGAGCTGGATAATGACTGCACTTAACCAACTCCTCAGAATCAGGAAGCAATTATATTTTTTCCTCTCAAAGTTCTACCTCTTAACTGAAAACTGCCATCTGGGTGTTTGTGTCCTACACAGATCCTCTGTAGTTTTTGGTTTTGTATTGTTTGTTTTTCAGTGTCAATATTGACAAGTGTTTCCTGTGTGAAGGCCAAAGGAAAAAAAAAAGCAAGTGTAAAAACCCCAATAAACTAAACAACAAACATGATTACTAAAGCCAGTAACAGAAACCTTGCTTGAGATTACCCCAAAAGAACCTATTTGATCACTTTCCAACAATGAGTCTTGTTTGTTTCTATATTTAGTTATTGTTCTGTGCAGTATTAAATCTTGTTAATTTTGCATAACTGAGTCATATACATATCAGAATAGTGGGTGTTGCTATGAAAGACCTGACCATCTTCTTTTGGGGAGGTTTTTGGAAGGACTTTGGGACTTTGGGCTAGAAAATCCAGTTTAAAGATTGGTGAGCTCTTCTGTGGGACCTTGGAAGCTAAGAATATTGAAAGCAATACAGATGATGGAGGCTTGGCTTCTAAGGTTTCAGAGGGAAGTTTGACAATTTTTTAATAATTCTGTGATTTATTTTGAATTAACAATCTGTAGTTCTGTTTAGCTAGATCTAAACAATCACTTGTTAGCAAGAGCTCAGAACAAACCAAGCTTAATGCTTGGGTGTCACAGAGAAGAAGACCTCTGAATTCTAGGCTAATGTGCTCTACATAAAGAGTGAGTTCCAGAGAAGCTTGGATTACAAAGAGAGCCCCTGTGTTGAAATTTGAAATAACATGTATGGTTGAGAAGAGGGAAGACAGTCCAACAGAAGTCAATTGACCCTTTGCTTTATTGGGTCAATTGATGCTTGTCAGCTGGAGCTAAGAAATTAGCAGTGATTAAGAAGAGACAAACATCACTGAAGTGAAATCTACTGGGAAGTGTTTCCTCAGAGTTAGCATACAGAGGTATGTTCTGAAATTCAACATGTGGTACTGGTTTTGAAGGGGTGAACAGGTGAGGAAGAAGAGCTCAGGTTTAGCACTGTGTAGCAGGGCTAGAGTCCCTGAAGAGACTCCAGTAAAGGATATTGGTGAAAGTGCAGCCCTGCTGCAGCAAGAGACCACAACACTTTGGAAATGGTTGTTCAGTGGAACCGCCACCAAAAACAGCAGCAGCAGTGGAGTGGAGCCACAGCCCAAGCCTAGAAGAAAAACTCTGTGTGCTGCAGAGGACAGAACCAGAGAATTGACCCAAGCTCTTTAGAGAAGCCCAGAAGATTTTGAGTGGACCCCAGATGGTGTGTATTGATTTATTTACACAGTTGGATGTTGCTTTTGCTTTGTTCAGATTCATCCCCTGGTTCTTCCCTTTTGAAGTAAGAGTAATTTTTTATTTTATAGGAGCCTACAGTTGAGACTTTGGATTTTTTCCATTAATTTGTTTATTCACTTACATTCTGATTGCAGTCCACCCACTTCCAGTCCCCTGAACACACACAGCATTTCCCCCACTTGCCCCGCCCCTTCACCTCTGAAAAGGAGGAGGTCCCATGAGGTTGTAACCCACCTTGGTACAACAAATCACTGCAGAACTGGGCACATCATCTCCCACTGAAATCAGTCAAGACAGCTCAGTTATGTGAACAGGATCCACAAGCAGGCAACAGAGCCTTGGTAAGTGCACCCCCTCTAGTTTTGGGCATTTGTAACATGTAGGGCATTTTCATTCTTTTTTTTTAAAGAATTGTTTATTTTATGTGTATGTGTACATTGTAGCTGTCTTCATGCACACCAGAAGAGGACATCCGATCCCATTACAGATGGTTGTGAGCCCCCATGCGGTTTCTGGGATTGAACTCAGGACCACTGGCAGAATAGTCAGAGCTCTTAACCTCAGAGCCATCTTTCCACTCCTGTAGGGAATTTTCCTAATTAGTGATTGGTGGGGGAGTGTTTAGCACATTGTGGGAGCTGGTGGTCTTGTATTCTACAAGAAAGTGGGCTGATCGATCCATGGAGAACAATACAGTAGGTAGCAAGTAGGACTTGTATTGGCTCCTCCCTACAGAGTCTTGACCTGACTTTCATTGATGATGAACAGGCATGTGGAGGGGTTAAAAGAAACCAGCCCTTTCCTCCCCAAGGGTCATGGTGTTTCATCACAGCAATAGTTCCAGTTCTACATTAATTAGACATAGTTGAACATGCCTGATATCCCAGAATCCAAGGGTTTGGTGTCTAAGAATCAGAGGTTCAATGTCAGCGTTGGCTATATAGCAAGTCCAGGCCTCTGCACTATACAAATCCGGTTTCCAAGAAAATTACCAAACTGTGTGTAGGAGGAAGATGGGCCATCGTTCTATGTGATAACATGGTTTCAGAGTAGACCATCCCAGCATGCTGAATAGAGAGATGAAATTATGACTGTCATCTGAGTCAGGCTTGGACCCACATAACTTTAATACCAGTATCTGCTAAGGAGAATCAGGAGGATCGCTTGAGTTTGAGGTCACTCAAGAACCACAATAGTACGACCCTATTTTTTAAAAAAATGATCTGTGCCAGCATGGTGGATCAAAATTATAACAGGAAGCAGAAATGTGATGGTCAGTTCTGTACCACTGAAAAAACTACATACTGAAATTATTTCTCTACTAACCAACTAACAAAGAAGAGCTGAGACACAATGCTAATGTTTATCTTGACATCCTGACCATGAGAAGTAGAGCAGTTCATTATGTGAGCAGCTAATGTCATGAAAGACCAGGAAACACATTAAGAGGCATTGCAGTACTGGATTGCATTTCTCCATTCCTCTCTTCACTCCTGCACTGTAGCACATGGAAATCTCATTCAGCCCCTACTGTTAATCTTGGAAAGGCTCTCACAAATCCCTTCAAGGTCCTAGTTCAGAGCTTGGGAGAGAGACAGGCAGGTACCCGAGTTCAATGCTGGACTAGTCTACAGAGTGGGATCCAGGAGAGGCAGGGCCACACAGAGAAACATTGTCTTGAAAAACAAAAACAAACCCCAAAACAAATAGACACAGACAGACAGAGATATGATAGATAGATAGATAGATAGATAGATAGATAGATAGATAGATAGATAGATAGTCAGAAAAAAACCTAAAGTGCCTGAGAGAGGGCTCAGTGGTAAGTGTTTGTGACCTGCAGTCAGTGTCTGACCACCAGGTGATTTTCAGGTTCTTTCCCTCTTATTCAACAATGAAATAAAATTCCACACAGATTGCCAGGTAGTGAGGAGCCTTTGTTCAACGGGAAGGGCATCAGCACTGCCAGCAGCCACATAAGGCACTAATGGTCCAGATGACTGAATGAGGCTTGCTTCTATGGGGCTCGGGAAACAGACGAGTTTTCTCACTAGGGGTGTAGTTTGTGTGGATCTCTGTTATGATTGACAGGGGTTCATTGTGCATGTATCACTTTACTTCTTTACCCGGTCTTTTCCCATAGTGCATCTGATATGCATGTCCATACATACATAATCATGAGATGGTAAATAGAAAAATCCCCTGAAAGTACACTTGAGCATAGTCTTAGCTTACTGTCAGTGTTCTTCTCTGTTTCCAGTTGCCTCAGGCAAGGTTTTTGGCCTTTCAGACCTTCCCTGCTGTGATGGACAGAGAACCCTTTAAAACTACAAAGAAAATAACTTTTCCCTCAAATATCACTAATAGAAATGTCTGGTGTGGAAGCATCTAACAGCCCTGTCCCAACACTGGGAGCAGAGGCAGGAACGAATGAAGTTCAGTGCTAGCCTTGCCTAATGATCCCTGCCTCAGACAGCAACAGAAAAGGCAAGCTGGCTCAGTGAGTGAGAATGCTTACAACAAAAATGACAAAGGAGCTTAACCGCAGAACCCATGTTGCAGGAAAAACCCATTTATATAGCTGTCCTCTGACCTCCACCCTTGTGCCATGACATGCAAATGTTTACATTGCCTCCCCCCCCTCCGCCACACACACACACACACACACACACACACACACACATACATGCACATGCACAAATTGGTGTACTGGTCCTACAAAATTGGAGAGACATAGACATACTTTTCATGAAATAAGGGGGACTACATATTATGGACAGCTTTGGGAAAAACCTGTTGTTACTACACTAATTGATATGGAGTAATCAGAGAAAAACTTACCGTGGTTGGAGAAAAAGTCAAAGGAAGAAGATACAAAGACATGAAAAGAAATTTATGCCAGTGTCTCTTCTCTTGAGCTCCCTGGCTAGCTACTCTGATGTCAGCACTGACTGACCCTTTAATTCCATCTGAATAAATCTAACTGAATTAATCATAGGGCCCACTCTTGAACACTACATGAGAAAATGCCTTACAGCTGGATCTCAAGGAGGCATTGTGAAAACTCCACCTGGTGTCATGGTGACACACAAAACCAACCATTACACCTGGGATTTTGTCTTTTGTTGGTTCTTGTGAACTCATGCAGGGTTCTTGTTTACCAAAATATGACAGTCCAGTATGATAGTTTTGAACTTCAAAGAAACAGAGAAACGTGTACTGCTACACTGGAAACACTAAGATGACTACAAACTGTGAAAACACTGATATCAAACTAAAAACTGAAAGACAGTAAACAGTTATCAAAACATGTGAATACATTTTATACAGCGTTGTCAAACAGTTATGCTTGCTGTTCCCATTAGAAGTGGAGGTTCCAGGCATCCACATTTGCTCATTTGAATCAGAGATGAGAGGAAAGTCACATATAATCAACTGTTTGCAGGTAAATATGATTACAAGTTTTTAAAGTGTACTACACCTCATACTTTTCTCTTTGTTGTAGCTCCTACAGTTGGCCTATGGACCTTTCCATTCTATCTTCCGTGATAAGGAACAATTTCCCTATCTCTATCAGATGGACCCAAAGGACACATTTCTAGCATTGGCAATGCTCTCCTTCATACTTCAACTGGAACTAGGTTGGCCTTGTCATCTCAGATGATGATCAAAGCAAACAATTTTTTTTTTCTAAGTTGAAAAAAAAAGTGAAAATAATGAAATTTGCTTTGCCTTTGTAAACATGATATCAGCCCAAGAGAAGTCATTCCATCAAAAAACTGAAACACAGTACAAACAAATTGTGATGTCAACCACAAATGCTATTATCCTTTATGGGGAAACATACAGTATTTTTGAATTGAGCTTCAGATTGTGGGAGTCTCCAGTTATACAGAGAATAAAGGTTAGCACAAAACAATGGAATTTCCCTACCAGTAAGAGAGACTTACCCCATGGAACATTCTATGGGACTCTTACTTTTCTACACCACTATGGTGAGATTTCTGGCTTAAAAATTTTCGTACAAACAAGGTATCATCTCAGAAGTACAGGTGTATATGTACTAATGCCAGAGTAGAAGTACTTTAACTATGAAGCCTCAGCATCTAAATGTGAAATGCTGAAGAACTATTCATCCGATACCTCATTGGACTGGCTAATGGAAAAGACATTTGACATGTCCTTTAGTGATGTTAGTCATAGCATATACAATTCTGTGTATGCTGTAGCCCATGCGCTCCATTAGGTGAATCTGCAACAGGTTGATAATCAGGCAGGAGCCAATGAGAAAGGAGCCAGTTCTCACTGTTCTAAGGTAGAGTTTCTTCTATTGGATGATATTTGTGTCTTAAATTTCATAGCTGTTTAGGAGAGAGAGAGAGAGAGAGAGAGAGAGAGAGAGAGAGAGAGAGAGAGAGAGAGAGAGAGAGAGAGAGAGAGAGTTGCCTATTTGTGTTTGCTTCTACAGTTTTGTCTCTGTTTGGCAGTCTTCACTGAGAGAACTGAAATTCTTGGAATATTATGGTAATTGCATTTATCCAATTGCTTGTATTTAGATTTCCCTCATCCTTTAAATGCCTTTTCTATGAAATCAGAACACAATTTATGACTTGAAGTAATTCTGTATACATTATAGTGCAATGCTTATCTTTAGATAAACTCCTTCCCAAGAAAGACCCACTTCATTAATCCTCATGGGGACAAAGTTATTATGAAACAGAGAATAGTACTGAAGGAAGACTATGACATTATTCACTTTGGGAATTTTTCTCAACGCCTTGGGGTTAAGATGAAGATAGGAACATTCAAGCCATATTTTCCACATGGTCGACACCTTCATTTATATGGAGACATGATTGAGTTGGCTACAGGAAGTAGAAAGGTGGGTGTATATGAATTTACTGATTTAAATACACAGTAATAAACACTAGCAAGTGAATACACTGCATCATTTCAAAATGAAAAATTTCATCAAATCAGGAACCAATTTCTAGGCTCCTGAATTGTGTTTCTTTTTTACTTTTTTGACATATTTTTACTAATTCTTTGAAGATTTCATCCATGGATAAAATAAAACTTTTTCATATCAGAACTATTTTCTGAAATTTAATGAATACAAATCAATTTTTCACCACTGATTGATATTCTTTCCTTTGAATTAAACAAAATTCTTATCAGATCATTGTTGTTATTACACAGTCATCTCCTCCCTTAGATTGAACCTTTTTAAGAGATGTTGATAAGTGTGACACTAATGTTACAGTTATGAAACACAAAATTCATAGCTACTATCCCTTGGCACAATACTCAAAAATATGTTCCCATATAGTAAAAGGACACATACCAAGTTCACTAATGAACAAAATTACAGAAATTAATATTCATAACTTTTAAATTATTCATAACTTTTAAATTTTATTCATAACTTTTTAATTAATTTGAAGAACCCCTTCACACTTTTAAGCAAGATGAACAAAAGGACAAAGGAACATATTTAAAGCTCTGGAGGAAGAGACAAAAAAATGGCTATTAAAACACAACAAATACATCAATAACAGCAACCAAACAAAAGTAACAAATAATTTTGTTTTAATTGAACATTTTAATTCATATACTCTAAATTAAATCCAAGAAAACAAGGCTCACTTATTTTTAAGAAATTCATTGGTGGCCTGCACAGGGTAGGGAGACTCATGCACATACAGGAGGAGAACTTTTCTTTATAAAAACTGGTGGCAAACAAATTAATGTGTAATAAGGCAGAAAAGGGTAATTAAGGAACAATACCTTTAATGGATATGTATAGAATAATTCTTGAGAAAAAAGCTAACCAAAGAACACAACACACAACAGAAAGATCTTTCTCTGAGAACAGGGAAAATATTTTTTGCAATTGTGATTTCTTTATTTATTGAAAATAGCTTGTACTTCTTACATAATATATCATAAATACAGTTTTACTTCCTTCTATTGTGATGTGACCAATTCTCAAATTTTCTTGTAAATATATCAGCGTTAAAACTCCTACTTCCTTCCCAACTGCTTCTCCCATCATAGCCACTTTCTGTCTCTTATTGAAAAATAACAGGATTCTATGGGAGAATAAAATAAATCAAGATTAAACAAAACCTAAGACATTATAGTAGGAAAAAATTTCCTAACACATTATGGTATCTAGACATATGAAATGGAACTAGGTGAAAGAATCAGAAAATCCTACTTCATGTTTTGCATGAATAGTAGTGATTGAAACATGAGATGGTGATAAAAAATTGAGTGACAGTTATTCCCATTCCAGTACTAAAAATACTTCATTTTTGAACTATCATTAAAACTCTAATTTCTATAATCTGGAAATATTAATGCCAGTTTTTTATGCCACATGAGTATGTGAGTAAGTATAGTATGAAACACCTATAATCTATTTCTGGTGAATTGCAAAACAAAATCTTTGGACAAAATGATATTCTATGTTAATTGTAATTCTACATAAAAAACTGAAATAGACTGCCCTTATAAATAGTAGCCCAAACCAAAATATCTGGTAGCCAAATACTGTTGGTATGTTCTTCTATAACTGATTCATCACTCACAAATGTAAAAGACAGTGGTTTTTTTTTTTTTTTTGCCCTACTGGGAAATTAATCTTATGTAAACTGAATCTCCTCAGGCATTGGGAATTTAACTGTGAAAATAAAATCACATTGACATTTGTGCCCAAATATGACCAAATCATTGATTCTACTTGACAATACATTCTATTGTAGACAGGTTTCTGGGATGAGGTTAATTGACACTCTTGCTTTCAAATATATCAGAATTAGTGCTCCTCCACAACTACTGATACTACTGTATTACTCTTTCTTTTCCCTACTTTGGATTTTGTCAACTCTACTTTCAGTCAGAAAATTATTATAATTTGGAGTTGTGCTAATTATAACATATACAAGGAAGCACTACTTTACCATAAGTGTGAGGTATGTGACACACTGTATAGACATATAAAGAATCATTTATCAAAGTACACTTTAATATTTTATATGAAGTTACTGTAAGTAAATAGCAAGATTATATGTTCAGAGATTTATTATTTTTGACTTTGTGCCTTGAATGGGGCCTAGTGTGTAGTAGGGCTTTTATAGAAAACTTTGCAATCATATTCCTAACATTCAATTGGTATAATTTTTGAAGGAGGCTAGAGATATTTAAAAAGAACCTAGTATTTATTATCAGTGTTCATGTTCAAGTTTTATATCCTACCTCTTTTATTTTTTCTCTTCATTTAAAACATCAGTGCATAATCTACTCGAGGTAATGTAGAGATAGAGATTTATCTGTTGACATTCATTCTTTCTCCAGGCATTCAGAGCTCTTATTCTGAGATTTCACTGCATGAAGCATTCCCACGGTTTTTATGAGGCCATGTTAATCAGTACTTGATGTTTGTGTTTTCCTTCCCTATAAAACTTTTCCTCTTCCAGGTCATATCTTATTAGAGGTGTGCTCTTAAAATGTGACATTGAGCTTCATTACAAACATCTATCTTAATTGTGAGGAAATGAACACATTAAGATTCATGTTTAAATAAGATAGTTGTAAAAAAAACAATATTTTTTATCTGTATTCATGATGGAAAATTATTACAGTAACAATTTTGAATAAGCATGATAGTGCTAACCTGCCACTTTGTCAAAGTTGTTTTATCAGTTTTAGGTGTTCTCTGGTAGATTTTTGGGGTCAGTGAAGTATACAATCATACTACCTACAAATAATGATATTTTAATTTCTTCCTTTCCAATTATTATCCCTTTGACCTCTTTTGTTGTCTAATTGCTCTGGCAAAGACTTTGAATACTATATTCAACAAAGTGGATTGGAGATGAATGGGCAGCCTTATCTAGTCCCTGATTTCAATGAGATTGCTTTGAGTTTCTCTCTGTTTAGTTTGATGTTGGCCACTGATTTGCTGTATATTACTTTTAGGGTGTTGGATTTTGCCAAATGCTTATTCAGAATCTAATGAGATGATCATGTGCTTTTTTTCCTTTGAGTTTTGTTTTTTAAACTGGATTATGTTGATGAATTTCCTTATATTGAACCATCTCTAAATCCCTGGGATAAAGCCTACTTGATGATGATTTATGATTATTTTGTTGTATTCTTTGATTTTGTTTGCAAGAATTTTGCTGATTATTTTTGCATTTATATTCGTAAGGAAATTTGGTTTGAAATGTGCCTTCTTTGTAGAGTCTTTGTGTGGTTTAGGTATCAGCGTAATGGCAGATTCATAAAATGAATTGGTTAGTGTTCCTTCTGATTGTATTTTGTAGAATAGTGTGTAGTGTACTGGTATTAAGTCTTCTTTGATGGTCTGATAGAACTCTGGGCTAAACCCATCTGTTCCTAGGCTTTTCGTGGTGGGAAGACTATTGATGACTGCTTCTATTAAAATCTTAATGTGCTAATATAAAACATAAAAGAAATAGCTAAAAGTCACTGTAAGTATGTGTCTAATTTTTTTTTCTCAGATGCCATCCTCTGTGTGCAGTACAGACTGTGGTGCTGGATTCAGAAGATTCTGGAAGGAGGGATTGGCAGCCTGCTGTTTTATTTGCAGCCCTTGCCTTGAAAATGAAATTTCTAATGACACAAGTGAGTGTTTTCTGTGCTGATAAATGTTGCAAATCTATTATTCTCTTATATCACACTAGAATGATGAAGTCAATTGAAAGGCAAATACATATATAAAATATATCACATTTGCAGTTTATTAGTTGTAGATTTAAAATCATTAACAATATTCTGCCAAAATCAAACAAATAATAAAATATACCTTGTGCCTTAAACTAGATAGTGACTCGTTGCAAATTCATGGCAGATTACATTTTCACGAAGAAATACTTTAGAAAATGAAATTATGATTTGAGGAAATCTCCCTAAGTTTTTTGTAATAATTAATCTATTGTAAAACTAAATGCATATTATATTTTTGTCACAATTTTTGACATAATTAAATTCTTAAATTTTATGAATATTACTGCCATACAAATAATGTGTACAACATATAAACATTATAGACCATAAAGAACCAAATATAATATCAAATCTACTAGATTTGGTCATGAGACTGCAAGGTACAAAATCCACATTCTCTGTTACATTAATATGGAAGATAAAAGTATTTCAAAATTTATGAGAAACTGAAAATATGTAGTATTCAGAAAGCCATGTCCAAAGCCATATGTCATATGAATGCAGAAAGTAAAGATTTGACCCATGATGTAGAATATAAGATGAGAATTATATTTAGTATATTAAAGACACCAACCACTATTACAATAATTATTTAGGGTTCATAAAATACAAAATGGTTATGGTTAGCTTGTCAGCTATTTTGCCTTTCATTCTATATAGTATAGTAAAATTCTTGAAAGATATAGCATGCTTCTGAGATGGTTAAAAAATTAAATCATTTGTGACTAAGGCTTACAATCTGATTTATTCCAAGGTGCATGTAGCAGAACAAAGCAACATACCATACACAGAAAGTGTATTTTGAAGCCTTGCATTTCAACATACAGTATGTCCCTAAATAATTTCTCAACCTTACTGAAACACTTTTCAATGTAAAAAATAAATAAGAATTAACCAATATTTGTATCAACAAAGCCCACAGAGATTCCATAAAATATTTTAATATGTTAACTGTGAAAATGTCAGGGATGGGTTACACATGTACACATGTGCTCAAATAATCCCACTGTAGTTGCACTTACATGCACTTTTGAGATACCTGACACAGGTGCAGAGATCTGAACTCAGGATCTCTGGTAGAGCAAAATTATCTATGAAAACCTAATCCAATATTAAGGCTTTGAGGAAACTTATCAAACAATAGCTCTCCATAAATACATTGGTCTAGAATAGAATATTGAAAATAAGGGAATATATTCAGAATTCTCTGAAATGGCATGAAAATGAAGTGCACAACACAGTTCATATTGTAATGATGGGAATTACAACTTAGGAATGAGGTACTATTGCTTAAGACAAATCATCTAGGTTGCCCCTCTTTCTCCGGGACTCCTCTGATATATTTCTCATTCTGACTGTCAATACTGAGTTCATCCTTGAGTACATTCACAGACACTTAGTACCATAGAAATGGAGATGAGGAAGGAGTAAAAGTCTTCAACATCGCAAATGAAGAAAGAATCAAGGTGAAGCATTTCTTAGTACAAAGTATCTACAGAGATTTTTGCTTCTTTCAGTGGTAATATTAGTGCATCTCATGATAAATAATCAGAACATGCGTTTACTTATTGACAGATGAGGATACATCCAATGACTTATTTCTTTAGTGTTTTCTGATTTTCAAAGAATAATATTACCTAATATTTTCCAACTTCTTCTTATGACTTCTGACAGGAATCACTTAAATTCAATAATGCAATTGCTACATTTACATGAATATATACATATTAATATATAAACATACACTGAGCATACCTGTTCAGTTTAATGTTCTTTCTATGTCAATGAGTTTGAACTAGTGAATCCTCAAGTACGCATTACTGGTCTTGTCCCAATAGAAGTCAGAATCTCAATGTGTCATAGATAATGAATTCTAAATACAGTCAATGATCTCTGCAAACAGTAAGTGTAGAGCTTTGTATTTATAAAATATACCCAACCACATGATAGCTTAAAACATATCTTCTCTGAACTGAATGATTGATTTTAAAATGAAAACAAGAAATGGATTAGGAAATCTTTACTTTCTTATTAGATTATAAATTATATAATTAACAAAGTTAACATGATAAAGAAAAATTGGCTATATTTTCATTCAAATCTTTATGAACAATATAAATTGAAAGCAATGTTGCATAGCAATCTCTTTCAAATTATATTCTTAGCATCAAAGGCAGCATTGCAAGGATTCTTTCAACATCCTTATTTGAAAAACATTGTCAATAAAATTTCTACAGAATAACTAACTAAAATTTTATTTGAATATCAGGTATGGACCAGTGTGTGAATTGTCCAGAATACCAGTATGCCAACACAGAACAGAGCAAATGCATTCAGAAAGGTGTGAAATTTCTAAGCTATGAAGACCCATTGGGAATGGCTCTGGCCTTAATAGCCTTCTGTTTCTCTGCATTCCCAGCTGTGGTTCTTTGGGTCTTTGACAAGCACCATGGCACTCCTATTGTAAGAGCTAATAACAGAATCCTCAGCTACCTATTACTTGTGTCACTTATGTTCTGTTTTCTGTTTTTCTTTATCTTCATCGGCCATCCTAACAAAGCAACTTGTATCTTACAGCAAACCACATTTGGAATAGTATTCACAGTGGCTGTTCCCACAATTCTGGCTAAAACAATCACAGTAGCCCTGGTTTTCAAAGTCACAGACCCAGGAAGAAAGTTAAGGAACTTCCTGGTATCAGGTGCATCCAACTACATTATCCCCATATGTTCCCTGGTCCAATGTATTCTGTGTGCAGTATGGCTAGCAATTTCTCCTCCCTTTGTTGATATTGATGAACATTCTGAGCATGGCCACATCATCATTGCTTGCAACAAGGGCTCAGCTACTGCATTCTACTGTGTCATGGGATACTTGGCCTGCCTGGCCCTTGGAAGCTTCATTCTTGCTTTCTTTGCAAGGAATCTGCCTGACACATTCAATGAAGCCAAGTACTTGACCTTCAACATGCTGGTGTTCTGCAGTGTCTGGGTCACCTTCCTCCCTGTCTACCATAGCACAAAGGGCAAGGTCATGGTTACTGGGGAGATCTTCTCCATCTTAGCATCCAGTGCAGGGATGCTGGGATGCATCTTTGTACCCAAGATCTATATCATTTTAATAAGTCCAGACAGAAATTCTATCCAAAATGTAAGGGAGAAATCATAGTTTTGAATAAATAATTCAGGAATTCTGTCAAATGTTGACACATATCTATCAATTATTGGATTACAGTGCATATACCTCGTTTTGAAATCACTCTCACTGGCTCCTCTAGTGATGACTAGAAGTATCATATCTGCCAATCTTGTGAACTTTCTCCATAAAATCTTAACTCATTCACTTGCTTTTTTACTCTGGAAGAAATAAAGTTCCCAAATCCTTTTTAAAAATGTATTCATCATTTTGCTTTTGTGGACATTTCTCCCCTGGTAACTTATAATAAAATTTGCTAAGACTATTGAATCTATGACTTGTACAGAAAGTGAGTTCCAGAACAGTCATGGCTACAAATAGAAACCACGTATCATGTTAAACAAATTAACTAAACAATTTACAAAAACGAAATCAGAACATATTTTCTTATTTCCTGTGGAGCACATATGTGGCAGAGTATTGCCTGTTTTTAAGCTAGTCTTCAATATATTGGCCAGTAGTCTGAGGTGGAAATGTTCATTTTCTGCTCTCAAACTCAAAAACACTATATCCAACAATAGGTAGAGGCTGTGGAACCCAGTGGTTGGATTACGGTATAGTTTTAATAAACTGAGGAGGAGGGTGAACCATAGGAAGACCCACAGGCTCAACTACTCCGGACAACCAAGATCCCTCAGACTCTACGCCACTAACTGATATGAGGCCCTCAACACATATATGGTATAGGGCGGCGTGGTTTGTCCTAAGAGGGAGAAGACACATCTAAGCCACTGAGAGACGTGAGGCCCCGGGGAATGGGGAGGTCTGAGAGTTGTGAGGTGTGAATATCCTCTTGGAGATGGGGGAGGAGGTATGGGAAGAGGAAGAGTCAGGGGGAAGCTCCCAAGACCCAAGCCCCAGACTGTTATTGGCTCTGCCAAGCATGTTCCTTAGTTTGAGAAGATCTATGTCATTCTACATACATGAGGATCTTATGGAAAGACATGCTGGGTGAGGCTAGCCCTCCATACAATAGTCTCTCTCTCTCTCTCTCTCTCTCTCTCTCTCTCTCTCTCTCTCTCTCTCTCTCTCTCTCTCTGTCTGTCTTTCCCTCCCTCCCTTCCTCCCTCCCTCCACACGCCATCTCAATTGTGATTTTTTACTTACTTTACAAATGTTGCCCAACTATCCTATTCCACCTCCCACCATTCTTTACTGCATACCCCTCCCCTTTTACTTTGAGAGTGTGCTCCATCACCCACCTCCACTCCTGCTATCCATGCCCCCAGAAGCACCTCACATCTGCCATTCTCCTTGATGGCATCAAGTCTCTACAGGATTAGGTGTTTAGTCTCCCACTGAGTACAGACAATGCAGTCCTCTGCTTTATATGTTCCTGGGGCCATGCACCAGTCCATATATGCTCTTTGGTTGATTGCTTAGTCTCTGTGAGCTCCCAGGGATCTGGGTTACTAGGCACTGTTGGTCTACTTAAGGGATTGGCATCTCTCAGAGCCTCTTCATTCCTTCCCCTAAGTATTCCCCTAACTTTGACCTGAGTCCAATGATTGGCTGTAAGTATTTGCATCTGTCTCAGTTGTTGTTAGAGCCTTTCAGAAGACAGTCATGCCAAGCTCCTGACTGCAAGTACATAGGTGTTTATCCCTCTCAAATGGTTGTCCACTAGTGTAGTCTTTCCAATGAGGCAAAATTATGCTTTTCTCAATTAGAAAATGGGCACTTGAGGCACACCAGGCCTTAATGTTGATTATGAGGCTGTAATGACCCATGGAAATGCTTATTACTGTCGTGATTTTTGCTATGGGCATGTGCCAAGCAAATGGACATTTGTGTTGTACATTACAGTTGCCTCACCTGTTATAGTTTGCAGCCATATATCTCAACAAACCTGATAAACAAATATGTGAATCCTAGTGTCCTAGTCTCTAGCCGGCCTGCTTAGCACACTACTCATCTGTGGGGTGTTTTTTTTTTTTTTTTTTTTTTTTTTTTTCTTTTTTTTTTTTTTATTATTTTATTTACATTTCAAATGATTTCCCCTTTTCTAGCCCCCCCCCCACTCCCCGAAAGTCCCGTAAGCCCCCTTCTCTTCCCCTGTCCTCCCTCCCACCCCTTCCCAGTTCCCCGTTCTGGTTTTGCCAAATACTGTTTCACTGAGTCTTTCCAGAACCAGGGACCACTCCTGCTTTCTTCTTGTATCTCATTTGATGTGTGGATTATGTTTTGGGTATTCCAGTTTTCTAGGTTAATAACCACTTATTAGTGAGTGCATACCATGATTCACCTTTTGAGTCTGGGTTACCTCACTTAGTATGATGTTCTCTAGCTCCATCCATTTGCCTAAGAATTTCATGAATTCATTGTTTCTAATGGCTGAATAGTACTCCATTGTGTAGATATACCACATTTTTTGTATCCACTCTTCTGTTGAGGGATACCTGGGTTCTTTCCAGCATCTGGCAATTATAAATAGGGCTGCTATGAACATAGTAGAGCATGTATCCTTATTACATGGTGGGGAATCCTCTGGGTATATGCCCAGGAGTGGTATAGCAGGATCTTCTGGAAGTGAGGTGCCCAGTTTTCGGAGGAACCGCCAGACTGCTTTCCAGAGTGGTTGTACCAATTTGCAACCCCACCAGCAGTGGAGGAGTGTTCCTCTTTCTCCGCACCCTCTCCAACACCTGCTGTCTCCTGAATTTTTAATCTTAGCCATTCTGACTGGTGTAAGATGAAATCTTAGGGTTGTTTTGATTTGCATTTCCCTAATGACTAATGAAGTGGAGCATTTTTTAAGATGCTTCTCCGCCATCCGAAGTTCTTCAGGTGAGAATTCTTTGTTTAACTCTGTACCCCATTTTTTAATAGGGTTGTTCGGTTTTCTGGAGTCTAACTTCTTGAGTTCTTTATATATATTGGATATTAGCCCTCTATCTGATGTAGGATTGGTGAAGATCTTTTCCCAATTTGTTGGTTGCCGATCTGTCCTCTTGATGGTGTCCTTTGCCTTACAGAAACTCTGTAACCTTATGAGGTCCCATTTGTCAATTCTTGCTCTTAGAGCATACGCTATTGGTGTTCTGTTCAGAAACTTTCTCCCTGTACCGATGTCCTCAAGGGTCTTCCCCAGTTTCTTTTCTATTAGCTTCAGAGTGTCTGGCTTTATGTGGGGTGTTTTTGAGGCAGTCCTCTATCAAATAAATGCTACTTACTGCCACTGTTCCTAAGCTTGGTAAGTCCTTTATATTATAAATTCTACTCTTCTACATCACAGGTTAATATGGTAGTGCTCCCCAATATATGAGATGCCTTTTAACAGCTCTACAAAATTAACTGCAGGTGGTTCTTACACATAAGTGGCAAATGCTGAGGGCAGGACTTGTATAAGAATCAAAAGACACTAGGGTTGTCCATGTTGGGCATCCTGCCCATGACATTTCTAAAAGCAAGCCCCTGGTCCAAATGTTTTGAGCAGATTCAGCCCTAGTAGTGAAGTTATTCAGAGATAACCACCTGATGTATCAAATGAGGAGCACCACAAGGGACCTCAAAGATGGCCACATCTGGCTACATGTGACTGATGCTTCCCATCCAGCGCCAGGGAGGACCCACCACCCCAGCTCCAGTGCTCACCCATTTTTCTCCTCTTCATGGAGATAGACCCTGTGCTCAACATGTGTCAAAAATCGAACTTTCTTGAGGTCACCACACAGCAGCCAAGAACATCATTCAAAGCAGGACACAGAGAGTCATTCAAGCTGGTTAAGCTAAAACAAACTTCAACAAGGCACCAGGAAGAACTTCCCTCTCAGTCTGATTGGCAAGTCTGCCTGGTATCTTTGGTTGGCCAGTGAGTATTACCTGTCCTCAAGGTTAGAGTGTGCTTCCAGTCCTGTGCTAGAGCTTTCTTATATCTCAGGTCAAGTTTACACTCCCATAGCATTTGTGCCTGTCCTCCAAGAATGTCATCCATCTGCACTCCCACCCACCATTGGAGGAGGACACACCATTGCAACTGAGGCTGTGAGGGGTTGTTCAGCTGCTTTCTCTTCCCCTTTGTGGGCAGTGATCCTGCACTCATCATGACCTAACTGCACAGCTTGTTTGAGAATTCTGCACAGCATTTTCCCTTCTTCTTTCTGATATCTAGGGGGATAACCTGTTACTTGACTTCCACTGGAGGTATAAAGCTGGCTCATCAGAAGAAGAAGCCCAGTTAAGAGCCAAGGCTCTTAACATTAAAGAGGGATTTTAGGAAACATGTGCTTGCTATGTGGCTTCATGCAATTCCCTTCTACTAGATGATACATATGAATAAAACCTGGGAGAAAACCAGGAATCAGATGACAAACAGTGTGGAACACTACTTATAGTCAGCACATCTTTCTCAATGGCAAGGTGGGGAAAAAACCCACAGTTGTGTTAGCACCGATTCTCTAGATCAAAATATCTCATAGAGAGGGTGAAATTTTCTGTGTATGTAGAAAGAAGGCTTATTATAAAGTCTCAGAGACAGTTGTCCTCTTCTTCTAATAATGGCTGTCTGCCAAGGACAAGGAAACCTTCAAAATCAAGGACTTATCTTCCAGTGAAAGGGAGCTGCAATTTCCCTGAGCCCAGCATGAAACCAGAAAAGAAAACTCTTGATTCCTATAGTCACTACTTAAAGTTAATAGCCTGGGCACCCTTCCCCTTGTGAGTCAGATTGATATCTTCAGTGCACCTGAGGAATGGGCTATGCAACTTATTAACCTTGATTACATGAAGGGGAAGGCACGTGCTCTGAGGAAAGCTCAAGCAAGGTCTGAATTTAGGTCCTGTAAAGTTCAAGGTCATTGATAACAAGGAGATTAGAAGGCAGCTGAATAGCCTGAGGTGGAATAGTGGGGTCCTTCCATAGGGCTGCTTGGTGTGAAAGTCCTCTTGCAAGGCAGGGCACAAATGCTAAGAGGGTGCAACCCACTCCTAAGATGTGTAAAAAAAATTTCAGCCTGGACTAGAGGCACAATTTAACTGTAAGGAGTGGTAAGGCTTACTGGCCAATCTAGAACTCAAGCCAGACTTGCCATTCAAAGAAAGAGGTGAGATCTTCCGGGTACCTTTCTTCAAGTTCCCTGTGGCTTTGCAGACCAGGATAGTTCACTATTTCCTGATCTGAGCTCTACTGTTCCATGCTGTGCAGTGAGGGGACCTCGGGGAAGTCCTGAAATCTGAACATGGTAAGCACAGTATATCTTCCCACAATGGGGAGGAACAGGTGGCTGATCAGAGGGTGCTGAGGTGCAGGCTCCTATCAGTGGTTGGATGGGAAACATCAGCTAGATGTGACTACCTGTGCGGTTTCTAGTGATGCTTCTTACTTGCTAAATCAGGTGGTGACCTCTGAATAACTTTACTATCAAGACTGGATCTTCCCAAATCATTTCTACCATTGGTTTGTTTGTAGAAGCATCATGGATGCATTTTTTGATTCTGAAGGATATATCCAAAACATTTTGTGTTTTACACTACACATTGAGATGACAGGTATAAAACTAATAGGTCTATTTTAACAAGTTTGGTTTCTTTTTTATTGCAGATTTCATATTTCTTTGCAGGTATAGTGTTTTGAATATTTTATGGCAAGGGGACATTTTTTTTTTTGCTTCAATCTACTTGGTATTTTTGGATGCTTCATGTACCTTAATAGGAATCCTTGTCTTTAGTTTAGAAATTATTCATTTAGGATTTCATTAAGACTATTTTTTGACCTTTGAGCTGATATTCTTCTATTACAGTCAATTTTAGTTTTTGCTTTTGGTATGTGGCAGTGTTCATGGTTATTTAGTGCCAGGAAATTTTTAGACTCCAAATATTTTTTGAGCAATTAGTACTAAAATTATCCTATTTGGCTTCCTTTCCCTGTTCGGTGTGTGAACCTTTTTTTCTGTAGTTGTCCATGTGCAAACAATTTCAATGGCCTGCGCTTGGGGACTTTGCACCTGCTTAAATCATTCCCTGCCTCCATCAACTGCTGCTGTTGTCAGTTGTGCTTTATATACATGGATCACTAGCTTCAGCTGCTCTCTATATTTGTTCCCTGTTTCTCTTCACTAAACACACCCCCTCTAAAGTCTTTCTCTACTCTGATCATGTTCTCTCTGCTCCCTATATGTGTTCCAGTCTTCAGGTCCTCTTGTGTGCCTCTATCACTTCCCCAGGTTCTCACTCCCGTCCTTTCCACAAAACAACCTCTTTTGTATCAGATCTCTTGCATGTTTTAATTTTTGAGGACCTGCTGTGACAGGACAAATTGGATTACTTATTTACATATTTCCCTTGCTTATCTTCATTATATTCCCATGCTAATATCTAGGTGATAATAAGTCTAGATACTGGTCTCTGGGTTTGTCTTGTTTGGATGGTAATTTTATTCCTGAGGTACTGTTTGCTGTCTGTATTTTTGAGAGAATATTGGTTGATTGTTTCCCCTTTTACTGTCCTGTTTGGAGGGAATGTTCAAGAGTGAACGCTTGCTAATGTTGAAAGCTGGAAGAAATGGCAGGCAGGAAGATATTGTCTTAGCAATCCACAAGGAGACATAGTCAGGAGAGAGGTTAAACTGCCTGTACACTGTTAGGGACAGCTATGTAAACTGCATGTGGGATAACAAATAGTGTTGTAAATTTTATAGAATGCCTACTTTGTCTCCTCGCAGGAATAGCATGTGGTTGATCTATATGTGTACATTCTTGTCTATTAGAAGACGAAGGTGTATTCTGTACCATTGTATGTCAGAAAGACATGACTTGCTTCCTGATTTTAAAAATTTGACTTTCAATATATGCCTTGAGTGTCAGAAGACTCTTCAGACATTTGAACCATGTAGGAGCTCCTGCATACTATGAGGATCACTGTAGACTGAATGCATTTTTACCACAGGATAAACATGAGCCTATAGTATCCAGGATCAGAATGGAGTTGATTGGGTCCCCTGGGTATCCCCATACTAGGGAGCCTCAAGTTTCTACTGGGTTAAGTGCATCCTCTCCCACTGAGACTGGATATTGGAGTTCAGTTAATGGAACAGTTACTAAAGATAGGCAGCAGCTTTTGGGACAGCGCCTGTTCCAGTGGTTGGAGGACCCTCATTGAGACTAACCTAAACTTATGTGTCAGGGACCTTAGTCCAGCCAGTGTCTGCTATATGTTTGGTGGCTCAGTCTCTCAGTGTTCCCAAGGTTAAGGGTTCATTGAGTCTGCTAGACTACCTGTTGAGCTCCTACCATCTTCAGGGCATTCAATATTTCCCCAATTCTTTCTTAAGCATCTCCAAGGTCCATCCCATGTTCACTCTGGATTGGAGATTGCCCTTAAGATGTGTCTCCAGTTGGGCGAGTTATCATTGGGAATTGCCTCATTCTGTGTTCCAGGTGTTCCCCTGCTTTTCCTTTAGATGGGACAGATTTTGTTCTGTGTGTCTACTGTGCTGTAGTTGAAACTAAATCCTACAGGTTTCTTCTCATGTCCCCATACAGTCAATATTTGGACTCTGTCCTTAAATCACATAAGATGCTTTAGCTCCATTTGCATTTAATGCTAAGCTATTTTGCAATCCTGGTGGTTTGATTTTCTTTTAATTTTATTCCTTTGTTTATGTTTTTCAAGACAAAATCTCTCTGTGAAATCCTTCCTGTCCTGATAGTGGACATAGGAACCACATAAGCCATATCACATGGTTTTGCACAATAAGGATATCATTTTGTGCAACTTTTAATCCTCATGTTTCGTTTTGAAATTTGGCCAAATAGGTTATATTCTATTGCTCTAGTTGATATGTGTTCATTACATCAATACTACCTGAGGCTTCAGAGTCCTTGGATTCCAGGTGTATGATGTACTTCCTCACACTTGTGATTGTCCTGAAATGTTTGAATAAATAATTTTTGCCTATGTGTATGGATATGAATATCATATGTCTCTTCTTTACTGTTGTCATAAGATGGGCTCAGAACTCTTGATCATGAATTAATGATTAGTTGTTGGTCCCCATGTGTATGCGAGAAATTGATGAACCCAATGTGGAAGACCAGCTAGATCTTTCCACTGCTGAGCTCTCTCTTCTGCCCTACATTGGATCAACATTTATATTTCTATATTTACATCTGTTCCATTGTAACTGTTTAAGCATTCATTCCCTTTAAGTAAAATTTTATTAATGTTATAGTTTAAACTGTTGCACTTCATGCTTCTACAAGATGAATATGGATCTGAATTGAATGTATAATTTGTTGTGGAAAATTTTAGGAAAGAAATGAGTTCTCTATCATTTTTGTTTCCTTGGCTGATTTTGGTAGAGATTGAGAGTCTTAATATATAACTTTTGATCTCCTAGAATACATTACATAGGCCATTCCTCCATCCAGCTCTATGACATACACCTGCCTGTACTTCTATGATTAAAGACATGGACAAATACACCCAGTTTGCCAATCATTTTGTAGTTAGTAGTTGTTCATACAATTTTACAGCTGTTTGATCAGTATTGTGGATGATTCCTATGCATCTCTCTCTCATTTGGCATTTCTCTGGCAAGACTGTATTTTATTCAAACTGTTCAAAAACAACACAGGTGAATCTTATAAATCAAGCTTCTTCTAAAATGATACAGTGATTGTAAATTCTGAGTCAGAATATAAGTGGAGCAAGTGCCAAAATTATATGAATATGTTTTCAAAAAATCATGTATTTCCTTTATATTGATGTATCATGCTTTTTGTTGTACACATATATGGGATATTTATGACCCAGTGACTTTTGATGATGTGCGCGTGAACTTCACTGAGGGATAGTGGAATTTGCTGCATCCTTCCCAGAAGAATCTCTACAAAGATGTGATGTTTGAAACCTACCTGAACCTCAACGCTATAGGTAAGACTGTTATTTTTTTTTCTAAAGGAAACAAATGTTTATTGGTTATAGAGGATCTTCTATTTTTTTAATAGTGAATAATGAAGATTGAACTGAATAATTCAGTTTCAATAAATTTTCACTGTAAGTGTCATGGTGCAGTGAAAATTCACTGTACCTTGAATTTTGCCTAATTTCCAATAGAATTTCATTTAATTTCTTATATTGTGTTTAAGGCTATAATTGGGAAGACCATCATATTGAAGAACATTGTCAAAGTAGTAGAAGAAATGAAAGGTAATTTTCATGTGGAAGCTATTATACATTTCCCTCTGAGGTATTTTTTGTATCTTTTGGAATCTTTAACAAAAAGCAAGAGGGTGAAATAACAGCCCTTTAAATGTAGCTATGATTATAATAGTCTTACAAAAGCATGTATCTCAAGATCGAATATCTGATTTGTGTAGCCATTTGATAAGTACCTATGTTAGAGCAGTGCTGTGGACCTACCAATCTGTATAGTCTCATAGTACTTAGATATTGCACATTGAATAGTGATACATTTATATCCTATACATTCTAGTAAGTAAATAGTCCATAGTAAAATCGGTGATTCTCATATTCTTATAGTAATATGATTAAGTTTGTGAGAGGGTATTTATAAGAATCCAGAATGTTGTTGTGGAGAAACATTAATCTATATTGCACATATTATAAGGAACAAAAATTCAAACAGTGTAAATGCAATGTGTAAACCTTTCATTTGTCATTATTTTTTTAAAATTAGGTATGTCTTGTCCAAATGGATCAAAACCATGTGAGCATACGGATATTGAAAGAAGCAACATAAAATTTTTGTTCTTTAACAATGAAAATTTATATAGTATTCTATTTTTGATATACATTAGGAATATGATAAACATTTGCAATTAATTGGTTTTCTAGTTTTATGGGGAACATCCCTAAATTCATAGTGTAGAAAAACTTTATGGTTTCTAGGAATTTGGAAATACTCTTGTGTGTCCTGGTTCACAGTCAAATGTGTTGTAATTCACACTGCAATTAAAATTATGAATGCAGTCAGTGTTATAAAGATCAGAGTTATTCAAAGTTTCTTCAGAAAGCTGAAGTACATCATATAAAAATCCCATATAAAAAGAGTTTCTTATAAATATGAGCCATGTAATAGCCATCACAGGTGTCTGGAACAATTCATGATGAGGGAGAATACCATGAATATACAAAGTGCTAAAACCTTAAGATCTGATGATTCTTTACCATTAGACCAAATTGTAAACATAATTCATAATAATTACATGATTGATCAAGAGTAAGGAATGTAGTAAACATTTCACATTTGCTATTATTGTTGCAGGCATGTAAGAAGTCATAGTGGAGAGCAACACTATGAGTGTAATCAATGTGGTAAAACCTTTGCACAGCGCAGTACTTTCCAATATCATAAAAGAACACATACTGGAGAGAAAACTTATGATTGTAATCAATGTGGTAAAGCCTTTGCACATCACAGAGATCACCAAAGACATAAACTGACACATACTGAAGAGAAACCTTATGAATGTAATCTATGTGGTAAAGCCTTTGCAAGAGCCAGTCATCTCCAAATACATAAAAGAACACATACTGGAGAGAAACCTTATGAATGTAATCTATGTGGTAAAGCCTTTGCAACACACAGCTACCTCCAATATCATAAAAGAACACATACTGGAGAGAAACCTTATGAATCTAATCAATGTTGTAAAGCGTTTGCAGGTCACAGTGATCTCCAAAGGCATAAACTGACACATACTGGAGAGAAACCTTATGAATGTAACCAATGTGGTTAAGTCTTTAGAAGATCCAGTCATCTCCAATATCATAAAAGAACACATACTGGAGAGAAACCTTATGAATATAACCAATGTGGTAAAGCCTTTGCAAGATCCAGTGATATCCAAAGACATAAACCGACACATACTGGAGAGAAACCTTATGAATGTAATCAATGTTTTAAAGCCTTTTCATGTCAGAGTATTCTCCAAAGACATAAAGGAACACATACTCAAGAGAAACCTTATGAATATTATCAATGTGTTAAAACCATTGCAACACGCAGTCATCTCCAATATCATAAAAGAACACATACCAGACAGAAAACTTATTAATGTAATCAATGTGGTAAAGTATATTCACAAGTGAGAAATCTGCAAATTTTCTGTGCTGGAAAGAAACCTACTGAATATAATCATGAATTAAGTGGGTGTTAGGGGGCTGTCATATTAGGAATATGCTAGGCATTGGTGCTTGGGTATATTTCCACTCTGGAGATGGTACTTTTGATGCCTTGGCAAAGAAGATTGCTGCCTTTTACCACTGTCTGGAGAGTTTCTTTGACGTTATGTGAAAGAGATTTACATTAATTGCTTTGAAAAAGTAAGTCATGAAAGTCACCCCATAGAATTTGGCCTTACAGTTTTTAACAAGTATAGGAAACTAAGAAATGAAAAATACAAAATGTAAGGTTCAAATTGCAAGGTATTATCAGGATGTTGAAGGAAGCTAAATCCTGTGATCAAGGATATTCAATGGTGTTAAAGAAATGGTTCCATTAGGGCAAGATTCCATCCAGCTAAATATATGGATTTTCAGTTATATGAATGTGAACTATATCATGTTAGTTATTATTACCTGGCTATTGTTTTCATGTGGAGGTATGATGATACAAGTATGTGTCAAACTGAGAAGGAAACTTGATTGCTATTCTGGGTTTTCAATTTAATATCTGAAGGGAGAAGCTTAGGTCCAGGCATGATGTTGCATGGTTTTTATACCAGAGTTCAGGAGACAGAGCCCTGGAGATCTCAGAGTTCAAAGTAATTCTACTGAGCAAGTTCGAGGACTACCAAGTTTAGGCAGTGAAGTTTTTGAAAAATAGAAAGCAGGTGATAATGTAATGGAAGTGTCCATGTTTCAGCCACATCAAGTGGCAGAACTCAGCAGCTTTGTCTATGTGGCTCTGGATTTATATGTAAGAATAGAGGGGTCTAATGAGACAATTAATGCTGGATAGCTGTAATTCAATACTTAAAGGTGATGGAGAAGAAATCAGCATCACTGAGTTAAAATATTCTGAGTAGTGTTTTTGGAGTGAAAACGAGGGTTTGTTCCAGAGATAGTCAAGGATGAAACTAGTGGTGCAACTAGAATTGTTCATGTATAAGAATCACCCAAGAGGTACTGGTTTTGAATGCATGAAGTTGTCATGCAGAGCAGCTGAGGCTTGGCATAATTGATCGATCATAGGGAGGCTATAGGTTAAGCATTTTTGCAGCAGAAGAACCAAGCATCCTAAAGATGCAAGTACCATGGGATGAGCAGCAAGAACAGCAGGAGCAGGAGAGTGGAGTCAACCAGACTTTAGAGTGATAGAGAAGGCAGAGCTGGAAAAGTGACCCAGTCTCTTTAGACTACCAGAGATGATTATGTGTGGATCCCAGACATTGAAACAAAAAGCTGTGATATTGAAATTACCTCGGAGACAGACACCACGATTTTGAGATGTGAGAACTGTGTGTTACCTCATCAGGAAAACTTCTTTAAGGGAATAAAACCACTCAAAGTTAAACAATTATGCTTCAGTAAACAATGCAGATAGGAGTTATAGATCAGATGAATGCTTTGACATCATACCTGGACTTTCAGAGTTTAGAAATTGCTCAGCTGGCTTTTGGTCTGTTTTAGGTACAGGATTTCCTCACAATGACCTTTAGGAATGGTGAAGTGTACCCTGTTTATGTGAAGACATATGATGCAGATTTTGTTTTTGAAAATATATGTGATTACTATTACATGAATGGATTAATCTCAGAAGAGTCTTTGAACTTTCGACTCAATGTTTTTGAGACTGCTCTAGAGGATGGGGACATATGAAGTAGGAGCTCATGTTTTCTGTATATGCTTTTAAGGAATAAAACCACTGAAACTGAAACAATTGTGCTTCAGTAAACAATGCAGAAAGGAGTTATAGATCAGATGAATGCTTTGACATCAGACCTGGACTTGCAGAATTTAGAGATTTCTCAGCTGGCATTTAGTCTATTTTAAGTACAGGATTTCCTCACAATGACCTTTAGGAATGGTGACGTGTATCCTGTTTATATGAAGACATAATATATGGTTTTTGGGTTTGAAAATATATGTGATTACTATTACATGATTGGATTAATCTCAGAAGAATCTTTGAACTTTGGACTCTTATCATTTTTTAGACTGCTATATAGGATGGGGACTTTTGAAGTAGGAGTTCATGTATTCTGCATGTTTAAGTGTGATCCCTATACACTCATGTGTTTGAACAATCATATAGGGGCCAGGCAGTGGAATGTAGTAGTTTAAATATGCTAAGCTAAGTGAGTGTCACTATGAGATGATGTGTCCTGTTGGAGGAAGTGCATAACTGTGGGGTAGGCTTTGAAATTCCTACCAATACTGAAGAGACCCCCATATTAGGTCCCTGTAAGATAGTCTCTTCCTAGCTGCCACTGGATAAAGATGGAGAACTCTCAGTTTCTTCTAAAGCATCAAGACTGTCTGCATTCCTGCTATGATGAAACTGGGATAAACCTATCAAACTATAAGCCAGCCCCAATTAAATTGTTGTTTTTATAGAAGTTGCCTTGTTCATTATGACTTTTCATAGCAATGGACATGATAAGACAGAAACACCATGAGTTATTTTAATGTGGTCAAGACTTTGCATAATTCTGTAGTGTTCATTTTCATGAAGGAATATGTGATAGAGAGAAATTTCATGAATGTGTTTAGTACAATGAAGCCTTTGTACACTTCTATAGTCTTCATCATTATGAAGATATTCATACTGAAGAGAAATTCTATCAGTTTTAGCAATGTGGTAAAGCTCTTTTATTAAGAGATTCACTGAAGTCCAACACAATTCAAACACCAGGACTATGGAAATGATAAGAAGCTTTTGTAGTCAAACAGTTACTGATTAATGCATCCTAGAATAATATATTAAGAAGCTTATCTGAATCACCCCATTCCATCCCCATCGTGAGCCAGAATCTGATATATATTTCACACCTGAAAATCACAAACATCCATGCTAAGTTACAGCTGTATTTCTCACTAATCAGGATTTTTTCTGTTTTTACTCTATGTGAAATGATACAGAATGTGGGTTTTATGGTTTACCTTATCACAACCACTGGTTCTTTTGTAGTTAGGAACAGGCATTTTATTTTGAGGAATAAAACATGGATAACAGAAATTAAGATTAGGAACAGTCATTATGTTTCAGGGAACAAAACAAATCATGAAAGCTTGCCAGATATTGTTAAGTATGCAGGTCGCCTATGGCTTGGGACTTGACCTTAGTTTCAACTTATGATTAAATGTACGGTATCAACAAAAACGTTGTCCTTAGAACAAAATTCTTTTGCTTGTTCCCAACATTTGTATACCATAGTCATCTTTAAATATATAACAGAACATATACTGAAGAGAAATCTTATAATTAAAATCATGTGATAAAATATTTTCACAAAAGTTATCTATGAATTCATAAAAAAAATACATCCCGACAGAATGCTATGAATATGCCATTCGGTAAAGATGGCCTTTGCATGCAGCAGTAGTCTTAGAAACCACGAGAAAATGTCATAATGCAGGGAAACCTCATAAACATAGCCAATGTGTTAAAGTTTTGTTCTTTCTAGTATCTTTATACAAGAGTAAACTCTTTAGCATGCAATTAATCTATTAAAGCCTTTGCATATCATAGTATTTTTTTGAGAACCTTCAAGAATACCCAAAGTAAACTGTGCTTAAAAGGATTTTGGTAAGTTCTTAGCCAACACACCTTTATTTATTTACTCTGGATTATTTATTGTGTAGAAACAAATGTGACAAGTGAACAATCAATTCAAATTTTATAATATCTCTCTATTTTATTTGCTCTTGCAAACACAATTTTACATAAAAAGACCACTAATTTTTATTTTCATTCTTAGTTAATTATGTATCCAACCACTTTGCTGACAGTGTTAATCAGCTTTTGTGAATTTTTTGTTCACTTATACAAACTATCATATCATCTGTAAAGAAGGATAATATTAGTCCTGACTTTGTAAGTTGTATTACCTTCCTCTCCTTTGGTTTTATTGCTCTAGCTAAACTTTTACATAATATATTGGATAGATAGATATAGAGACAATGGACTACCTTGTCTAGTTTGGGAATTAGTGGAATTAATTTGAATTTCTCTCCAGTTAATTTAATGTTGGCTATAGGCTTGGTGTAAAGAGACATTTTTATGTTTAGGCACGTCCCTTGTATCTTTAATTATACCAAGAGTTTTATCATAATGTATTTATATAAGAATATAATAATCTTTTGATGTGTTTTATATTTTTATTTTATTTCTTTTGTCTATTAAGTATTTTTGCATCTGTGGTTTTAGGGACAATTGTTCTGTGATTCTCTTTTATTGCTAAATCTTTCCTGACTGGATATGTGAGTAATCAGGGTTTCAGAAAATAAATTGGCTAATATTTCTTCTGTTTCTATATTGTTGAATACACTGAATTCCTGTTAAATCCTCTTTGAAAGTCTCATAGGATTCTACCCGAAAATCCATGGACATGGACTCATATTGGTGGCATATTTGTAATGAATTCAGTTTTTCATAGGTGTTTATGTCTAAGTTGGTTTTCTTAGTTTCCTTTAATTTTGGTAAGTGGAATCTATTGAGGAAATTACTAATTTTTTTTTTTTTTTTTTTTTTTTTTTTTTTTTTTTTTTTTTTAGAATTTCCATTTAGGTGGTATTCTCCCTTTTAAAAACGGTCTTTACCATACTCTAGATTACTTCATTGTCTGTTACTTCGTCCTCATTTTCATTTTAGATTTCATTAATTTGGATATTCTTTATCTTTTAATAATGGTTCATGAATCTTGTCTAATAAAAGGCTTAAATGACCAACTCTGTGTTTCATTTATTCTTTGTCTTCACTATTTTATTGATTTCAGCCCCCAAATCGATAATATCTTGATGTCTCTTCCTTGTTTTCTTTGCTTCCTCACTTCTTTCTGTTGTAGCCTTTAAATTGTGCTGTTAATTTATAAGCATGAAAGCTTTCCAGTTTTTTTCAAGTTGGCACTTTGTGCTGTGTACTTTCTTTTTCTTTGTGTTCTACTTTCTTTTTTTCTTTTTTCTTTTTTTCTTTTTTGTGCCCTACTTTCTCTTTCTTTGTGTTCCATATGATTGGGCATGTTTCATATTCATTTCCATTGAACTCAAGAAAGTCTAATTTTGTCCTCTATTTCCGTGGAGACCCATTTTCTCTCACACAGTTAGTAGTTTGTAGTAAGTTAGCTGTTCTTTGTCATCTCTTATAACACTGAGACTTCAGCAGGTTTTTGGCCCAGACCATGTCTTTTGTCTGATCATAGAGTGTTAGGTCTCCTGGGTCTGGTGTAATCAAGGACATGAGGAGCCCAAATTCTAGGGGCCACCCAATGGGCTGTATTTTTGCTATCTGGGTCCTTTCCCATAAGAAGGCTCCTCTCCTTATAAATGGCTCCATGGAAATGAGGGGTAACAATGGCACACCAGCTGTCTGTGTCTTGACCCTGGGGAAAAGATAACCTTACCACGGTGAGAAGGGCAAGCCTAAGTCTATGAACCCACCGAAAGCAGACACATCAGAACTGGAAGTAACCATTTGAAGAACAGAAAGTGGCCATGCCATACCCAGAAGTGGCCATGATGTCACAGGAAGTGCCTGGCCCTCGCTGGAAGAGAGTGTACATCACAGGAAGTGACTAAACCTTAATAGGAAGTGCCCATTCAGTGGCCGTAAGTGACCATCACTGTCACAGAAAGTGGCTGTGTCTTGACAGAATGTGACTGTGACATAACAGGAAGTGGCCTTACACCACAGGAAGTGGCTTTAATGACTTTAATGTCCTTTCTTAGATCTAATGACTTTTTCTGAGCTGTCAGTTCAGCTTTCTAGGCTGACATTCCTGCTGTGTGTGATTCTGCCCATGTGATCCCGGTATTTGACACCACCACTGCCCCAGCATACCTCTGTCCATCCTGAATGAGGTGCTTGCCATGGATGAACCCCATCACCCCTGCATCTATCTGAGCAGTCATACAGAGGCCCATCCAGTGAGGTCAGGCTCCAGCAGCAGGGCAGCTGAGAAGTTTTCCTGGGGGCTTTCAAGGAGAGAGACTGGCAATGATGCTGAAGTGTCTTCTTCACAATGACAGCTTTGTGACTACTCTCTAGGCTGAAACGGATTATGTATTACAAAGAAAAATATCTCTTAAAATTTCAGGGCATACTAAAAAGGAAAAATGTAACCAATAGGCCAACCAATTACAAAAATAGTGTCTTGGAATCACACCAGATGTAGACCATACTTGAGCACTAGTACCCATACTTTCAACAGGCTGGACAGAACTCAGTTGGCACTGGAGGGAAAGTCTGGGCTGCAGAGTGAGAGCTACTAACTTCCCAGGCATTGTCTTGTCAGGTAAAATCTCATGAGAAAGATCGTAGCTGACTCTCCCAGTTCCTGAGCACTGTTTTACATAGCTGTCTCCTTTTATTCTCCAAAAGTGCAGCAAGGCCTGTCATTCAGATCCATCCATCACTCAATCTTCCCAAAATCCCTCTCTCCTTCCTTCCTTCCTCCCTCCCCCTTCCTTCCTTCTGTCATTTATTTGTTTTACTCTCTATATAAACCTCTCTGTGTAAATCAGATTGGCATGGGATTTGCAGGGATCCACCTGCTTGAATGAACATGCCTACTGAGAGATTAAACATTGTGGAAGGCCAAATGCTAAATGAAAGCTTTAAAATGAGAAGTTCTTCCAAGAAGGGAGAACATGAAAGACACCATCTCAAGGCCAGGTTTTTTCTGCATTAAGATCAGCACTGCCATGAACTTCATACTTTGTCAGTCCTGTTTCTGCAGGTGAGATTACTTGTGATGCAGAAATTTGCTTTGGAAATCGATAAAATTAATAAGATTCTCCTGTACAGAAATAGTAGTACAGACCTCTAATCTCCAAAATAGAGAAATAAGGAAAACTGACTCTGAGTTTAGGGCTAGCATATGGTACACAGAAGGAAGAAGGTGTAAGTTGGGTGTTGCAAGTGGCCCCTAGATTAACTTGGAGGGGAAGTGTCCTGGCCCGCAGGACAGTCAACAGGGTTCGTGGAGCTACCTAGGAAAAGTTCGAGGGGGGGGGGGGCGCAAGAAACACAAAGAGGCGGCCAGCAAGTCAATATTCTCATCAAGCTGTCAAACGTTAATTTTCACAAAAGGCGTTAAAAGGCAAGCAAGCAGGTGTGGAGAGGGGTGAAGGGAGAAATTCATTGTATTAAGGGGAACAATCTCAGTGGGCTAGCATCTTAACTCAGGAACAGTTTCTCCGAATTGTCTCTCAGGGTCTCTGTGAAGATGTTGTAGGAACTTGGCATCATATTTCGATCATGAGGAGGTGAAGTAGAAAGGAGTTGCTATGGCAATTTAACCACAGGTGAGCTTTGTTTACTTGAGCCCACTCAGGTGAGCTCTGTATGTACTGACCATCTAGCTTACTTGGCTAATCTTTAAACTATTGCATTTCCTTCTAAAGGCAGTCTAGAGAAAGCAAGCTGGAAATGGCTGAGAGGAGGGTGTTTTTGAGATCTCTGTGAAAATGGCTCCTGGCTGGGAAGCATCTGGCTAGATATGTCTTCCTCCATGTTAATTCAGTACAAGGGTTTCTCAAAGTTCTCAAAGTTGCTCCGTGTGTGCTGGTTATCTCATGGCCCAGCACAGCTGACAACAAGGATGCCTAATGCCCTCTAAGGACTTCCTTTAACACAAACCACCGGTTAGTCCTGTAACCAACAGTTGGAAAGAGTAGAGCATCCTCATCTGTGTCCACTCTACCCTCCATTTTTTCTCTTGGGCCATTACAAGAAGAACACAAATTTCATGTTTCTTAACACTTTTATTAAGGAAGCTATAAAGAAACAAAGAAAAAACTACACCAAATGGCTGCAAAGACACAACTGCCTTTGCTGTAATAAGAGCTAACAGAAGATTCCCTAATTGCAAGTCTTAGCAGGTATCATGGCTCCAGGGCTCCAAACCGAGTTCATGGGGGCCTTTTCAATTCTTCTTCCGACCAAAAGCCCTTTGAAGCCATGCCCAGCATCCTAGGTTCCTGGGATTGTAAGAAGCACGATCCTGGTCAGGGCAGTCTACACCATCACAGGTCTCAAGTTCAAGTCCTTTCTCCCTGGGCAGACTAGGTGAGGGTTGTTCTGGCTCCTCTGTATCTTTGTCTTTGTCCACATCTCCTGGGGACACTCGTGGCTCCCTCTGACTCTCACCCTGTGAGACCTCTGTACCCTTCTTCACGGTACAATTCAATCTGCCATAGTATCTCCTGTAGTCCAAGTATAGATCCCAATCATAGTCCAAATATAGATCCCAATCCATGATCCTGCCTTCCTCACAGATGTAGCTTGGTTATCTGCCAACACAAGCTGAACCAGCCTTGCAATATCGTGGACTCAGGGCTGGTATTACTTGTGCACTCACCAGTGCATGGTCTGCAGAATGTGATATATCCTTGACAGGACTGACTCTGAACCACTTTACTGTCTTGGCTTTATCCATAGAACACTGATGGTAAGTCATTGTCCTTCTGATACATAGAAATCTCCAGTTAGTTAATGATCCTCTCTAGTTCATGGCCCCTCCAAACCATTGCACTGTGGGAAGCTGGATTTTAAACCAACAGACCTAGCATATATTTGAACCCCCTAAGATGGTAAGGTCTACCCAGTCTGCTGGCCATATTCTTTCATCCCAGAACCTAAAGGAAAGGAGCTCAGGAAGAGGCAGGTTGATCTCTGAGCTCAATAACACCCTGGTAGTCAGAACTAGTTTCAGGACAGTCTGGGTTACACAGCAAAAGCTAAGCTCAAAAAACAAAACAAGCAAACAAAAAAAGAGTTAATCTCAAATGAAAAGAGACTATATTCTGGATGCAATTTTCTAGCAATAAACATAGGCAACTGATGAGACATTTAATGGGGAAAGTGCTCCTGGGCTAGCAAATCAATTTGGGTTGCCTGGTTTAGAGAATAAAAGATCAAATAGAATGCTCTGTTATGCACTCTTCCTTTTCTGAAAGGGGATATATTAGGATGACTTACAAGATGCAGTCTGCTTTATCCCACAACAACTGGATAGGAATCAAAGTCCAAGAATCCTGAAGTTCTCAATCCCCGAGGCTAGAAGTCTCAGCTGGTCTTCAGTAAATGATGGAATCACAGACAAGCAAGGTCTAATGCCAGGGAAGTAATAAGACTTGCTAGCCAGGAAAGAGCAAGCAGGCAATGTGGAATCTTTCTTCCTCAGTGTTCTTATATAGGCGTCAGAATGAAGGTGTGGCCCAAATTAAAGGTGTGTGTTCCAGATTCAATTTCTGGATTAAAACCTGGATTAAAGTCTCTGGATGAGTGTCTTCTGCTGGGTGTGGTGACTCATGCCTTTAATCCAAGCACTATGGGATTGAATCATGCAGGTGGATCTCTGTGTGTAGCCTGGTCTACAAAGTGAGTTTCAGTACAGCCAGTGGTATTGCAGAAAAACCCTGGCTCATACCAACAACAACATTCATAATGACACAGTTATGTGGCTTTATTACTCCATATCCAGATTAAAGGACTATGTCTTTCGGGCTGAAAGAGATGTGCATTTAATCGGAGTGTTCCTATTTCAAAAACCCTGATTACTTTCCATCGATTAAACAACAAATCCCTTGATGGTGTGTCCTTAAGTTTTGGATTTTTCATAATTTGAGATGTAATCAAGTTGAGAACACAGAATAGAAACCACAGAGGTTATTTCTTTGAGTGTCCCCTCTGCTTTATATTTTTTCTATTAAGAAATGCATGCTGATGTTGTAGTTGGTAAAGGCAAACTTTGAGCCAGGCAGGGGTAGCAAAGCATCTTCCCCACCCCACCAACACCCACTATTGGAGGTCTACGAACTTGGTATTTGCTTGAATCTCAGTTGAAACTGCATTTGCTTTGGTCTACCTTAGGTAACTGACCTTTTTATCCCTACAAGTTTGCTAAGACTTGGGAAACCACCCCCTTCTCCAGGAACATGACAAACTCAGTGCAAACACAAATCTCATTGCAGCTGCTTTCATTTCTGCTCACCTAAGGTTTTCGGGATGGCACGGATCAGGTCCCTACTGCTCTTACCTCTCAGCTGGTCTTTTCCATTTCACGGTAGTTTACCCTGTTGCCTTGGGGCTAAGACCCAACAATACACTTGACTGACTGGGAAAAGAGAAGATGACCCCTTATGACTCACTTGCATACCCTGAGTTTTAGTCAAATCGTGCAATCTTGGGCAAGTCCATAGTTAGCCCCCCTGTCTGCTTGTCCTGACTTGTAGGGGCCATGCTGGAGCAGGGACCAAGGAAGGAACCAGAAGCTTCAAAGTTCCCTAGATCCCCAGTTCTGCCTCTGAGCTCCATGCACTGTCACTTCTTCACAGCAGGAGTCACTGTGGGGCAGCTCTTCCCCCAAGAGAGGAATGCCAATGGTGAGCGCCCACCCTTTGCATTCTCAGGGTGCAAATAACTATGACTTTCCCACAGAGCCAAGTTCTTCATGGCTGTCAGTAGACCCTGGCTGAAAGTCTGAAGGTCATTTCCAAATGTGTGGGGGATTTTGTTTTGGTGCTTTTGTCTTGTTAACCAGATCGGATTTTTCCTGACAGGATGAGGTGGGATTTGATTAGAACCCAGGGCACATTACTAAATGCTGACAGAAAAGCCTGGTGCTCAGCTATGAGTATGCAGTAGATGTGCTGCAGAACCCGTGTTTTCTGATTGTTTCTGTCCACTCAGTTCCTTGTCATTTCTAAACCCTGAAAATCCATCCAGTTTCTTTCCATTTACTAGAAGAATGGCAAAACTGTCATTGGTAAAGGCACGCTTTTGGCCCTACAAGTGTATCAAAGCATCTGCCTCACACCACCACTGCCCACCTCTGGAAGTCTACAAAATTGGTATCTGCCAGAATCTCAATTGAAGCTACTTTCCTTTGTTGTGAAGGGTTTTTTGTTTGTTTGTTTGTTTGTTAGGTTGGTTTGTTTTTTGCTGTTGTTGTTTTTTGTTTGTTTGTTTTTTGTTTGCTTGCTTGTAACAAAGTTTCTCTCTATAGCTGTGGCTGTCCTGGAACTCAGTCTGTAGATCAGCCTGGTCTCGAACTCAGAAATCTGCCTGTCTCTGCCTCCCAAGTGCTGCGATTAAAGGCATGCGCCACCACCACCCAGAGTTTTTTAGTTATTTGTTTGTTTGTGTGTTCTTCAGGACAGCAGTCCAGGACCCTAAAGCTCTGCTCTCTGAGCTGTCTTTCTCTAGGACCCCTTCCCTTCTGTAGTTGTTCCATGTGTATGGCCCTGGTGTGTACTTGTCCAAGATGACAGAAGACACTAACCAATGTCTTCTCACTCACACACCTAGGATTTGTGGCCAGCTTTTTGATCCTGGCCAAGCCCATTGTTGCCAGCTTGCATGAGTCTGGCCAGAAGCATAAGCTGTTATCATCTCAGAGCTGCAGGCCAGTGACTTCTTCACAGTAGAGGGCACTCAGGCTTGCTTTGAGCCAACTTCTGATGCCCAGAGTCCTTTCTGATCATCCCTATTTGCAAGTGCTTGCTACCTGCAGCCTAGCAAATTTCTAATCAGATGTCAACAATCTGAGGCTGAAATCCTACACAGGTTTCAAACTGGGTATGTGATTTTGTTTTGAAAGGATAAAAAAATAATACAGCCTAACTCCAGCCTTCTAAGGAGCCCCGAAACACTTTATATTCCAGAGCTCGCTCTTTTTACTTTTTGTTAGACACTAGGTAAAAGGTCGCAGTCCAGAGCCCGCCCTTTAAGAGTTAGACAAAAAGGCCTTGAATAGGTGATCCTGGCCCCACAAGGTAATTGGAAATGAGCTAAGCTTATCTTGCTTCTGTAAACTGCTTACGCCATTATCCCTATCCAGGAGTTCATGCAGCTATAGACTCCAATAGGAAACTAATTGGTCCACTGAGCATGGGCTCCGATAATTTAAACTAATTGGTTTAAAAATTATAGAGTGGTACAAATTGATTGGTCTGCACTACGTGGGCTCTCAATGCTAAGGAATAATTGGTTGGTGATTCGAGGGCTTCGTTGTAAACTTATAAAAGCTGTCCCAATTCTGCACTCAGGGTCCACAGTCCTTTAGCCCTGCATGGTGTATGTCTATGGAACCCAGAATTCTGGAATAAAAGAAATCATCATGCTATTGCATCGAGTCCGTTTCTCTTGGATGTTGCTTACCAAGTTGTGCGGTGCTGGGGCACTCTGAGTTTTTTGGGGGTCTTACAGTTTCTTGGTGCTTTTGTTTTGCCAACAGGATCAGACTGCCAGGGAGGTTGCAGTGGAATCTGTCTGGACCCATGCTTTTGATGCTTGGGCCTCAATGCTGACACTCAAAGCGTGGTTCCAGGTGCTAAAACTATGCCAGGATGGCTGGCATCTCTCTACCCGCACTTTCTAAGAAGGCCTCCAGTTTATTTCCCTGGCGAGCACTTAGTCTGGCAACAAGAACCCAAACATGGTGGCCAGATGGCTTCTCACTAGCACTGTCTGAGGTTTACCCAGGCTTCTGGACCTGGGTAAGTCCATGGTTATTGCGCTCTCATACCTTTCCATGTCAACAGGGAACAGGAGCCAGTGAAAGAGTCATAAACCAGAATCGTTCATTTGCAGAGATCTGCAGCTCTGCCTGCAAGATACAGGCCAGTGACTACTGCAGCAGTCGGCACTTTATCTCGAGGAAAGCACCTCTCCCACATTCCCAATGTCCAGTACCTGAGCTTTGTGTTGTCTGATCCTGGTTCACAACTGACTGTGACCTGTCAGTCAAGTCAAGTTCCCCTGTGCTATCAGCAGGCAGAGGCTGAATCCCATGTTGATTGTTTTTCTTTCTTTCTTCCTTTGTTTCTTTGTTTCTTTCTTTCTTTTTACTTTGTTTATTTTGTTTGCTTGTGGGGATTTGTTTTTTTGTTTTTTGTTCATTTGTTTTTTGTTTGTTTGTTTTGGTTTTCCGAGACAGGATGTCTCTGTGTATCCATTGCTGTCCTGGAACTCACCCTGTAGACCAGGCTGGCCTTGAACTCAGAAACCCACCTGCCTCTTCCTCCCAAGTGCTATTATTAAAGGCGTGTGCCACTCCTGCCTGACTCAGATGTTGATTATTAACAGCATAGCTGATGTTGTTTCCAGGAGCTTTCATTTTTCAGATGGAACCAGATTTGCGAGACAGGCTGTAGTGGGATCATTTGAAAACCTGGGATCCAGAAGGAGTGCAGGATACCCTGGATGAAACCCCTGGTGCATATGTCCCAGCATAAAAGAAATGTGATCCAGACCCAATTTCATTTTCTTTTTCATTCCTGTCATCTCGCCATAG